>NW_006300025.1:2026251-2035949 GCF_000327345.1 Myotis davidii | reverse complement strand
CCATCTCTCCCAATGACAAAACCTGACCTATGTGTGCCCCACAGAAAACAAAGCCATGGAATGACTGCAGCACAGGACACGGGTGTCGGCGCTTCTCCAGCCCAGCTTCTATTAAACACATGTGGCTCCAGGTGCAGCCTTAATGTGCCAACAGGTTTAAGCAATTGTAATTACAGGTGAGCAAGCTGGGTGAACCTCCTTTTCCAATCGTCGCCTGCAGCTGCCAGGAGCAAGGCAAGCCCATGAGAATCCCCTACGAGACTTGTAGGAGGAAGCTCTGGGAATCCCCACCCACCCTCCCTCAGCTTGGGGAAGGAGCTGTTGCCTTTGACAAGCTCCGTGCATCAATTCTTCAGGTGTGAGTGACCCAGAAACCCGCTGTCCTGATTCCCCAAACCCCTCCAGCACCTCCTCCTGTATCCCTCTGAGCCCTCCCCCTGTACCTTGTCCCCACCATCACCAGGTCCCCATGACCCACACTCCATCCACCGAGGCAGCCATCTCTGACTTGTCAGTGCTTGCACTTTGTCACTGTTGAATATTTTAAACCCTCTCACCTTCTAGATGCCAGTTCTTCCAGGGCAGGGAGTCTATTTTATTCATTTCTGCACCCCAGCACTTCTGACAGTGCTGAATGCATCCAGGAGGAACAACAGGGGCTCTCCAGGAGGCAGGTCTGCCTGTGAATGAGTGAGGGTGGGTGGCTGGGCACTGCTGAGATAGCAACCTGCATTTGCGTTTTAAGTGTTGGACAGTGCTACAGTGCTCAGCCTGAGGTGCTGATTTCTTTGTAAGGCATTTCGGCTGGAAAAAGCTTACTTGCAATAAATTTCAACAATAATACACACACACACACACACACACACACACACACATGCACACACAGTGAAGAATTAATCCTATTCTGTCCCCAACGGTATCTCCCACCACATGTTCGCAGGACAGTGGAACCCAGGTTTCCTTCAGATTCATTTTGGCCTTTTCCTACTTCCCTAAAGGAAACTGACCCTCATGCCTGAAAACCAACTGTAAAGTCTAAGGCAGGAAGAGCCGTGTGGTGAACCACAAACACATACATAAGCAACAAGAGGGAGATGCTCTACCTGGCCACCATGGCCCAGTGGTTAAGCACCGACCCATGAACCAGGAGGTCACAGTTAGATTCCCAGTCAGGGCACATCCCCGGGTTACAGGCTTGGTCCCCTGTGTGGGGCATGCAGGAGGCAGCCAATCAATGATTCTCTCATCATTGATGTTTCTATTTCTCTCTCCCTCTCTCTTCCCCTCTGAAATCAGTAAAAATAACTTTTTTTAAAAAAGGAGATGCTCTGGAACACGTGTGAGGAAACTGACATCCCCTTTTGCAACAGCCCTCTTTGGTCTGGGAAACACTGGACACAAGGAAAGAACTTTGTGGAAGAAAGTGCTCCCCTAAAGGAGAAATGAGACCAAGGTTGCCACACCACACAGCATGAAGCTAGACAATATCTCACCCCTGGCAGGTGGCTTATAGCCCTGAGAATGGCGCAGGAGGGACTCTCAGGGCACAGCTGCCCCACCCCATCAGCCAAGACCTAAAGATCCCACAGAACAGACACTCAGGGAAAAGGATGATTTTTCGCCCAAGTAATTAACCTGGATGAAGGAACTGAGACACACATGGGGAAGGCAGCCAGTCAAGCTGGTGTTACCAGCAGGGACCACTATGGGCACCTGCCTGAGAGGCGATCACTGGCTGAGGGCTGTTCCCAGGGCTCACTGACTCCCTAACCTTTCAGTCTGCCACTCAGGGAGCAATGTGAACTGACTCCAGGGCAAGTCTTTGGCAGGACCAAGCAGGTGGAGACTGGCCTGTGTGCACTGAGTGGGAGAGCAAAGGAGCCATGAGCAGGGCCTGGGCAACATCTACGCCCTGAAACACCCAGAATGCAGCTACCACTGCCCCAGCGAGGGTGCCTGGTGACCCCAAAGAAAAAAGCTCTGCACTCCTCGGAAGTGAGGTATCTGCTAAACACAAGACATGACCATTCACCCAGAAAAACAATTCTATTCCCCAATAAGAGGAGAGCTATTAGAGAACAAAAGAGACCCCAAAAGGGGTGTGGAGTAGCCCTGACTGCCTCTTCTTGCCTGAGTTGTGACTGGGATCTGAATCTATGTTACCATGAGTGGTAACAGGAGTGAGGGGCGTGGCTCTCGGCCTTGCCTGGCTGCTTTGCCCTGAAGCACCCTTTTCCCTTTGGCTTCTTTTCTGTAAACACAGCAGGTCTCATCTGGGAAGCAAAGTAGAGATGAAAGTATCACTTGGTGATTAAGGAGAGATTTGAGATCCCTGAGGAAGGCAGCTACCCAGCCACATTGCTCACTCGCCTGGAGATCAGGGAGACTCCATGTTTTAAAATTGTGCGGAGACATGGAAACACTTAAAGAAGTCTGCCTCCTAGGCAAGGACCTTCAGGCTCTCCTCATCGTCACCTCTGCAAGGCCCACCTCCAGTCAGGTGACTTCCTGTCCCCCTCCCCCATCAGCCAAACATGGTAGCCTGCACCCTCCCCTGTTCCTGCCCAAGCAAACCAGAATGAATGAGCTTCTGGCTGATTTATGGCTCCCACTGGAGTCATTTAACCCCAGCGTGTTTGAACTGCTAGACATTTTCAAGATTGGATTTTTTCATTTGACTGATTTAGGACCCACAGCCCAGATTAAACAGGGAAATGCTCTCCTGTCAAATGGACCACCGCACATGCATATGTGAGGGGCAAACGCAGATAGCTGAGAGCCCACCCACCCCCAAGGTGGCTGCAGGCAATCTCCCTCCCTTGGCTGTTCATGTAAACCCTGGGAACCTGCTTACCTCCTCTGATGGCTTCTGAGCCTCTCTCTCTCTCCAGCTACCTAGCAAGTGCCTACACATAGGACCTGGGGCCTCCTCTGTGCTCAGCCCTGACACTAGTGCTTCCGGGTGTTCACGTGCCTGTGAGCTCTGGTCATGGCATTATAACTCTCTAGCAGAGGATGGCCCCTCTGCCAGCAGAGCCATAGGACCCAATGCAGATCATGAAACGCACCAGCACGTGGGTTCTTCGTAAAATCCCGAGCATGGTGCACAATCTCATGTAACTGCTGTGACTGTAGCGAGGAGGAGGCCTCAGCCCTGCAAGGTAAAGGATCAGCCCCCTGCCACTCAACCCACTTGGTTGACCCCACCTCCTCCCAGAACATTCCATTTCATTCCTATTTGGTACTGGATGTAAAATCCCTCCAATACATGCCCCCTCCTGCATACCTGAGTGGGTGTCTGAGGCCCAGCCAGAAAAGTGTTCTAAGAGTGTCATACTCTGGAAAACCCACACTGGGGACACGGCCAGGCTGCTGCCCAGAACCTCCTCCCCATTTCTCACTTGAAACAGTCCTGGTCTAGTGGAAAGGAAGGAAAAACAGGTCTACTTGGCACAGAAGAAACCAACGTTGCCTGCGTGAAAGTACTAGAAGCAGGTATGGATGTGAGGGTGAGCAGATCTGAGTATAGCGGCACAAAGGACCTGTTCTTTGCAAAAAGACAAAAACAAAACCGATGATTTCCTTGAGCTGGGACAGAATGTGGGTGCCCCAGAAGCAGGTGACTAGCCTGCCAGCACACTGGCCCCGTGACCCACAAAATCAAAGCAAACGCCTCCTTCAGCACTTATTACATGTGGCCTCTGACCAAATGCCAAAACACAAGGTGGTGGTTTCAGATGACAGGGTGATGCTGTAGTTCCGTGCAGCGCAAACGCCACATGTAAATCACACACCTGACACCACAGGCCTCCGGCCCATGTCCAGACAACGGCAGGCTGCGGCCGGTAGGCAGCAAGGCGTGTTATTACAAGCCTTTGCTGACTCTCCTCCCAGAAGACCGGAGGAGGGCCGCATGCTGATGTGGCAGGAGGACCACGCTGCCTGCACAGCCAAGAACCTTCCACGGCAACTCCCTTCGCCCTGCAGATGAGAAAAACCCTCATTCTTTTTTAAAATATGTTTTTATTGATTTCAGAGAGGAAGGGAGAGGGTGAGAGGGATAGAAACATCAATGATGAGAGAGGATCATTAATCGGAAGTCTCCTGCACGCTCCACGCTGAGGTCTGAGCCCACATCCCGGGCATGTGCCCTGACTGGGAATTGAACCGTGACCTTCAGGTTCATAAGTCAATGCTCAACCACTGAGCCACACTGGCTGGGTGAAAACCCTCATTCTTGAGTGAGAATGCTTAAGTGTCCAAAACGCCAGTAAAGATGGTTTAGAATTGGACCAGGCAGTAGCTGCTCCTTTATTTCAACCTTTCTCGGAAATACATTGGTCCTGGAAGGACGATTGTCTGCAGCCCTGTGACCCTGCAACAAAACCACAGGAAAACTTGGGGTAGAGAATTTTCAAGTCTTAAAGGATTTGTCATCCATCAACAGTCCCTGGTTCTACAAACATGAGTTGGATGAATAATGAAATAAATCCTCTGTGAGTTACACCAGAAAATGCTCACAGAATGAGGTTTCCTTCCTGCACCCACTCATGTGTCCAGCATCAACCCGTCCCTCTGCCCACCCTTTAAAATGTACAAGCTTCTGGAGGGGCTGGCGGAGGCAGGTCGCACAGGTTTCTAAGGCCCCAAAGGGATTCAACCTGTCATCAAAGCACTTCCCTGTGACCAGCTTGAAAAGAGTCAAGGAAAAGGTTCAACCATGAGAGAAACTGGCCCCACATCACGGTAATCCCCAGGACCCACACTGAAAGCAGAAGCCGCTGTGTGTTCCCTGGGATCAGCAGCTGGGAACACAGCAGATCTAATGCCTCAGATTCTTAATTAAATCTCAAATTCTGACAAGTCAGATAAGAAAGGCATCAGAGAGGCAAGTTCGGGCCTTGGAGCTGAAATGGGCCAGGACCCAGGACAGGTCTGGGTTCCAGTCTCACTTGTGTTTCTGGGCCTACTCAGTGGCAGTCAGGGGCAGAGCCCGAGGAAGACCAGGGGAGCCAGTCACCCCCTGCTCTTCCTGGGGAGGCTCTGACTTGGTTCCACCCTGGAGTGCAGGAGCAGCATCTAAAGTACTAGTCTTTGCCCAGGGGACAGAGTTGGGGGTGGGGGGGGGAGCAAAGAAAAACGGAGGAATAAGAGAAGACGCTGGAGAACACTGCTGCTTGCCCCCCACTCGTGCTGGTCCTGAAGCTGCTGAGTGTACAAGCACTGGGGGGACCTTGCAGGACGGTGGCCATGTGCAGGGCTCGGGGGCAGGGGAATCCTGCCTGGCCAGGTGGTGCCAGCTCCTGGGACACTGGGCAGTTGCCATTGACCACGAACACCCACACTGCTGCGGCAGAAAGGCAGCTGGCCCACGGAGCTCGGACATGCCCCAGGAGCACGGAGCAACTCCCTAGTTCATGCAAGTGCTGAACCCCGATGCCTTTCCCTATCACACATGTCAACATAAAGTCTAGACAACATGGGGTGCAGAAAACAAAACCACACAAATGTTTATAAATCAGGAGTACAACTTTAGCCAGTAGCAAAATGAAGTGGCAAAGGCATCCAGTTTGTGTTTTAGGAATGGGCACTTGTGAGTGAAAACAAGTTCACGATAAACCTCACCCTCAAGCCACGCTGTTCACAGTGTCTATCTTCCCGGAGCACAGAGGGCGGAGGTGAGGTAAGAGTGCAGGAGAGTTTTAACTTTCTACTCTTTATAGTTCAGTACACAGAATTTCAGTTATCCAAGCTAAGCATGTATTCCTGAATGACTCTTACAATTATAAGAAGTCAAAGATATACACATAAAAGCTACGTACACTCAAGCTGTCCTAAACTTCCAAATTATTGAACTTTGGGCAGATTCATGGGATGTCTTCCCCTGCACCTGTCCCTGACCTGGGCAGCCTGCCTACATCCCACACATGTTTCTTAGAAGCAAGAATGAAGCCCTTCACTAAAGGGAAAGCAAAGCCCTGCATCTTACACTGTCTTATACTCCCAAAGGATTCTTCCAGCCCAGCCAGTGTGGCTCAGTGGTTGAGCATCGACCTATGAACCAGGTGGTCACGGTTCAATTCCTGGTCAGGGCACATGCCCAGGTTGCAGGAGGTAGCTGATCAATGATTCTCTCTCATTATTGATGTTTCTACCTTTCTCCCTCTCTGAAATCAAGAAAAATATATTTTAAAATAAAAGAACTCTTCAAAAATACGGTGGCCTGAGGGACATCCATGACCACTTAAAAATAACCTTGTCACCTTAATGAATTAAGCAAGTGCCATTTTGGTTCAAATGGCAATTTTCACATCCAGTTTTCCTTCAGCTACCCCTGAATTTCCTGTTTTTATAGGCCCCCTTTTATTTGCTATTCCAGCATTTGGAACATGAATGAGAGCAAGAAATGGGTGCGAACTACTCATTGCTCAGGACAGATGAGAGTATGAGAATGCACAGGGAAAAGTCCTCACGAGACATCCTGAGCGCAGGCAGCCATGTTCTGAGACGGGCCACGGATGACTTCTTCTGTGGGATCCTCCTGAAAGATGTATTCTAATGAGCAGGAGAAGCAAGGGCCATAAGGAGAATTCTGTGCCAACCGGAGTGGGAAGAAGGAAGCTGTATGTTGTGCTAATGTATAGCAGGTTGCATGGTGTCACTGTCCCACCTCTCAGATGAGGGCCATCGTCCTCCCAGGGGTGACATAATTTAATTGTTTTCCTTTGGAAACACTTGTCCACTCAAATGCCACCTTCTCCTGGAGGCCTTTCCTTACCAGCACCCTGACCCTCTGAGGCTCCACCAAGCCCCATGTGCACATCACTCTATGGATCTCTCTCCCCCTCCTCCTGCCTTCAGTGTGATCCTTGAGGGCTGAAACTGTGCCCTTTCTATTTCCACGCCTCCCTCCACCAGGAGTGCAGGGACCAGCAGGAAAACTCAGGGAAAGTGGACATGTCTGTAAGTCATCACCTGGTCCTGGAGTGATTCACCATGTGGGGAGGAAGTACCTGTGGGCCCTGCAGGCTCAGAGCTGCTCACTGCAAGTCTGGAGTTTTCTCCCATCCCTGGCCCTTGAACATGAGTTAGGTCCACACCCAAATTCCGTGGAGATATGAACTCAACTCTACACATACCTGTGCACAACAAAACTGAGGCTCCAACAGCCCTAAACTGTGCTTTTTCAAGAAGAACAGAGGGAGGGAGGCAGGGAAAAGAAGGGAGGGAGATTACAGAGATAGAAAAATTCCCTCAGAGAGACTCCAGGAAAGCAAACACAACTCAGAATGACCTCAAAAAAGGCCTTTTCCCAGAATATGTAAAGCACCTGGCTATCCTCAGAGCCCATCTTTGACCTTTCCCCAGAAAAGCTAAAGGAACAGGTAGTGCAAGAAGTGGGGAGCATGTCGATACATAACATCTGGAAAGTATGACTCCAGAGCTTGGTTATGTAACGAGGCTGAATGCGGCATCGCGCTCTGTTTATATTCTTGCTGCCAGGACGATTGCAACACAGAGGGTGGCTGTCTCCAGTGAGGGCTGCGAGGCCACAGACGCCCGCCCGGTAGGAAGAAAAGTGGCAGAGAGTAGTAAGGTCCCTCCCCAGGTAGCTCAGGTCTGGTCTGGAGCAGCCCGAGCCTTCCAGAGAACAGGCCTGGACGAGAGAGGGGAGAAATGGTTGTCAGGAAATCCCTGCCGTGAAATCTCCCTCCTCTTTTCTCAAGATCTCACACACAGCCTTATTGGTTTTTATTTTATACACAATGTTTAACCAAGGAGAGAGAATTAATATTTACTGAGCATACACTAGCCTGGCACTTTCCAAACTCTACTGTGCACAGGAATCATCTGGGAACATTTAAAATTCACATGCAGATTCTGTGGGTCCAGGGGGACCCAAGCTTCTGGGTCACCAATAAGCTCTCAGCCACACAGATGCTTCTAACCTCACACTACACCTGAGTAGCAAGAGTAGAGAATATGGTGGAAAAATGTTAGAAGGGGCAGTGTGAAAGCCAGGGTCCATCTGTTCAAGAAACAAAAATATCAGTGAACAGATGCCAAGGTGCCTAGATAAGGTCATTGGGAAGTGGATACAGCTCCCCAGAAACACGCAGGCCGTGCTCATCCCCTGGGGCTGTCTCTGCATTGAACTTGGCTCTGCCAGGCCCTCGGGGTCAGCCGGACACTCCACGCTGTGCAGGGTCAGGACTGGAACAGGTCGGACATTGGACGCCGAGAGCGCACGATGCTCTGCCCCCTGGCCTAGCCCGATGACCTGAATTGTTCCCAGGGCACCTGTGTCCATGGGGCAGAGGTGGAAAAGCCCAGGTCTCCTGAGGGAAGATGTGGGAAAGCACGGGACTTGGTTGGAATGTCTGTAAGGAGGAATCTCTGAAAGGTCGGGGGCCTCTGAGGGGACCTTGCCAAAGGCGGCAGCCCCTACCTTGACTTTTCCAAACAAGTCCGATTCCCTGGGGTGTTTTGCTAGAATTTCTGTTTAGTCTTTAAAGACCTGACCTTGTAGAAGCATATACTTTCTCAAGGATATTTACCCTACTGATTGTATCTAGAGGTTAATCTGAGTTCAAGCTGTTGCTCCAATAAAAAGCCACTGAGGCAGGCGAACAGGACTGCTTTTACTACTGAAGTCAAAGAGTCCCTTCGCCCTCCCTTTCACAGAAAACTGTGTCGGAGTGATCTGTTCCTCCGTCCCTCAGGGTCTGCCAGTCAGCCCGGCAGGACGAAGGACTCCCTTGTCTTTACTTCCCCCAAATGATGACCCTGAACCCGGCTGTATATGGCTGAGAAACAAACAATATCTCAAATTAACCCTACCAAGTGGAGAAGAAAACAGAAAAAAAAAATTGGGTCACTTTTTTAGGTCACTTCCCATGATGCTTAGGGCCCAGCACCCTTCCAGAAAGTCCATGGGATGGCCTTGGCTACTAAAGTTGGCTTATTGCTTTCTCTCCCAAATAGGAGATGAAAGGGAAGCTCCAGGCCAATGCTTCTCAAATTTGAACCTGCATGGGAATCCTGGGGCGCCTGAGTCAGCAGTTTGGTGGGGTATGCGATTCTGCATTTCTAACCAGCTCCCAGGAGATGTTGAAGCTGCTGCACTGGTCCCCGGGCCTCACTCTGAGTAAGGACAGGCTAGAGAATGTGCAAGCCACTTGGTTAGGCGCTTCATGTGCACTAGTTAACTGAATGCCTTAGCCATGCCATCGGGCCAGGCACAGGGTCTCCCCCTGACCGATGAAAAAGCCAGTCATCACAGTTAGGAAATGTGATCAGGTCCGCAACTAGAAAAGGGGTGTCCGGATTTTAAGTCTGGTCAGCCTGGCACCAAAGCTCATGTTCTTTCCTCAACAATATGATGGTCTCAGTTTATTATGAGAAAGGCCAACGACCCACTGTATTCAGTGCACTGGACCTCACAAAGCAAGAACCTATAGAATTTACTGTGGAACAGTGGTTCTCAACCTTGGCTGCACATTAGAATCACCTGGGAATCTTTTTAAAATCCTGATTTCTGGGCCTCATCCTCCGGAAATTCTGTTTCTTTGTTACTAATGTTGTGGCCCCACCCCATAACAAAGAAACAGAATTTCCGGAGGATGAGGCCCAGAAATCAGGATTTTAAAAAGATTCCCAGGTGATTCTAATGTGCAGCCAAGGTTGAGAACCACTGC
>NW_006300025.1:2023236-2026001 GCF_000327345.1 Myotis davidii | reverse complement strand
GCGTCACTTTGGCCCCTTGAGTGTGGCTCTTCCACAAAATACCACATGTGGGCGAGCACATACAGTGCGATTGAAACTTCGTGGCCCATGCGCAGAAGTCGGTTTTCAGCCTGGGTGAGTCTATTTTGAAGAAGTACTATTGATATTTGGCTCTGTAGACTAATGAGTTTGCCGACCACTGCCTTAATCTGCTCCAGGACAGGCACGGGACACATCCATCTATACCGCCACCATTTTGTCATTCCTTGTAACTGGTTTCTTAATGTGAAATTCCAGGTGGTTTCTCTAATAGTCATCACTGCACAAATACCAACTGTTACAATCATGTTAACAGCCCCTAAAAATGGCAAATGTGGAAACAGCTGTTATTAGCTTATACTTGCTCACAGTGTTAGAAACCACAGCCATACTCCCACAGCAGTAATAGGCACTGCCATTTATAGAGAGCTTTTGACAGTGGTTCTCAACCTTGGCTGCACATTAGAATCACCTGGAAATCTTTTTAAAATCCTGATTTCTGGGCCTCATCCTCCGGAAATTCTGTTTCTTTGTTACTAATGTTGTGGCCCCACCCCATAGCAAAGAAACAGAATTTCCGGAGGATGAGGCCCAGAAATCAGGATTTTAAAAAGATTCCCAGGTGATTCTAATGTGCAGCCAAGGTTGAGAACCACTGTTCTAGAATGGTATCACTTAAATGCTTATCACTTTTTAAAATGGTCTGCATTTGAGGAGATGTTTCATTTAGTTCATTCAACTACGCATTCAGCAAACACCTGCTGAGTTCCTAGATGTGCAAGACACTGTGGTAGCAGCAGCAGCCACTTGTGTGGAAAAGATTTCTCGATGATGCCAGGTAAATGAACTGCTCGGAGCATAACACAGGCTCCCTAACAATAAAACAAACCCTGCTGCAACCCAGTTTCATATTTCTCCATCCCATGTTCCAAATGACACCGCTGAATTCAGACATTTTAATAAAAACCTAGCTCAATAAAGGTTTGCAAAATGCATCAAGTACAAACTCTATCCTGATAGCCCTCAACCGATGTGGCGATGGGACAGGGGACTTGGCGCGACCTAGCTCTCCAACGTCTGCCTTTGGAAGATGCCGCGGATGCCACCTCCCTGGAGCTAGCAGTCTGGGGACCGCAAGGTGAACTGGTAAGTCTGATTTCTGGACTCTCAAAATGCGTAAGAGTATAAAAGTGTCTTTAGTCTTTTGCAATTTCAAAATGAAGCCACGCCCCATCCACATAGGAGCCTTCTTTTTGCAAGGGTGATTTGAGAAATTCTTACAGGAATTAGTGGAGCTGAAGAAACGGAAAGTCAAGATGTTGGTAACATCAAGGTTGGCCAATATGCCTCTGAAGAGACTTGTTTCAAAGCATTTCTTTGTTCATACATTAGAAAACGTCACGGCAGGGAAGTAAAATATGCTTCATATGATGCATCCTCGATTTAAACAATGGCCAGATTGACAGAAGAAAAACAGTAATAACCTGTTACTCATCTACCCTCACCTCCAGCTATTTATTCCCCAAGGTCTCTCTTTGTGCCGCTGTGGAGGGACCTCTGTGTCATGTAGACATTAGGGTAAGTATCATAAATAAAGAGGACATTTCACTTTCAAGGCTTCATTGTTTCCATTAAAACCAGGCACAAGAAAAATGCAAGTATTTCCGTGCTGAATTAGGTGAAGTAAACCAGCACTTGCTTGGTCACCACGGATGTATGATTGGTTCAGAGGTTCCCAGGGCACTAAAGATGCACCTCTGAAATGTTAATTGATTGCCCAGAATGAGACCTTTCAAAAGGTCACAACCTGGTTTTGAAAGCAGTTGGAATTGTATGTCTTCAATGGAAAGCATGAGTGCAACATAATTCATATCCACGTGGAGGAACACGTCCCCAAGTGTGTTTTACACATTCTAGATTGCTAGGAACGCAACAAGAATTACCAGGAAGGGGTTCCATTACCCAACTGGCTTGGGAAACAAGGGCTTAAACAAATTCAAATAGGTTTCTTCCTGCAGTTGTCAGAGGCTTTGATGTAAGTGTATTAGGTCTCTCCAGGCATATGCTGCTCTGTTTCCTAAACTTAGTGAGTCATGGAAGCCCCTCCACCCAGTTTTGTCTTCCAAGTCAGGTGGGATTGCTGCAAAGTGGCCTACTCCACGCCAAGGCTGTTCTAGGCACTGGGAGAGAGCAGGGAACGGCCAGACCAAGACCTGCCGAAGACACTTTTCTTTGCAAAGTGTTTCACAAATAAGAGGCCCTTTTTTTTTTCCTGGGGTCCTATCTTTTCTAATCTATGGAAGCCCTTCATCTACATAAAAGCAGATTTTACATCTCCTTTTAACAATAAAACCATCTAGTCTACTAGGAGGTGATCACTGACTGAGCATTTATTGTACAAGCAATAATATAAGTAAGGTGCAATTACAAATACTATCTCACTTACTCTTTCTAATGACCCAGTTATGTAGTCTATGTCCCCATTTTGAGATGAAGGGACTAAAGTGTCCCTCTGATGATTAACTGAAAGGCCATGACTAAAATCTAGTTTACAGAATCCAGTTCCATGCTGTTTCTACACCAGTCTTTTGAATCGTTCCCCAGGACTTGTCCCCAAACCCCCAGCTCTCCCCCTACCCCACCACTACCAAATCCTCGCCAGAGCAGAGAACAGCCAGAGCCTGAGGAAGGCTCAGGAGGCTTTGTTCTGGGAAGACCCAGATGTCTCTCAAAGGAAGTCAGTGAAG
>NW_006300025.1:1991208-2023218 GCF_000327345.1 Myotis davidii | reverse complement strand
GCAGGAAACACCTCCATTGGCACAAATGCTGTGGGACATGAGACCATTTTTAACCCACAAGCCATCCTGATGTAAACATGCCGGGTGCAAACAGCCAAGCAAGGCCAAGGACAGAGGTCCAAGCAAGAGCAGCAGCCACACAAGTCAGGGCTTGGCCTCCACTCTCAGCACGTTGCATAACTGGGTAAGTCCTTACCCTCCCTGTGGTTCAGGTGCCTCATTTATAAATACTCTGGCTACCCAGGCGTAGAAAATGCTGAGAAAATAACCAAAAAGGTGAGAAACTGGAAAACGATTGTGGAAACAGCTTTCAGAATTACACAGAATGACCATCTTTCACATTTTCTCATGAACGAGACAGTGCTTGGGACTTCCTAAGAAAAAGGAGTGTACGGGGGAGGCTGATTAACAGAATGCCAAAGAAACCCACCCTGGTGGAGAAATATATACAGTGGAACCTCGGTTCTCCAACTTAACTCATTCCAAAGGCTGTTTGAAAACCGGATCATTATTTCCCCTTAGAAGCAATGTAAATTGAATTAATCCATTCCAGACTCCCAAATGTTCCCCCATTTCAATCTTTCTTATATACAGTACCTGTCTAATGCATTGTTTAATCTACAAGTAAACATTTTAAAAACAAAAAGGACATGAAAATTTAATAAAAGAAAAGAAAATGTACAGTGAAAAATGAAAACGTAATAATAATAAGCAGCAATAAAACAGGAAAATAGTCACAGCACACTTTCCTGGGATGTTAACACGAGGTTTAGTGGTAAACTGACTCATACTCGTGCATTCTCTCCTTTGTCTGTCACCTGAGAGACGGATGACTGACTGATCATACAGGTATCAGCATGAAAGGGTTCTTAGGTTGAGAGGTGAATTGTTTGAGATGGGAGACGTTCAAGAACCGAGGTTTGATTGTATGTATTTCATTGGAGAGAAAAGAAAGGTGACATCCACGAGCCTCCCTGTCCGGTTTTATTCCAGGAATATGACAGCCACGGGAGGGGTCATTTATGGAGAGCAGCTCCCACCCCACACAGGGCTCCTGTGAGCAGGCCCAACAGGAAGAGTTAAATTTAGAAACACAACTGTCATATTGCATTCAAGAAGAAAAGAGAAAAAGAACTCATCAGGTCTTACAATTCAGACAGGGCAAAAATACTCTGGCACAAGTTTTCAGGGTGGGATTACTGAAGAAGCCAGGCACCGGGGATGCCCAAGAATGAACTCCATTACCACTGCCCTCTCCTTCACAGTCCTACCCTCTCCACAAACACGCTTCCTGGCTTCTGCTGGCCATGAGCATTATCGCCTAAGCTTTTCTAACTTTTTCCTGTGAGAGGTTTGGCCAATGGCTTTTAGTCGAGGGATTTTCATATCCACGCTTTTTGAGGAACAGAGAAAAGCAAAAGAGAAGATGACACTCGGGCTCATGATGTCCCTGCCCAGCTGACTGCTCACCTCACCATGAGCCTCACCATGGGGCATGGGATCAACCCGACCATTCAGGTGGTGGAAAATAGGAGGGGAGAATTGTGAGGGAAAACTTTAAAGGAATGAAAGAAAGGGTTTTTGTTTATTCTATCACGAAAAGTCTGTGGCAGCAGACCGGCAGGGGTGAGTACTTCTGGTCCTCCTCATCTTTTTCTGAAGAGGAATACCCGAAGAGACCTGAACCTGGGTGAATTTGACAGTAGAATAATCAGAGCCGTCATTCATTAAGCCCCATTTGGTTCCAGGAACGGGGTTACACTCATGGTGCATGCTGTCAATTGGTTAGAGACTGTCAACCTTTTTCATGTCATTGCACACACAAACTACTAAAATGCTGCAGCTCACCAAAAAACACATTATATATTTTGCCGATCTGACAAAAAAAAATAATAAGTACAATTTTGATTCATTCACACCGGACGGCTATGGTGGTGTTGGCTGTTGTCACCTTTTTCTTTGACAACCTAAGGGAAAAGAGGTCAGTGCCCTGACTAAATAGTCAGGTGTTGCATATTTTTAAAATGCTTGCAGCACACTGCTTGAAGAATCACTGATTTAAATAATTATCCTAACAACAGGTAACAATCACTGAGCACGGATTTTACAGCAGGTATCCTGACAAGCATGTGCAAGGAGATGAATCCAGGGCTGACAGAGCCGAAGCTTATCCACTGGGGGGACCCTGTTCATGAAAAAGCAGGCCACATACAAATCCAAATCAGAGGGCTTGGAAGGCCCATGCCAGTGCGCAGCCCTGAGGTCACACTCCCCTCAACGTGTCCCAGCAGTGAGGCTGGCGTCAATACCATCCACTGTGAAATGAGGAAGCTGAAGCTCAGAAGTCCTGTTGATTGCCCGGGGCCTCTCCACAGCAAGCAAGAGAGCCAGGTAGCTTCAAGGCCAGCGGGCATCCCTTGAGAAGGGAAAAGAAGGTCTTTATTATCTCTGGAACTTGATCATCTTTTGGTAAAAATTGATTACTGTTTTCTAAGCCCAAATTTTTAAAGAGAAATAAGGAAAATGATTAGTCTCTCTTTTAAAAAAAATGTTTTTATTATTGATTTTAGAGAGAGAAGAAGGGAGAGGGACAGAGAGAAAGAAACATCCATCGATGAGAGAGAATTGTTGAACAGCTGCCTCCTGCATGTCCCTACTGGGGATCAAGTCCAAAACCTGGGCCTGTGCCCTGACCAGGAAGCCAACTTGTGACCTCTTAGTTCATGGGTCAACACTCAACCCCTGAGCCACAGCAGCTGATGATTAGTTTCTTTCTATGGAAACTGGTTTTAAAACCTGCTTTACAATGACACTATAGTGAGTTGAAATGAAAAAAAAAAATAATCTCCAAGATAGAACTCTCCCTTGAGTTAGGAGATTTTCAGGCCAGCTTTTCAGTGGTTATAACACTTATCCTGTCTTGTTTTCCCAGGAAGCCAAGGGCGAGTGGTCAGCTACCCTGCAGATGCCTCAGTAACAATGCTATTCATACCTCATGGTGACCACAGAGACAAGCCCAGGTGTCAGGAAAAACCCTCCATCACATATAAGGTCTTTTCCTTGACCTCCTTTGGCACTCTTATCTAAAAGTGGTAATTTCCCTCCTGAGGCTTTTAAAAGATGAAGCCCACCAATGTGTCCTCCAACTTACCATCTCCTCTCCTGAAGGAGAGGACAGTGATGCAATGAGAAAGACCAGAGCCTGAGACAGAAGATATGGGGTCCTTCACTGACAACCTATGGGTGTAAGTCCTATCTCAGAAATCTTGGGTTTGCATCTGAAATAAGTATATCTAACAGCTGAGCATGGGTTGAATCAGGTCTAATTATTTCACGTGTTGTTCAAACAATAACAGGAGACTGGTTTTTAAGAGTTGAAGTGGTGAGAGGCTCTCCAAACCATGTCATATGGGGTGGGCACGGGAAGCTGAGAAACTGAAGAGAGGGAAGCCTGACCAAGGAAGACCTTAATAACTGACCTTAAAGGGACGCCATGCGGAAAAAAAATAAGGTTTAGTTTATGGAACTTAGAATGACTAAAATGAAGGTTACTTTGGTTCAGCACAAGGAAGACAACTTTAATAATCCCAGTTGCCTAGGGAATAAAAGGCCTCTAAGAGGAGGCAAGGAGAGAGTCCCTGTCACCGAGGCTATCCAGGATATGACAGAGGACCACTTTCAGGGGATGCTGCAAAGGGAACTCGGGCATTAAATGGGCTGCTGACTCACGTCATTCTGTACAGTCTCTGAGTGCTGAGAGTTTGAGACTCTAAATTACGGTCTTCAGAGAAGATAATACAGACACATAAGTGTAGTGTTCCTGCTGGACCCAGTAATTGCTTACTAATCCCTTAACAGTACCTTCCATTTTTACAACAACTTTGCAGATTTCAAAGTTCTCTCCCAGGCATTTTCACATTTTTCCCCAAGACAGTGAAGAAGTGGTGGAGCCACTCCTGGGCTGCAGGAAGAAAGGTGCAGTTAATGACATGAGAGAGGAGACCCCTGGCTAGGCGCACAGAGACCTGCCCTCCTGGGGACCGAAGCATTGGAAAGGATAGGAGAGCCGCCCCGCTTTGGAACCCACAGCCAGCTACTTCCTCAGGCGAGGACAGATTTTAGATGTCATGACAAAAAAGCAAGTTAGGTGTGCAGAGTCAGCCACAGAAACCAAGTGCATGGGAACTATATGGAGGGTTGCTTCCCACAGCTTCCGCCGCCGCCACTGTAACTCTGAGAAAGGCGGCAGCTGCTGTCCCCACTGCTTGCAGCCAGACCTGAAACAGGCCCTCAATCCCCAACCTGTTCAAGTCAAAACAGCTGGAAACCTCATACGGCTTCTAGGGCGCCAAGTTGGCAAGCCAGCTGGAGACTCCGGGAATCCGACAAACATGCCTGCCCTTGTCTCTTCTCCCCACATACCGATGTCCTAGGAAGCAAGAAGTGAGTCACTGCACCAGACAAAGAGTGAGCGATAAGCAGTGGAGATCCTTAACTGGCCCAGAAGTCCTTCAGCAGTATGACTGTGAGTGTATGCATGTACCAGTCAGTATGGCTGCGGAACAAAGCAACACAAACTGGCAATGCAAAAACAGCACCCATCGTTTTTGTTGTTCTCTCTCCTGGCTCTGGGGGTGACTGGGCTCTGTTAGGCATTTCTCATTTGGGCTCATGTGGTGACAGTCTGATGGTGGCTAGGGCCAGGGTCATCTAGAAGGGGTCTTCATGCCCATGTCTGGTTGTCAATGCTGGCTGTCAGCTATCAGCTAGGACCTTGGAGGGGAGAAGGGGCTGTCGACTAGAACACCTACAAGTAGCCTTCCATGACATCTGGGCTTTCTCCTGCATGGTGGTTGGGTTCCAAGAGCAACCATCCCAATAGAGAGAAAGCTGGGTGGAAGCTGTATGGCCATTCATGACCCAGCTTTGGAAATCACACAACATCTATGTCTACAGTCTATCTGTTAGAAATGAGTCACGAGGGCCAGCCATAGTCAAGAGGAGGAGAATGGGAGCCATTTCATGTTGAGAGAAAGATCAATGTGCTTGTGGGGGTGTTTTAGGACACCTTAAGATACAATCCTTCCTCTAGGGCTACAAATTGTATTCCATAGCCTTCAAGGAATCTAGATGCCTCCAGTTGCAGTGTGGAATTACCTCCTATTGTGCCAGGCTTTGGGCTGAAGAACATCAAGAAGTTGGACGTGCCTTTTCTGGAAGCTTTTGGAAGTTGCAAATTTGGGGGGCTCTGGAAATATGAAAGCATGTAGGATCTAAATACCAGGGCTAAAGGGTTCTCTAATTTAAACATAGCTAGTCACTCTGAAAGATGATTTATGTGAGATACAGATTCCATTTCACACAAGACAGAGCCCAGTGAGGGGAAAAATATGGACATGTTTGCTTTTGACACCAGAGCCAGAAAAGCCAGTGTGTGCTCCTAAAATAACACGTATGTCAGAGACTAAAGGATGCGCCCCACGTCTATAGTGACAGCCCACTTCCCAATTTCTATTCAGGACTCAAATTGGGTTTTCTTCCTGAGCTTAAATAAGTTCCAAGCCCCTGGCCCCAGCAACACTTGCCTGGTGAGCAGAAGGAGCTTAGACAGGAATTTGTTAGTGCCCCCGCCTTTTTCAATTTTCAATGACAGGTTCTGAGCTTCGCTGGGGTCCCCAGAAGTCCCCCACATGCATGGAGGCAGTCAAAGATGAGTGAGGAGGGAAGGAATGTTTCCCAGACTCTGGCCTGAAAGGCTTCCTCAGCTCACCCAGCCTAAGCCCTCTGCTTGCAGCACAGCGGCTTGGTGAGCCATCAGCACTTGTACAAGCACACAGGACGAGGCAGTGAAAACTAGTGGGGTGAATCCAAATGCCTTTGCCTGGCAAGACAAACAGATGCGCGCGCACACAGAGGAAGTGCAGAGCGCTGTTACCCATCTTCCTGGGTTAGGATGCACTTTCCAACCTATTTGAGATGACTCAGAAATTACTTAGTTAGGAAAGGGGCAGTAGGTGTTTAGCAAACACTGTCCACACCTCACTGACCGTCCCCCCCGCCCTGCCACCTCCTAACTCTGCAGTGCACACTGGCCCGAATTCCAGCTGCCAGCACCTGCACTCCTTCACCTGCTGACTGTCTCTGGCCATGGGTGCTACTCCACCTGCAGGAGGAACAAGCTGGATGTGCCAGGGCATTGCCACCTCTGGGGTCAGCCCTCCCAATGACTGAGGGACGCTGATGTATACAGAGCCTAGCTCCCTCACCTGTGGGTGGAAGAATTCTGAGGTCTCTTCTATACTCGATCCCAGGGGCCCCAGGAGGGTAAGCCCCATTGCCCCCAGTGGTAACTGGCTAATGACACACCTTGCGTTGGCTGCCTTGCCCTCCCTCTCTGTCTCACTTCTCCATGCCCTACTGGTATGTCCTGGGCTTACCTCCCAAATAAACTACATGTACCCAGATTCTTATCTTAGCATCTGCTTCTAAGAGAACCAAAAGTGAGTCAAGGGACTTGGTGATCACAGCAAGAAATGAATGGTTGCCAAGGGTGTGCCTTCACTGTACAAGTTGCTTGTGCATCACAAATAACTACTTTCAATTGACCTGTCTGTCGAGAACTGACAGGTAAACAAGGAACACAGGGAAACAAATGAAGACCCCGTGCCAACAAAGCGTTCTGCCTGGACAGAGCTTCTTTGGGAAAATGAGGGTCTCACCCTTTCCAAGACCCTACCCCACACACAGTTCCCACTTTAGTGTGGGGCTGGTCCCCTTCCCTAACCAGGCCTCCGGTTCCCAATGCAGGTGCTTGGAGAGACAATGCCTTGCTCTCTCTGACGCTGTGTTTGTGATGAGGAGTATGCCCAGCTCCAGCAGGGAAGGTCACAGGGTCCTCCTGAGCCCTGGGAGCAGCTCCCCCAGCAGAACGCAGCCAACTGTTTCCTCAGTGACTCAGATCATTTTCTCCACCTGCTCAGTTCTTCGCCCATTCCTTGTTATAACTGAAAAACTGAATGGGCAGTGTTGCATCTGGAGTGGCCTGATGGGTTATGATAGAAAGATGAAGGAGATCGCCTCTTCTCTCCCCTTCCCTCCTCTTTTCACTCTTCTCTCCCCTCCCCTCCCCTTCCCACAACCAACTACAAGGTTCCTGAGTCAAGTTCACGCTTCTGCGCTGGAGGGAAGTGAGAGAGGAGTTAAGGATGACTGCCTTTGTCTGGTCAAATAAAGCTCAAACTCACGAGCCGCATAAAAAAAAGGGGGGGGGGACACTAAAAAACTGAGCCCAGGACAGTACCATATTGATGGTACATATAAGACCTATGCACTTCATTGCCTATAAATGCTCCCCCCAAAAAAAGAACTTTTCCAGACGGCACAAAGGTCTACTTGAAAGCTGACCAAAATAAGTATCCAAGATAAGTGACCAAAATCCCAACTAAAAATACACCCAACATGATAACATTTGACATACTTGTATATGTAAACTGTATGCACAGATGTCTATATGTGTGTGTACGTGTATAGTCAACTCAAGAATGTATCTACACACAAAAACCTGAATGAATCTCAAAAGCAGCATGCTGAGAAAAAAAGGCTTACATACAGAGTATATATTGTATGATTCATGTATTTAAAGTTCTAGATCAGGCATAAACTAATCTACGGTGAAAAGAACAGAGGAGTGGTTGTGTGGAGAGTGGGCTGGGCTGGGGATTCCCTGAGAAGGGGCATGAGGATACTTCCTGAGGTGAAAATATACCTTCTATCTTGACAAGGGTTGGGAGCACTGGTGTATGCATACGTCACACCTCATTGATGGTACATATAAGACCTTTGCACTTCATTGCCTATAAATGCTACCCCCCCAAAAAAGAACCCCAATAAACTAGTTAAAGGTATGCGTGCTAAAGTATGTTAGAGGGGGTGTATTTATTTCTGCAAATTACTCTGAAATCCACCACTAAAATAAAATAGGGTAAATTGATGGATGGGTATAGGGTTGAACAGATAAGTAAACATGCGGTAATACCAATATAATAAAATGGAAATTACAGAACCTAGATACTGAGTCTGTGGCTGTTCACCGTATACTTCTTCCAGTTTTTCTGTGACTTGCAAATGTTCATAAAATGCAGAGCAAAAAAAATATACAAGGCACATAAAGACAAGATTGAGACTGGATGGGGGGCGAGGTGATGCAAAATTTTAAAGTAACAGCCCATGAAATTGTGGCATTGACAGGACAATAATTCTAGGTTCATAATGGCAACTACTGAGAGATTCTGCACCCCTGGGGGCCACTAAGCAGAGCTACCGGGCACCAAGTTCTTTGGCCTGGGCCCCATTAAAGGAAACATCCTTTTGTGAGCCATGCATACAAATGATTCCTGCAAAGGGGCCCTTAAAACTAGGGTCACTGGATAAAAACACCTCACAGAGGGGTAGGCATAGCTGTGCTACAACTTTACTTCCTCTGTATTAAAATATAATTTCCTTTGTATTTGTGGTCACAATGGAGCAGGCAGTGGGAAAACCTCCTGTTTCTGGAATATGGAAGGACAGTTGCCCATGATCATCTTTTTGCAAAAACTGACTTGAGAGGATCAAAAAGGCAGACTTCAGATGGTGAAAAGGGGAAGAACTGAGCCCAGAACAAGCCCCACTTCTTTTCCACCCTTTTCCTTGCCCTTCCACTTCCTCTTCCTGCTTCTGCTGAGATCCATTCTGTACACTCAACCTTGCATACTCCGTCTAAATGAACAAAATTCCCAGCCTCAGTGATTTTCCTATGGATTTTCCCAGGACAGATAAACAAGATTTCAGCAGAAGTGGAATTCCCATTCTCAAAGAAAGATCCACCAAGAGGCTTACGTGATGCTGATGAGCTGTTCCTGTGATCTGCACGTATGATTTGACAATTAAAAATATTTGTACTCAAGTAGGATTTATCCCAGGGATGCAAGGATGGTACAATATCCGCAAATCAATAAACGCGACACATCACATAAACAAATGGAAAGACTATGGCCCGCAGGCCGGATCCGGCCCATTTGAAATGAATAAAACTAAAATTCAAATTCACGTATGATTTGACAATTAAAAATATTTGTACTTTCTACTTATGTATTAGTACATGTCAGATTTGTTTTATTATTCTCCCACAGTAAAATCCCCCCACCCTAATCCAGCCGTGGGCAAACTATGGCCCGCAGGCCGGATCCGGCCCATTTGAAATGAATAAAACTAAAAAATAAAAAAGACCGTACCCTTTTATGTAATGATGTTTACTTTGAATTTATATCGTTCACACAAACACTGCATCCATGCTTTAGTTCCGGCCCTCCGGTAAAGTTTAAGAACCCATTGTGGCCCGCGAGTCAAAAAGTTTGCCCACCCCTGCCCTAATCCATGCATTAATAACAATCACACTCTCCTATGCGTGAGTAATTGGGGCCCTGTTTGTGAGACCCCTCAGGAGGAGCACATAGTGGGAGCTCGTGAAGTGAGCATCTAGTCACGGGTTGCTGCGCGTTTGCTGTGCCCTAAGAACTTTACACAATTTTTTCTGCTGAGTCTTTATGGCAACGCTTTCTGCTTGTACCATGAATTATCCCCACTTCACAGGGGAGGAAACCAAGGCCTTGAGATGTTAGATGACTGGTCCAGGTTCCCACAACCCGTGGATGTTGAAGTCAGGACTCCTCTCCAGGTATGTGAGACCATGGTCTGCATCCCTAACTACACCCAGAAGCACTTTGCAGTTATAAAACGTGGGTACCCCTCATGTTCTGGTCCTCCCAACGGCCCCAAGTCAGGGTGCCCACTTAGCAACTGAGGTACTAGAGACTTAAGTGAGTCCACCCTGACTCCTTGGACCCCAGTCCTTTGCTCCTTCCAAAGTGGCCTGTCCCCGTAGTCTGTCGTCTGTTCTCTTCCCTTTCTCAGCCCAGTGTCCCTGATCCTGATGGCACAGATGCTGGGTGAGCCTGAGGCCTTGGCAGGGATGGACAAGTGGCAGGGCTGGCCTGATGTCCATTTTGTTCTGAGTTCGCTTGTAAAAAAAAAAGATGCTAATCTTTAATTCAGGAGCTTTATTTGTTTTGTTAGAGAAATTTCTGCCAAATTAATGGTATAATACTATATCGGGGACCTGAGTAGCACCAATATGATCATCTAGAGATGCACTTATTTAAACTTACTCCCCAAGTGGAATGTGAACCCTGTCATGGGCTTAGATGGAGCCTGCCCAGGGTATGCTAACTGGAGGAGTGGCCCTCAGCGGCCCAGGCCATGGGGATCCTGCAGGTAAAAGGAAGCAGTAGGCTTGGTGACTGATGACCAAGTGTGTGGTCTGTAGAAAACATATTCAGTGAGTCAACTCAGACAAGCCCTCCCCTTCCCTCAGACACACTGCCCCGACTGTCCGTGGAGGTTATTTTAAAAAGCTTGAGGCCTGGAAAGGCTGCCACGTGCCTCTAGGGAGAGGCCAGGCCCTCAACCTACTCTGAGGTCCCCAGAGTCCACCTCAGGCCTGGGAGAGTCACAGTCAGGGCCAGAGTGCTGCAGGGAGAGGCGGTCAGCTCCCCAGGGCCATGCCCTCAGGCCCAGTGTCAGCCCTGGACCTTGGCCGGCCCAGGCTTAGCCGGCCCAGGCTTAGCTGGCCTCCTGGGAAGGAGTGAGGGTGTAAGTGGGAGAGGTGAGTGCCGGGCAACCAACAAGTTCTGGAAGGCAAGCTTAGCTCCACTGGTAAGAAGAAGCAGAAACGTCCCAGCAGACTCTCATCTACTCACATGCATATTAAAATGCAGCTGGGGTGAAACTCCATCCTAGTGTTTCTCAGGGGGAAAATTTTAGGAAAAAAACCCAGAGACCCCCTGCCCCCTCAGATGGAATTTAAAATTAAATGACTATGGTGAGGCTCATGAGGAGTGCTGAATGAATGAGGAACCCAGGAACCGACAGCTTGATAGGTTTGGTGACTCACTGCACTGACATTGTTTGTTGAGTGGCAGGAGGAGATGGGTTTTGACTGGCTTGTGGTCCCAGCTACCTTCCTCTCCACCAGACTCCCAGGGCCAGCTCTGCAGAGCCAGCCAGCGCCTGGAGGGGGTCTCAGGCGGTGGTCCCAGCCCTGGTATCACCGGGGGACTTTCAAACCACTGGTGCCCAGTTCCCAGTTCCAGAGACTCAGGTCTCTTGACTGAGTGGGGTGGGACCTGGCTTGAAAATCTGGCCAGGTGACTCAAAAGAGCTAAGCCAGGGCACCTCACACTTGAGTGCTCCTGACAAGCCCCTGGACGGCTTGTGAGAACCCACGTGGCTGGGCCCGCTTCCCAGAGGTTCTGACCCCAAGGCTCGCAGCAGGCCCAGGAATGTGCATTTCTGACAAGCTCCCAGGGCTGCTGCTGCTGGCTTGTCCCACTCCGAGAACTGCTGCCTGCCTCTACCTGAGAGGACTCAGATGAGGGCAGAGGTGCCCATATGTGCGACCCTCATTTGCACTTGCGACTTGAGGCTGACACCACACACAAACTGAGGGGACACAGCCCAGCCTGGGTCCAGAGGCTGCAGAGTCTGGAAATGCAAGTGCTGGTCCCTGGGGACAGAGGTCCATTCATACCTCTAGGTCTCCTCCTGGTTTCATCAGTGAAATAATATCATCTGTGGAACAGGACAATTTCTGCGTGCATAACTCAAGAACAAGTGCTTAGTCACTCCATGCACACTGCTGCTCCGGGAATGACTGAGAAGTTGGGGGCCAGGCAAGAGGGAACCCCCACAGGGCTAGAGATACAGCCAAGGCCACACCTGCTCAGTGAAGAAGCAGTCGTCACTGTCATAGGCCACACAGATCAGCCACGGGTGCAGTGGGGCCAGGAGGGGGTTACCCCATGAGCTGACCCGTGGCGGCTGTTCCAATGCCCGTGGCCTCCACATACTGCTCACTGCTTCAGCGCCTGCACGATGGACAAGCCCTGGAGAAACCACCCATGAGTGACCTGGGCTGACAGTGCTCACCTGAAGCCAACTCAATGCAGATGCTTCACCCTCTGACCCAAGAGGGAAGCAACAACATGGTATATGGAGGCTGGGACCACTGGTCTGGAATAAGAAGTTAGTCCAGACCACTGGTTTTCAAGCAGTTTTAGGGGATGAGTATTTACTCTTCTTTTAAACAAATCCCTAACACGTGGACAGACAAATGTTGAAGGTTTTTTATTGTGTGTCTGCGTGTGGGGGTGGGAGTGAGGAGAGTGGAGTACCTGAGTCACACAGAACCGTCATTTTCATATGGCCCAGGCAGCGTCTGGGGGGAGGGTCAGGGAGGGCAGAGAGGGGGGTGGAAATGTCATCCTTGCCTCAACCTCCCTCCAGGCTACATGAAGCACCAGTCCTGGGACCTCAAACAGGGACCAGCAGCAAACTGTAAAGGGCAACAGAGTAAACATTTTAGGCTTTGCAGGCCCTGTGGTCTGTGTTGCAACTACTCAGCTCCGCCTTCATAGAAGAATAATTCCTAAACTTCTTTCCACATTTATGACTATGAATTCTCAACTTGCTGTGGTCCCAGTCTAACTTTCTGCCAATAATATGGTCATTCCTGACCTGCAGATATTTTTATCCCAAGGGCCACATATGTTCCAGTGAGTTAATGACTATGAAACTGCTTTGAAAAGTCTCAAGTGCTTCGCAAACAGGCAGGCCCACCGACGCATCTAAGAGCAGAGGAGAGCAGAGCTCACGATCCTATACCTGCATTTCAGGAAGATTCCAGGCACTGTTCACTGGGTTAGGCTACCTAAGCTGCTATAAAAGAACAGGGTTTTAAAGAATGCTTCAATTTAAAAAAAAAAAAAAAAAGTCCTAAAGTGATGTTGAAGCTGGAAGAAATTAAACAGTGTCTGGACCTTTCTTCTGAATCTTGAGGCTTTAAAACTCTTCTCAGTGTAAAGTACAAAGTCCTGCACTCCCTATTTCATCCTGCTTGTCTATATAGTGGCCTCTGAAGCCAGGAAACGGCATTGTCAGACGCCGCCTAGTTAATCCCTGGGTATGTGACCTTCGCACAGCTGTAAGAATGTTGTGTGGGTGCCGAACTACGTAACCTGTCCATCCTTAAGACACTTTTCATAACCCCTCAGTGTGCCTCAGAGTAGGCAAGTCCCTGTAAATGATCGCCATTGGTCTACCCTCCATTATATTTCAGATCACTAAGATAATTAGCTATCATTTATTAAATACAGACTATAATTGAGGTTCCAGCTCTCTCACAAAGCTAACTTCGCTTCATGGGTACCACAACTCTGTGAAGTAGGCATCTTCAATCTGCACTTCAGAGATAGTGGAAATGAGGTTCAAAGAATTTAGGAACCTCACCCGGCATCACACAGGCAGGAAGTGATGGAACTGAGATTTAGGATTTACTCTGGGCCTTTCCACCTTATTGCCAATGACTTCACCTAGACTCAAACATTCATTATTTTCCTGGACTTCTTGTATATACAAAGAAAAGATGAAATTTGCAAACAGGCCCACCTGGGACAATTTCTACCTCACTTGTGACCCTCCCCAAGTGCAAAGAAAAAATGAATTGTGTCGCTTTGACCAAGTGAAAATCATTAAGGTTAAGCCAAGAGCTAAGCCAGTCTCAGAAGATGTAAATTTGGGTTATAATTTTTCTTTAGAGGGAGTAGATTGCTTTTGTAATAAGTATAAAGGAAAATTGAAATATTTGTGTGTGTTTTTTTAAAGGAACAAGTTTGGGAGGAAATAATGTAGCTGTGGTACCAAACCTGCCTTCTCTTCTTCCAGGGCATTCTGCTAATGGAAAGGTCCCAGCCTCCCTTGCAATTAGAAGTTGTCATGTGACTGAGTCCTGACCAATAGAATGTGAGCAGGAGTGGGAGCCCAGTCCATAAAATCCAGCTACTCGAAATCCTCCAAGCTCTTTCCTCTTAACGCAGAGAAGCACAGCAACCTTGGAAACCAGGTGTAAGGATGAGAAAAACCTCAAAATGGAAGGCTCCTGAGTCCATGGACCACTTCTTGCAATATAGCCACCTTACCAATCAGAACTTTACCTAAGAAAAAAGTAAACTTCTTACTAGTATGTGTTAAACTCCAAAATCTGAAGGACTTATCTATTACAGCAGCTACTATTACCTTGTCTAACTAATTCAGTAAAAAAATTAGATAGAAATTGAAGAGCAGATCACAGTGAGTTTCTAACTCGTTCCACCTAATGTCAGCAGCTATTATTTGAATCATTACGAAAATCACAAGTGCAGAGGGAAGTTAGTAAAAGTGATATGAGCTAGTATAATAAAGCAGAGATTTTTACAACTTTTTTTATAAACCTTAGTTCTTTCTGAGTTCAAACCTAGGGATAAAACACTGGGGTGATGGATATGTGTCATTCCTCCTATTGTGGATATGTTTGGTTAAATAAAACATATTATTAAAATTAATTTCACCTGCTTCTTTTTACTTTTTAAATAAAGCTACTCGAACATTTAAAATTATATTTGTAGTTTGCATTATGTTTCCACAGGACAGTACTACGCTAGATCAGTCAAAGCTCACCTTTTTCTATCTAATTATCAATATACATTGAATTTCTACGTGTGGTAGGGGGGTACCCTACTCTGCTTCTGACAAGCCCCGTGACCATGGGAGATCGCTTATCCCCACTGGATCCCTCTTTTTTTCATGTAAAAGATGAGAGAGTTGGACCCATCATGCTTTGTATGTATGCTGATGTGATGGTTTACATTAAAAAACAGTAGGATCCCAACACTTACTTTGCTCATGACTTGCACCCTAGACCAGTCTGCCCTGCCTGCCAACCTGTCCTCCGGTTCTTGTTCATGGGCCACATTCATCTTTTTTACTTGCCCCATATCGCTGCTCTTGGAGGGACCTCTGGCTTCTCTCTTCTATGCACATCCAACAGATTATGTGGTTTATGGCCATTCCAGTATACACCTGATCCGGTGAACATTCCTGGCACGGACCCTTCAGGCCAGTGCCCTGGCAGCATCTGCTTGGTCCTGCTGCTCAGACCCAGCGTGTCTTTCCATCTTCAAAGACCTTAGATCCAACTAAGTCAGGCATGTACAGGAAGCCGAGCTCTTTATCAGGAAACTCCAGTAATCTCAGAGCAAAGCCCATGCCAAAGGCTATCGTTTTAAACAGCTTCTTTCCTTCCAAAGTTTATTTGAAAGAGGCACTCTAAGGAAAAGCTCATTTCCTTAAAATATCAAATAACTAAAAACCAAAAGATGATAGATTTTTCTGGAGACAGACGGCAAAGTGCATAAATAAAATTCTGCAAAGTGTACAAATAAATAGTACAAAATATTCATTTTTGCTACACTTACCCACCACTCTCAGGACTACATTTAGCTAACTTAATTTTCCGTGACTCAAATTTATCCAGTCAAATTTCTCATCATAGGTCATCTGAGTAAACAGTTTCAAGTGTTATTTACCAAAAAACAATGTTTCCAGGCTTCAGATGGAATTGGCAATGAGGCTAAGAAAACAGCCTTAAAATTTCACAGAGGGCAAGAAAAATTGCAGAAAGATTTTAGCCCAGAGGTCAGCCTTTTTCATGCAGTTCTGGAGGCAAAAATTACGAATCTCCACCGAAACCATGCCTTTAGCAGCAAGGGAAAAATGCCATTTAAAATAAAAATCCAAACTGTACAAAGCAACATGTCTTTAAAGTAGCAACTATCACATGGAGAGTGTGCCATCTCAGTGCTGCCACACCAACGACAGACAGCACTGCCACCTTATCTATTTTAAATCCTCACCCGAGGGTATACTTTGTAATTGATTTTAGAAAGGCAGGAAGTGAGAGAGAGAAATATCGATCAGTTGCCTCCCGTACGTGTCCCAACTGGCGACTGAACCCACAACCTAGGTATCTGACCTGACCTGGAATTGAGCCTGCAATCATTTTGGTGTACGGGAAGATTCTCCAACCAACTGAGCCACCGGGACAAGATGGCACTGACCCTTTATAGAGGGAACCCTGCATCTTGCATCCTGGCCGTTCCCTGGCCGGGTGCTGCGACTCCCAGTGTTCAGAAAGAAGAAGAGGGAGAGAGAAGGAAAGAAGGAGATGGAAATGAGGAGGCGAAGGTGGAGATGGAGAGGGAAAGGGAAGGAGGGTGAGGAGTAGAGGGAGTAAAAGGAGGACTGTGGTATGACATGGAAACACAAAGAGGTTATTAAGGCAAGTGGAGTGGGGTATCTTGGGGTGGAAGATTTTGTGATTCTGTTCTGGAAATTTCTTGCATAACTAAATTGTGCAATGGAAGGAATCGGAGAGATAAACTAGTTGCAGGTCTATTTCATAGGTGAGAAAATTGACATCTAGGGAGCAAACCAGCCCCATCCCCCAGAGAATCCACTTTACCTACTCTAATGGCATCTAAAGCCAGTGGTTCTAAGAATAGTCTCAGAAGCCCTGTGACATCCTAAGTAGCACTAGGTGCACTTTTTACAAGAGCCTAATTAACTCCTGTGACCTGGCACCATTACTCACCTGGTCACGGCAAATGCTGGCACCCAAGTGCTCAGGTCCTGAGTAAATAGCCACCCTTCAAGCACACAGGGCACCCTGATGCATCACCATCATGACTGCTCAGCTGACATCATCACAAAGAGGAAGAAGGTCATCCAAAACCCACCTGACTCACTGCCTAGTCCCTACATTTAAGACATTTGAGAGCAGACACCACCACATTCAACCAGCAGAAGTAATATTCATTGCATACAGGGCCACTTTGGCCTCTCCAGGAAAATTGGGCAGCATACTGAGAATGGGCCTGCCACTGGCTCATTCCAACCCCTCTCACCCTATCGTCAGTTAGAGGTAAAGAGGAGGAATACTATTAAATTCTGATTCTAAATCAAGATTTCACGAGTGCTTTGATTCTCAACTTTTTTCATAAAATACCCATTCCGTGAACACCGAGAAGGAGGCTTGCGACAGTGTTCTGGAAAGAAGACCAAGACCATTGGTGGTGATGTGAGGCTGCGGCAATGTTTTGATCACATCCTTATAGAAACAGGGGATTCCTCAGAGGCGCCTTGAGTGAGATCTTCCAGCCTGTCCGTGTTAGAAGGTGGTGCCTGAGCCTCGCTGCACACCTAGCTGACTGCCCAGACCTGGGCCACCCGAGGAAGTGACCTGTTGACTGAACAGACGTGCAGTATCTGCCCATTCCCATGAGGAGGGGCTGGAGAATGTAACTTCATGACCTGCCTGCAATGGAGGGAGGGGTGCCCCAAGCCGACAGTGGGAACTCCTGAGTGAGCTCCTCCTATGGAGCTACCATATGCAGAGCACTAAGCTCGTAATACTTTATTACTTCATTGCCAATTCTCACAGCGAATGTGAAAGGATAGAATAATTACTTTAGTTTCACAGAGAAGCAAACAGAGGCTTAGAGAACCTGACTATTTTGCCCAAAGCCCACAGCTTCCAAGGTGCTAAGCCAGTATTCCAACCCAGGTGAGTGTGACCCAAGGCCCAGATTGGAGATGGGGCTCTGAGATTTACACATCCACACTATATCCTTGAGCTAGAAAGACGGGAGACAAATGGACCTTCTAGACCAGTTTATCCAATAGGCGATGGAGACGCTCTATGATCGGTGCTGTTCAAACGGTAGCCATGAGCCCCAAACAGCTCTTAAATATTTGATGTGTGGCTAGTGCAACTGAGAATCTGGATTTTTTTATTGTATTTAATTTGAATTCATTTTAATTAAGTCACCATTTAATGCCCATGTTAACAGTCCAATGAGAGACATTTCATATTAAAAAAAAAAAACATTCAAAAGCAGAATGACCACAGCCATCTGGGTTGGTCCAAGCAGCTTAATGAAGGAGAGAGGCTCCAGGCAGGCCCTGGATATGTTAGGAATTAAACAAGGCCCTTCCTGGTTCAAGCATGATCGCCTTCCCTACAAAATCTGGTTCAGAGTCAAGGGCCCCAGAAATCAAGTCCAGTCCCCATAGTCCACAGATGAGGACCTCAAGAAGGTGCCTGCTGGGTCCTTGTTCTTCGTGGACCAGCTCTACACAACATGGTGAGTTTTTATTTACTCCTCCCATTGCCCTCATAAAGCCTTTCCTCTCTTCCCTTTCTCTGTCCTCCCAGCCCCCACTCCTGCTAACACCAGCAGGTGCTGGGCTCATGCTCTTCATAAAAACTTGGACATCTTCCTTTCTACCTGTAAACTGAGTCATTTCCTCTCTCGCAGTGGCTTTTAATGTGCTTTATTCTTCTATATCTGTCACCTTGAGAAAGGCATTTCTTAATACAGTGAGCAATGATACTCACAGAGAGACCACTTCACCTCCATAAGCCACAGCTCTAACACCAGCGAACAGAAGCAAGCCCTCCATCACACTGGCCCAGGCATAGTGAACCCAACATCCCAGAGCTGATCACCCTATAACGTTTGACTCCATTCTTTCCCATAACAAAGGCGATGACGGGGCTCCCTGTCACTGTATTTCCTATGACTTTGACTTACCTTTTCTTCAGATGCCCTAAGAAAAGAGGTACAAACACACCTGCATAGTCCCCTGGGGTCTCACCTTTGAGTTTCTTAGACATTTGCCCTAAATGTCCTTAAAGTCTCTCTGGGTTAGAATTCAAAGAAAAAACATGGCATCCAACTCTTCCTTAGCCCAAAGCAGAGAAAACAGCAGCCACTGCCCAGAGTGCAGCTGTCAGTTACCTGGTTCAGTGCAGTTCTTGCTGTTTCGAAGGTCTGTGTCTTCTGAAGTCACAGTGTCATTCACCTGCAGTAACTTCCTCCCCAGCGTCCACTGTCGGTCTTCCCCTATGAGATCCATGAAGTCAAGGTCTGGGGAGAAAAAGATAATAACCACACATCACTAATTAGCCTTTACTAATCTGGGTGCTCAGCCCCACCTGTACCCGCTTAGGCCTTATTGTTGTACTTCCTCTGGCTACTGGATCCGACTGGGCCCCAAGGGTAGCCCTCAGCCAGTAACTGGTAGGAAGTAGTATATTAATACCTCACTGCTCCAGTGGGATAACTTTGAGGTGTATATTCTAACCTGAATTCCATAGTTTTCTTCACTGGAATCCCACTCTAGTTGTTTACAGTGTAACTCTCATGATAAAGCCACTTTACCGACTCTGCCCTTCCCTGTTTTAATTCCTTGCTCCCAAAACAATACTGAGAAATGTTTAACCACCAATTCTTGGGGTGAGGGATGGGGAATCTTCATTTGTGGCCATGGGCCAATTTTTGTGGTGTAAATAGTCCCATTACAGCCTATTTCAAGCTACCAACATGGCCTCGCTGAACATGAATTTAAGAAGAGATGGGCACAGTTAGGTCCACTAAGTCAGTATAACTGGCTCCAGCCCACCAGTATCTACTCTCCTACCAGCATTTCCTTGAACTACCTCCCCAAAAAACCTACCTGCAATTGAACACTTGATCAGGGTTCTGAAGGATTATCTAAGCTAAGACACCATTTTGACATCCAAGAGCCTAGGCCTTGAATACCACATAGCAAGAGTTCCATAAGCAAGAGATGAAGGCAGGAATGAGGAAAAGCAGACCACTGAATATGTGAAGGGGATACGCATTGAACAGTGCTGAGATAACTCAGGGGATGGAAGTGCCAGGAAACAGAACAGAGACTGAAAAGTACATGAGAGGGAAAATGCAGTGTGTTCTCTGTTAAAGACATGTTGAGTCTGAATTGCATGCGGAGCTTTGCAAGAGAGGCATGCTGTCTATGTGAACATGGGTGCACACGCCTCTGGGGACAGAGAGCATCAGGAGAGTCATAAGCAAACAGGGCACAGTGTGAGACATGTATGAATGGGGTCTCCCAGAGGAGGAGGGGAGGGAACTAAAGAGAAGGGAATGGAACAAGAAATTATGGGGAACTCAAGATTCTTTCAGAGAGGAAGTATAGGAAAAGAAGCCATCAAAGGATCATGAATGGAAGAAAAGGAGCAAGGAAAATGGTGCCACAGAAGATGAGCAGACAGAGAATTCCAAAATAAAGAGTGGCCAATAGCCTTGACAACTATGTAACAATCAAGGAGGACAGAGGCAAAGAAACCACAAAGCTGGACATCAGGGGTCACTGGAAGAAGGAAACAGCAAGCCAAGGTAACTCCTTCCAGTGGCTTGGCACTAAGTAAAGATATGACATGACACAATGGCAACCTCTTGAGTTCCAGAGTTGCGGTGGTCAGAAAATGGATTTAAATATAAGACAAGGGCCTAATGTGCAATGGTCTTCACAAAAGACTGGAGGGTACACCCCATCCAGCCACATCACTGTGGTGTTCTGAAACTGTCAATGAAAAGCCGAAGGTCATCATACACATTTCTCTATTTCCATGGTTCAGTTTCCTAAATAATATCACCTTCATTGTTGAATTTGTACTTCATGACATCATGTGGGAACGAAAGGGGGAGCGCAAACATTGTCTACTTTGTCCACTGTTATTCCTCCAACAACATATTTTACTTAATGGCTGCTGGCTCAGAGTTGCTCAGTAAGCACATATCAAAATAATTATTCCCATTTTGTGGATGGATAAAGTGAGGCTCACAGAAGTTTCTGAAAAATCACAATGCTTGTGGACATCTCACCTAAACCAACAAGCCTCACAAATGTCAGCCTCTCATGCATTGAGGTTTTCCACAGTCAAAGGGAAACTGTTCCCAGAAGTAAAATTATTAAGATATCTAATTAAACCTTATGCATGTTGGCCAGCCCTGAGGTATGTTCTTAAAAAAAAAAAGTAGACAGTGGAACTTAACTAACTTCACTACAATAAATGATAACTTTAGACTCAGAAATATAAAACCTACATGGTAGTCATATCAGTTTTGCCAAAACTGTAAGGATAATACCAAAGCTAATTCAAGGATAAAGCACGCATTTGTGTAGTCTGGTTAACCCGAACGGTTAATTTTTATGATTAAGACTGTTGACGAGCACAGAAAAAATTTTCAAAATTTCACGAAGAAAGAATAAGGTCAGTAACCTTAAATTCCAACAAGCAGCCCTAAAATGTGAACTTAATACCATAATATCATAAATAATCTGAAAGTGTGGAGAAAGACATACTGTTTGTCTCAGGCCAGGTGTCCGCAGAAGCAGCCCTTGAGGCAAAGATTCAAGTCAAGGTGGTTTATAGGGTGCAGGGGAGGGGTGGTCTAGGAATAGGGAAATTGGACAGGGAAAGGGAGCCAGCCAACAGAGGGTGCATGTCATGTGCATTGCCAAAATGAATCAACTAGAGTTTGAACCCTCTGAAAGCTCTGGGTGCCAATGTAGACATGTATCTCAGACACCCAAGGGGTGAGGGAGCTTACGTATTTATCTACCTACTCCTGGTCTGCTGTTGGCTGCAGGCTGTTCCCAGGGACACTAATTCCCTGGCACTTGCAACCTGCCACATGTCCAAGGGAGGTGCTGGTGCCCGGAAAAAGGCCCTGGACAATGAGATACAGGTGCTAACAGTTGAACAGCGCCAGTGTGCACTGAAGAGGTGAGAACAAAGTGATGTGGGCAGGGCACCAAAGACATCTGCCAGCCTGCAGGAGAGGCAGAGGTAGAGCTGTGCTAGGGACCAACAGACTGGCCATTCTGCTGTGCTTATAATCTGGGTCAAAGAACAGTGCTTTGTGACACAGCAATGCAAAGATTTGCAAAGAAGCAAGGGTGTCCCTTCCAATGACTTCCAAAGTTCTTTCCTAGGCCAAGTTTCCATGGTTCTGTAATTGTGAGAGAAAAGCTGATACCAATTAAGAGATGTATAAATAAAGCCAGCTATTGTAGCAGAAAATTAGAGGATTTTTATTTTTTTTACAGAATGATTCAATATCTTCAGGAATTAGAGACTATTAAAGCAGTACCTCTGTATTCCAAAACCTTTTTATCTCCACAGAAATATATTTTACCATTGACCACTAATGCAGAGATCAGAGTCTGAGAAAATGAGAATGATGAAAACTAAGCACTGCATTCGCTTCCCACTGAGCCAAGTGGGACAATATTATATCCCATTTCATTTGTTCTCGCAAAATTCTGGTGAGGTAGGAAGAGGCAGTTCTGGGGTCAACTTGCCTTTTTTAGAGTAAATAAGTCAATCGGAGCCAATCCATGGTCACATCAACTACCATTTAATAGTTATCATGGCTTCCACCTACTGAGTGTTTATTTATGTGCAAAGAATTTTCCTTTCTTCACCATGTTTCATCTTACAACAGTATTATTGTGAGCTATTAGCTCCAAACTGAAGCACAGAGAGGTTAGAAAAACTCGACCAAGGTCACACAGGGAGCACGAAGGGGCAGAATGGGATTTGAACCCAGGTCTGGTAGGTCCTGAAAAGGACGGAATTCAGCGGGTTGCGTCATTCAGCCACAGTAAGACAGAGCAATGCAGACTGCGCCTTACACAGGTTAGGGTGAGGACAGTCTTACTGGACTTATTTTCAAGAAGGCTGTTTCCTCAGCAACTATTAAGAACACAGTCAAGCACGACACTGCCCCATGAAAGCATCGCAACGAACAAAGGAAATGGTTCTGAAACACCACTAGACACATAATGCTCCTCTGAGTGTGGATTTCCTAGAGGTTAAGCTAGTCCCATTGGTCATGACATGAGGGTTATATTCTTGGATTTAGGGAAGTGGGGCAGAGGGTGGGCAGTGAGGAAGGCAGAAAAGATGTGGAGAGGTGGCCACACTTGGTTTTTCCACTGCTCTCCCCTCATCATCTCCGGCTTCCTCGGACTTTCTCTGCTATGGCAGAGACTGCTCCACAAAGCTACACTTTGAGCAATGTCAACAAAAACACTTGGCCCCTGTCCACTGCATTCTTGGCTCCTCATCTGCCAGGCCCTGGAAGTGCATGTTGGCCTAATTAGCCCGGGTGGGGGGGCATAAAGAGGGAGGCAGCAGGCTCACATGTTCCATGCCCCACACTGGTGAGCAGAGGCAGCCTGTAGGACTGCAGTCTCTGAGGGGGCAGGGTGGGGCAGGAGTACGCCGTGGAGCTAGCACGGGGTGCCTGCTAGAAGGGGAAGAAGTTCTCAACCCGAGACTTGAGCCACATGCTAAGGAAGGAAAGAAAGTGGAGGCTGGAAGCCAAGTTTCCATTACAGAGCTGTGTGCTCACCCTCTCTTGCTCTCTCTCTCTCTCTCTCCCCCTCCTCCCTCATTCTCTGCCCCACCCCCTCACCCCCTAATTCTCCTTGTAACTGGGGCTTGGAAAACCCAAGGATTTCTGACACCAAGAATGGATTTCCTTGAGTGCCCAAGGTCCCAGCCTTCACCCTAAGACTCCTCTGTGCACCCTTGTCCCACAGGCGCCCATCCTTCCCAAATACCAGCCCCAGAACCAGTGGGGAAGTGGGGCTGCCTGCTCTCTGAGGAGGAATTAACTCCTTCACACAGGTGGACAGGCAGCCGATGGACAGATTAGCTGCAGTGTCATCCTAATTACCTTGCATGCCCCTCACCTCTGTGTCAAGCAGCCTGCCTGCACCGTCCGTCCACTCCCTGCTCTCACAGGGTGTTTGGGTCATCTGACTGCCACTGTTGATGGGGTTAAGTGGCTGAGCTGGGACTCAAGCCCAGATCTGACACTAAAGTCCAGGTATGCATGTCCCACCTTGTTCCAGATCTCTGGGAGCCCAGGAAAGTGGCCCCGTGGGGTCAGCAGGTTCACTGTGAGAGGTCCTATTAATTGTCCCCTCCCTGAGAACTGGAATTCTGCATTTCTTCTTGAAACCTGGGGTGGTGGGCACCACCCCTCTAAAACACTCAGAGGACCAGGGCAACAGGCCCCCTTTGCAGATGAGGAAACTAAGTCTCGCAATGCCTAAGGCAACACAGTTAACACCACAAAAGCCGGAGCCAGTGAAAGCAGTAAGTAACTTTGGCTCTAAGGCAGGCTCAGCCACCAAGGCTATAAATACCCCGCCCTGTGGTTTACACAGCTGTCTCCACTCCTGCACCCTGGGCTTCACCCTGGGGTCGGCGGTCTGTTTTGCATAAGCCTGAAGCCAGCAGATTGCCCTCTTGCAACCCAGTGAGCAGGGGCGAATCTGCCTCCCCCACACCATTCTGTCATCAGCCCCCTTCCTGACCCCACCCCTAGAGTCTGAGGAAGGGGCGTCTGGTGGTTCTCCCTCTGGGTGGGTGAAGAGGCGGGGGGGGCACGGGAGGCGCTGGCTTTCTGCATGTGCATTACACACGGATTTTCCAGTTGAAACAGGCGTGTCCCTCTGCATTGCTCTTGGTCCTTGACAAGGAGCACAAACTGTAGAGGTTGTGAGCTCTCCACACCCACAGGGACTGGAGGAAGCCAGAGGTTAGATGGGCTGTGCATGGGTCCCTCCGCTGACTCAGAGCTCCAGGAAGACGGACAAGGGCAGATCCAGGGAGCTTGGAGCTGCAGAGGCCACAGACCCCATTTAATGTCCCCACCTCTCTAGCTGTTCACACACCCTGTCCAATGGGGGTGACTCTAAGACCCCAGTGGACTGAGCCCAAGTGTCCCTGTCATGCTCCCCAACTCAGCGATGGGACCAGAGGCAGCAGCTTCATGCCAGATTTAAACATTATCCCTGTAACAAAGCACACATCTCAGCGTCAAGAAGAAAAGCCTGTTGAACGTTGAGGTTTTTCCGTCCCTCAGATCGGCCTCTCTTTTACTCAAAGGGGAGAGGGACAAGTACCCCAGCCCTCTGCCCCACTGAAGCCGGCAGAGCCTCTGCTGCCCTGTCTCCTGCTCTGTGTTGCTTCCCAGCAGCAGCAGGGGTAAGTCCTGGGGGCCAGTTAGAAATGCAGATCTCAGGGCTGGTGGAACCTGAATCTGCATGGGGCACACTGGAGTCTCCAGACCCCTGGGGCAGTCCTGCTGGAAGGACTTGCAAAGGGAGACTCCAAGGCCCAGAGAGATGAGCCCGGCCTGCCGGCTGCTGGTTGGGGGGAGGGAGGAGAGGAGGTAGTGGGGGAAGTAGGGGCCTCTGTAGATAAAGGGAGGGAGGGATCGTGAGGCAGCTGGGGCTCCAGGCTCGCTGTGTGACCTGTGATGTTCATGTGTCCAGCATCCAGAGAGACTGGACGCATTACCAGTCCCCGTGTAAACCCACCTATGGAGGGGAAAGGAAAGGCCCAACCACCTCCTTACCCCTCCACCCTCAAATCCCTGCTGCTGCTGCTGCCTTTCCCTCCTGACACTGACCCCTGCACAGCCCCCAGAGGCTGGGCGAGCCCCTACAAGACCATCCTTGGGAACAAGGGACTGCCCAAAGCACCCAACCCACAAGCGTGAGCCAAGAGTCCCATGTGGCACCAAGTGCAGATTTTGCCATGGTTGTTGGGCAAAACAAGACAGGTCTGGTTGTGACTCAGAGGCAAAGGTGAGGGAGTCCACCCAGCCCTTGGCTGCTTCCAGAGGGAAGCCCTTCCTCCAGGCAGCCTTCCCAGGCCCCCCAGAAGCCTCCAGATGACAAACTCCCAGAGAAGGAGCACATATCACAGACAGAATAACAGACCGCCTCTCATTATGATATCCTCCCCACTCCCTACCAGATCATAAGCTCCAGGAGGGGCCAGCCTATGGTTTTCTCTTCACTGTGCTTCCCTGGCCTAAAACATAATGAATGCTCTACAGCTAAGGTGTCATAGTGTTTCACTCGAGCCGTGACCTGGGTATGACTGGGAAGTAATCATGGGATCTGCAAGGGAAGAGCTGAATCTCCAGGGAAGATCCCAGGTGATTCAACCTTGACGAAGGGGTTAAGTTTAAATGATAGGCTCAGGAATTTTAGTGGCAAATCTGAACCAGAATCCAGATTTTCTGGGTTCCTGGACCAAACTGTTTGCATTACAGCTTACTACTCGAGGGGTGGTCCCTGGACCAACCACATCGGCATCACCTGGGAGCTTGTTGGCAATGCACCTCAGACCTACTGCGTGGGACTGCATTTTGATAGGTGCTCAAGTGCCCACCAAAGTCTGAGCAGCTCTGCAACCCCACACTAACAACCTCGTCCTCCTGTGTCCACAGACATGTGCACCTTCAAAGTTCCCAGCACAGTGCTCAGCTTGTCCTCTCCGCCTCTGAAGTCCGAAATACAAGGACCCCTCAACGTCCCAGGGACCAGAAAGACCCCTCGGTGAGCTCCACCCAGCCCTGCAGCCCTCTCAGAGCTGGGGCTTCCGCATGCACAGTGCTGCTGGCCGCCTGAGACACGTCCTCCTGCGCCTGCCTCACACCTGCACCCTGTCAGATACCTTTCTACGGCTAGGAGAGATCAGGTCCGAGCAGCCTGTTTCAGAGCTCGCTCTTTTCAAAACAGCTCCACCTCTCTTCATTGCTCCATTAAATAAAGCAAAGGGGTTTGTTCCAAGGACCCCAGGGGCTGACCCCCAGGAGTGCTCCCCTCCTGATCTAAACACACATCAGGGACAGGAGTCAGCCCTAGTTCTTGGCAGTGCTTCCCCTGCCCTGCACTGCACCAGAAAGGCTATCCTTCAACCTCTCTGCCTCGTCCCTTTCCAGATTTCACAATCCCTAGTAACTTGGAGCTCTGCCTTCTCCTGGAGGTCTCTCCTCACTGGCCTCATCAGAAAGAAAGCAAGAGGACCCCTCTCCTATCCTCTTGATCTCTCTCCATCAATCAATCAATGTCCACCACCCCCCTCTCTCTCTCTCACACACACACACACACACACACTATTCAACATGGGATTTCTTCTCAACTTTAATGTGCATGCCTATCACCCAGGGACCTTATTAAAATGCAGACTCTGAGAAGTAGGTCTATGAGATTCAGTATTTTTAACAAGTTCCCAGTGGATGCCAGTGCTGCTGGTCCAAACAACACTCTAAGGATCTTCATTACACATTTTTCAATGAAGACACACATGAATGAAAGGGTCTGAGTCACCATATGCCAATGAGCATCCCAACTGGGCTGTGTTTCAGAAAGGAAACTGCCGGAGTCCCAGGCAGTGCACTCAGCAGGAGCTCCAAGCAAATCCAGAGCAGCCCCAATGGACCAGATGCCTCTGGAAGCAAAGAGGATGGTGATCTGACCCGTTGTGGGTACCTTCTGGCAGGAAAAAGAGAATGAAGGGCAGAGAGGCTAAACTCTTCAGACCTACAGTTAACCCCCATCATCAGTGGGCGCCCGCGGGGTCTCACTGACACCCAGCACTCAGGAGCAAATACTGAAGTCATGTGCCCGCTGCACCTGAAGATGGGGAGGAGATAAGCCTCATTTCTCAGGCCACAGAGGCATCATATCAACCAACATCCTACCTGCTTTTATTATCCGACCTGCACATTCAAAGACAGGAAGCCAATTCAGTACCGAAATCTGTGTTGGTGGCTGTGCAATGGGCCTCACAACAAAAACGGCTTTCAGGGGGTGGTAGGGTGGGCAGAGGGGGAAGTAGGGAGAAAAACAGGAACAGATGGCACTCTGTGCACCTACAACCAATGGGTGTGATGTGGACGCCTGGCTCCAAAACTGAAATCACCTTTCAGACAGTGGTGGCTCTTTCAATGCTACTTGTTATGCTCTGTGAGGCTTTCTCTTCAGCCATCTGGCCCAATATCCAACCTGTCAAGAAACTTTGGGAAATTAATTGGAGACACAGGAACTCCTAAAATGCTCCCCAAGATAATTTCCCACATTTTAAAAAGCAGGAAACCCCCCAGTACCTCAGTGGTCCATTTAGATCTGTGCCATGGAAAAGTACTTTCCGCAGTGATGGAGGTGCCCAACATGGTCTCTGCCCAATATGGTAGCCACCAGTCTCGTGTGGCTAGTCCAGAAAAGAAATCTAATTTCTGTTCTCATGTTAGTTAATGTAAATTGAAATAGCCACATGTGGCTGTGACTAGACTAAGAATAGGTCTAATCACATAAGTAGAATATCCACGTTCCAAGATCAAGAACAAGGCAGAAACCAAATTCTGTCAAAACATGGCAGGGTCAAGGGAAACAGAGGAAAAGGCAATGGCCTTGAGAGAGAGGTGATCACACATTTTAATGAGACACAGAAGAAGGTGGGCTTGTCTGATTTTTTTTCTCTTTTGGCTTCCTTCTTGGGGAAGAAGGAAGACTATCAGTAGTTCTGGTAGAAGAAATTAGGAAGAATCATCAATACTAAAAACCAGCCCCAAGCCCTCTTAAAGAGGAAAAGTGACCTTGCTCTGTTGGCATAGAAATCCTCCCAGACAGAATTTACTCTTTGCTCTTTTTATTTTTAAAATGTTTTTTTATTGATTTTAGAGAAAGAGAAAGGAAGGGGGATAGAGAGATAGAAACATCGATAAGAGAGGAGCATCTTTGATCGGCTGCCTCCTGCACAGTCTCTACTGGAGATTGAGCCCACAACCAGAGCATGTGCCCTCACCTGGAATTGAACCAACGACCTCTTGGTTCCTATGTCAACATTCAACCACTGAGCCACACCAGCCAGGCCCCCCAAGTAGAATTTAAAGAAAAGCAACTCAAGTTGCTCAAAAAAATCTGTGAGATCCACATGGGAAGGCAGCTGAGCATATAGTCAGGGGTGGTCACCATCTCGGCATTTGGTGACCGGGATTCTAGTGCCAGATCTGTCACTGGCTTTGGGTTGTTAAGTTTAATCACTTTATCTCAGATGCTATATGTGCAAGTTAAATGCACGATTGATCTCTAAAGTCCCTTGAACTTAGATTTTAAGTCTTTAAAAAAAATCTACAGTAGAGTCATCTAAGCAAAGGCTGACATGGTCCTGTGGGTGGGTGAGCTAAAGGCCATATTAGAGAGCAGGGGGAAAAATATTAGAACCTTCATATCTGTATCACATGCCAATCTAAAAATAAGAAAAGTACATATTCATTTAATATTTATGATATGGGTTGACAGTAGCACCCACCCTGAGTCCAGCATATCCCATAATTCATGTCACAGAAAGGCACTTTCATTCACGGCAGGTAAGAGGCCTGAAGGAAGAGTGCAGGATGATCAGGGAGCCCTTCCGAGTTCACTTGCTTTCAGAGGTCGCAACATAGCGCACTTTATATGGGCTCAGTTAAGCAGATTTGCAGATATTATTTTGAAACAATGAAATCTTTACACTATTTTTAAATGAGATGGGGACATAATCATAAAATCTTTTTATACTATACAGATGTCCACTGATTATATTTTGGCAAGAGTATTTTTTAAATTGTTGAACTCAAAGAGGAATTATGCATTTCTCTTTTATAAAAAGACAACAGCTATAAATATGCTAACCTGTTCTGAGAAGACATGGCCACCAGTTAAGTATGCACCTAACAGATATATTCAGAGAACACATGCGTGTGTACACACATACACACACATACACACACACCCTCTCAAGTAATATTTTATCAACCAGATAAAAAAGTGCAATTTTCCTACAGAAAATTGTTCTATGAAGTGGGCATTTTGAAAAAAAAATATTTTAAAAAGTGTGTTGTTCCCTTCCCCGAATGACAAAAAGCAGCAGCATATAAAACATTCATATTTTCCACTTAAAACTTGGAAGCAGAATTATCTAATCTGAATAAAAACATTTCAAATAGAGTTTCACTAACTTTGACCTATTTATTAAAAATATGTAAACACAACACCTTTCAAAAGTTGCAAGACTAATCAAATGAAACCAGGAACAATGGGAGGGTGTTAGCAAAAGTTTTTGCATAAATGGTAGATAAAATGGAAAAATTAACATCTTGATTTAACACAGCCTCTGATGTTTTTCTTTCATTGGATCTATGTAACTTGGTGAATTCTCTATTTCTGAGAGCACAGCCCTTAAACTTTAATATTAAACTGAACTTTAAATTAAGTTAAAATAAGCAGACCTTCAATTAGCTATATCTCAAAATATGGAACTAATATTTCTTAAAAAATGATTTAAGTATATTCAATCACATTTTCCTTAATAAAATGGTACTCAAAGAACACAATAATATTAATAATAATACTTTAATAAAACTAAAATGCCCTGTTCTCTTCTATTAACAAATATAATGTTTAAATGGTTTGTTTTATGTTTATTTTCTTCCTCCTAAATTTATATTTTTTTAATTAATTTGAGAGAGAGGAAGGGGAGAAAAAGAGAGAGAGCAGAGAGAGACATCGATTTTGTTGTTCCATTTATTTATGCATTCATTGGTTGCTTCTTGTATGTGTCCTGACCAGGGATCAAACCCACAACCTTGGCGTATCAGGATGACACTCTAACCCAGCCGTGGGCAAACTACGGCCTGCGGGCCAGATCTGGCCCGTTTGAAATGAATAAAACTATTGAAAAAAAAAGACCGTACCCTTTTATGTAATGATGTTTACTTTGAATTTATATTCGTTCACACAAACACTCCATCCATGCTTTTGTTCCGGCCCTCCGGTCCAGTTTAAGAACCCATTGTGGCCCTCGAGTCAAAAAGGTTGCCCACCCCTGCTCTAACCAATTGAGCTACTCATCCAGGTTATGTTTCTTGATATGTAAAAATCAGGGGTTAATTCAAGTTTGGTGGGGATTGAAGCTTATGTAATGTTGGGGTCCCTCTTTTAAACAGAAAAGTATAGTATAAATACAAAATTAGATATAAGCAATATTTTTATATTCACATAAAGTATATGTGAATACAAAATATATTATAGTACTTATTATACATAAATTTACATTCATAAGAACAGTGTAGAGATTACTGCTTCAGATGGCACATTCTATTCCAGCTACACACATACCTTTCTCATTTCCTCCATTAGACTGTAGCTACCTAACAGCAATTTTCTCATAGTGGCCCCCAGTTCTTGCATAGAGGAGGAATTCATTAAATCTCCTTGGAAAATTAATTTTTTTAACTACACTGGAATTTGGTGCCCACACTACTCCCTCCCAGGATCTCTTCTCCTTTCATTTGAATCAACCTCAGATTTTCATTTGGGAAATGACCCTTCTCCATACCCAATCTACCTCTTCAGGGTGAGGTGCATTCACTCACTAGAAGCCAGGCCAAACAAAGCCCCACATCCTACAGATGATTGGTTCTGAGATGTGCTCATAACTGAGCCAAGCCAATCAAAGCAGAGATCCCAGGAGACTCACCCCCTCTCTCTCAGTGGGCTTAAAAGTAGCAGGAGAGCCTGGAGGCTGAGACCAAGAATGCAATAACACACCAGGTGAGCAGAGCCAAACCAAGAGGCAAAGAGAGCGCAGGTCCTAAGGACCTCACATTTCAGGCCCTGGGTACCTGAAGCCGGACTAATCATGGCCTTTCCATTACACATCTCAGTGTATTCCTTTTTTAGCCTGAGCCAGATGGGGTTGGCTTTTATCTAACAGAAACTGACAGTCCTCGCTGATTCATGCTCCCACTTTTTATCCCACCCCATGTAAAATGTGGCAGCCCGGTAAAGCTCTTCCCCAAACCAACCTGCCTTCATCCTCACTGCGTCCATCAGGCACACTGCTGAGCAGAGAGCTCTTCCTTTTCTCCGCATAAGTATCCCCCACCCCACCATGAAAATACAGGCTCCCAAATGCCTTCTATCAATCAAAGTAATAAGCTGCAAGAGGACTGGGAACACTGTATCGGAATTAAGATGGCTATGGGGCATAAGGAGCTCCAATACAGTCTACAAGGGGTGATGGTTGTTCCCTGATGGTGGAGAGACAATCTATGCTCAGATCCCCAAATACCCTGCCATCCTGGGCCATATGACAGCAGCCAGAGGCTGGCCCAATCACACAAACAAAAACCTCAATGCCACTGTGAAATGGCAGTAATGCTTTTCACAATGGCAGTCTGCAATGTTGGGAACGATCCTGGTTTGGGTTTCCCAAACGCATAGTCTGAGAAAAAGACTTGCATGCAAGTAGTTTATCCTGAAAGGGATGCCTGGAAGGAGGAGTGATGAAGA
>NW_006300025.1:1985687-1991195 GCF_000327345.1 Myotis davidii | reverse complement strand
AGAGAAAGAGGAACAATGAGGGTGCATTACGGAGGCTGCTGCTGGCAACTGGGACACCGTTCCCATGGAAGCACAGGGATGCAAAATAGTCCACCTGAAAGATAAGGGCGGTGGCTCCCTTCCCCACTAGCTGAGATCTGCCCCAGGAGCAGGAGCTTCCCCAAATTCCAGGCTGCATTTTTTAATGGGCCAAGCCAGCTCCCACCTACCAGGGAAGACCCTGGGCCAGGAAATAGGACACATGGCCCATGCTTGAGGTGGCACCATCAGGGCAACAGAGTCTGCACTCACATTGAACCGCCCAATGTGGCTGGAGCTGGAGCCCGAAGAGGGCTGAGGGGCCGTCTCAAGGGACACCAAACGATGTTAGCCACTGAAGGTAACCTTGGCCTCACCTGGGAAACAAGGTCTCCTGAAGCAAGTAGGAAGATACCATGGGCATGTAGAGTCTCTAGCCATGTTTTCCTTTTCTCCTCTCGTCTATTACCACTGAACTTCACACCAGAACTAAAGTATCCTCTGGATGCTTGACAATGAGAAGAACAGGAATGAGGACTGCAGTGCGGTGTCCATTTACACACAAAGCCACTTCGTTTTCACTTGTTCCTACTCTGTGGCCCACTGCTCCTACCTTTCCAAGTTGGAAACCGAAGCTAGCCACAGGAGAGTCACCAGGTTGAGTGGGAAGAAAGATAGGATCCATGTCCTCTCAGGTTTCCGTCCTGAGTCACAGATGCATCAACAAGAAAGGGAAGACGGGGAGCAAGTACAGGAAGGGACATCGGGGATAGGCTGACGCACGAAGGACCTTTCAGGCGGCTGCCTGGGTCATGGCAGCTTCGTTTCTCACCTTTTGTCCAGAGAGAACACCTCCCTGCTCCAATCCCCAGTGAAGCCTTCCAGGTGCATTTCTACAGATTTGGGATTTGCCTAAGGAATCGGGCTTTCTTTTCTAGAGTAATGGCAAGAGCAGACTGCCAGTAACTCCCCACTTGAAAAGACTTGCTGAAAACCATAATCAATGTTCAGTGTTTAGGACCTGCTGTGTGCCTCTAGCAGAGGGCTCCTCTATGCAGTTTGCTCCTCACATGTCTGTCTGCTCCCTTCCCTTCAGGCCTCACTCTCTCTCCCCAAAGCCACGAGGCCATTCACGCCAAATACAGAGAGAGACCCTGTCCCTCACAGTCTCCACCAGCCCAGGTCATCAGTCCTTTGACAGGAACCAGAAAGAAGAAAGAAAAGTGAAAGGCCTCTTCCATTGTTTCTAAAAGAGGTAGCAAGGAAGAGAAGTTCATGTACACACACACACACACACTCACACATACACGCAGAGAAGGGGTAGCGTAGTAAGGGGTTCTGGGAACAAGGAGCCTGCCCCTCTCTTCCAAAATCACGAACACGGGAGAAAGATGAGCAGACAGTGAAAGGGTAGATGGGTCAAGACACCGAGGGTGGGGTGAGTAAATGTCCCTCACGGTAGATAGCAGGGATACTGTGGTCCTTTTCACAAGATCCCTTCGTCTCTTGCCCACTGTGTGACAGCAGGACATTGTGCAAAAAGTGTTGGGCCCGCATAATTTCAACATGGCAAGAAAGAGTGGTTCAGAAGGGCAAGTGGCCCCACAGATCAGTGAGATGTGAGCAGAGGTTTGCTCCCACTTTCTGGGAGGGAAGGCCTCTCACCTTCCAGGGAAAGCTGCTGATGTCAGATCTCTCTCTCCTGCTGTGTGAAGAGGGGATGCCTGGAGCCTCTGCAGCCATTTTGCCACCATGGGGGACGTGGCCTTGGGACGAAGCTCACATACGGAAGGGAGGAAAGGGAGAGAAGAAAGTTAGATCCTGATTACATGGCTGGCCCATGGATCACACTAGCCCACCTGCAGAAATACCCTCCACTAAATCCCCCTAGGCCAGTCGTCGGCAAACTCGTTAGTCAACAGAGCCAAATATCAACAGTACAACGGTTGAAATTTCTTTTGAGAGACAAATTTTTTACACTTAAACTATATAGGTAGGTACATTGTTATTAACTTAATTAGGATACTGATTGAGGTACGTTCGCTGAGGTCAACCCCTTCCAGCTCTCCCATCCACACTCGTCTTGTATACTTGCCTCCCCCGCGCTGCGTATCCCGCGGCCTGCCTGCACTGCTTCTCCCATCGCGGGACCGACACCCCCCACTTCTTCTAACGCCACTTCTTCAAAATAGACTCGCCCAGGCCGAAAACCGGCTTCTGTGCATGGGCCACAAAGTTTCAATCGCACTGTACGTGGGCGCCCGTACGTGGTATTTTGTGGAAGAGCCACACTCAAGGGGCCAAAGAGCCGCATGTGGCTCACGAGCCGAGGTTTGCCAACCACTGCCCTAGGCCTTGGGCACTTTGACTTGTGTTTTTTGTTTTGTTTTGTTTTGTTTTGTTTTGTTTGATGGCATGAAGTGCCATGACTGATGAGATTAAACCTTTTGTTATGAAGATACAAGTATTGTAATGAGAAACATCAGATTTTTGTTCAGATTACTGGTCTGCAACTTTCTAACCTATGGGGCCTTACTGCTGCATAACTCCTTCCTACAACTTCCTTAGGGTTGCACACGGTTTCACATATTAGCCCTACCAGGACACAAAGCTTTTTAATACAGGCAGTGAAAGCTCATCACGATGTCCCATCCCCCTTCCCAGGGATCCACTATCCATCAAGTCAAATCTCCTTCACTCTGTATTGGGAGCGATGACACCCGACACATTCTCACTGGTCCCCGTGTCCCCCATCCTGGCAGCCTAGCAGCTAGCTCTAGTGGCCCCCAGCTCAAACAGCAACAGACAAGCACAGGAAGAGATGAGGAGTCGCTGGGACAAACTCCCATGTCTTTGAGAAGATTCCTAGCTGGAGAGATGTTCAGTGGAGCCATGAAAGGCGCTGGGAACGATGCTGATTTACAAGGAGCCTGAAGCCTGCGATGAGCCTCATGAGGGACTGGAGGCTTCCGATGTGCTGTGGAAAGCCTTGCCTCACCGCTCCTGCATCCAGGGCCGCCTAATGTGGTTCCAACTGGAAACACTCTGCACCTGTGACTTGATCTGATCCCATCCTCTCCAATGACAGGCGTGAGCTGTCACTATTGCCAGATGACAAACACGAAGTCACTGAGTAAGAGGACCGTATTGTCCATCTGTGCATGTCAGAGGCCGTCCCTGAACCGGAGGGCAGAGCTCCAGTGACCGACCCTGCAAGACAAGTGTATGGCTACACTGCCCCGCACGCCTTCTCCAAAGGGCTGCAGAGCACAGTGCTCTCGTCGTTTCAATCTTTTATGGGAAGCAATAAACCAGAAATGTTTCATCCGCAGAGGCAAATATAGCAGTTCTCTCCACAAACACACACGGAGGATAGTCAGGTTGGGAAGTGAGAAATTTTATCTCTGGTTCTTTCCGTCTTCTGTTCAGGTCTAAATTTTCCAATAATGACTGCTTTTGCTACTATTCTTATTCCTAAACACAAGACAGATGCATCTTCAGCTGGACACCCTGCAAAGGTATAGGTGCACTTATGTTCCACCCTGTGTATGCCCACCTCAGGCCAGACATCATTTGGGGCACTTGCATCGCATCTCAATACCTCATTTAATCTTACAGTAGCCTTGTGAGGTGGGTGTTATCCCCACTTCCCAGATGAGAAACCAGGAGCTCAGAATCTAGACCAGCCACTGGCCCCTAGCTATGTGTCCCGTCACTACCTTGGGCTAGACTGCAGGCATAGGACTGTCCGGGCAAAATGAAGGTGCTCCCCTTCAGGGACACAGGCTTTGTAGCAACAGAGTCTGGCCTGGCACCCCACCTTTTAGTCCCCACTCCAGAAATCTTCCCTTTACCTTTATGCCTTAAAATCACCTGAATTCTCCCCTCAGCTGCAGGAAGTAGCTGTTTTGCCTAATCTTTCCTCCATGTGTCCATCTGAGGTACAGGAGGGATAGGGCTGGTTTTCAAAAGGAAAATATGACAGGAGAATCATGAAGAGAGTTTACCTTGGCCAAATTAAAAAAAAAAGTTGTAAGTCTAGCAAAACATTTATAGTAGAACCTTTGTGGTGGGTATCAGTGTTCACTGTACAGTTCTTTCCATATTTCCGTCTGGCTGAGCATTTTCATATAAATGGTAAGGGGGAATAATGTTGCAGAAGGTCCCAGCAGCACATGAATATCAATAACATTCCCCTTGCCTGGCCAGTGTGGCTCAGTGGTTGAGCTTCCGCCCATGAACCAGGAGGTCATGGTTGGATTCCCTCCCGGTCAGGGCACATGGCCAGGTTGTGGGCTTGATCCCCAGGGGAGGGTGTGCAGAAGGCAGCCAATCAACATTTCTCTCTCATTGATGTTTCTATCTATCCCTCTCTCTAAATCAATAAAAATGTATTTTTTAAAAATAACCCTCCTGTAGTATCTGAGAGTGATATAAAGAAACTGCAGCTCTAACCAGTTTGGTTTAGTGGATAGAGCGTCGGCCTGCGGACTGAAGGGTCCCAGGTTCGATTCTGGTCAAGGGCATGTACCTTGGTTGCAGGCTCATCCCCAGTAGGAGGTGTGCAGGAGGCAGCTGATCAATGTTTCTCTCTCATCGATGTTTCTAACTCTCTATCCCTCTCTCTTCCTCTCTGTAAAAAAATCAATAAAATATATTTAAAAAAGAAAGAAAGAAAAAGAAACTGCAATGTGGCCCAGGTCCCTGAGTACAGGAAGCCCTCCAGATGGGGCTGGTTCCATGGCCACTGTGTGGTCAGAACTCCGCTGGTTCCAAAACATGATGGGGCTGCCGCTCAGCAGGGCTCTGCTCCGAGACCCTCAGCGGCGTGGAACCCACACAGCAGCGTGGTACCCACACAGCAGCCAAGCGCACTGCACACACCAGCCCTGGAGAGGAGAATCTCCTGGCGGTGTCCGGCGGGTGGAAGCAGCCCTTCCAGAACCAACACTCGCTAACAGCGGAACCTTCACTCCTGAGAAGTCACGTGTGGGCGGCAGGACACCCCAGCGCCTCATGGTCTCTCAAGCCACACACTCGCTTCCTCTTCCAGAACCACAGTGTGACTTACGTTCTCATGGGAGGGCTTGGAGGGCTTCCCTTCAGGAGCAAAGCCGTATCAGCAAGCCACCTTCTCCTGGGAAATATGTGACATAACCTGGCTCAGAGACAAAGGATCCATGAGCAGCTCTATTCTCAGTCCCTCCTCCAGATATCGCTGCTCCCGGAAACTGCACGTGACTCTCATTTCGTTGTGAAACAGGCCCGATCCTTGCGCTAATGTTAAAAATGGGAATCTTCCTGTGAAGTGGCCCACATCTTGGATGAAGAATTATTGCTGGGATGAGACAGGACCTCAATGTGATTCGCTTAGTGTCCCCGCAAACCACTCTGATTTCTGCAGACCTGGCCTTTGTCGAGTGTTCCATCCTTTGTGCTTTTTCACTCCATGCAAGCCCTGTGCCTGCTCACTGTTCTCCGGAAAGCTCG
>NW_006300025.1:1982408-1984925 GCF_000327345.1 Myotis davidii | reverse complement strand
AGTGGAAATGCAAGCCATAACCAGGGGTTTGTGTGTGTGGTTTTTTATTATTAAAATATGTTTTTATTGATTTCAGAGAGGAAAGGAGAGGGAGAGAAAGATAGAAACACCAATGATAGAATCATTGATCGACTGCCTCCTACTTGCCCCCTACTGGGGATCAAGCCTGCAACCTGGAATGTGCCCTGACCAGGAATCAAACCTCGACCTCCTAGTTCATAGTTATACGTTCAACGACTGATTCATGCCGGCTGGGCTGTGTGTGTGTGTGTGTGTGTGTGTGTGTGTGTTTAATGGACACTGATGCTGCCCAGTTCTTGCAGGAGGCAAGACTCTCTGCAAAGCCATAGAACTTGGACTTCGGAATTACCCCACACAGCACCCCACAAAAAACAGGAAAGAGAATGGGTATTCAGTGGATAATTCCTGGAGGTCTGAGTTAAAATGGCACTTCCCCAAATCATCTTCAGCCCTCCTGGGAGGTGAGATTGGGGGCCACGGGGTTTGCATTTTGACACGGAGCCTTCTGGGAAATAAAAGACGCTCTGGTGGCCTCCAGCTGGGCCACGAGGACTTGAGGAATCCAGGCCAGGGCTCAGCCAGGCTCCTGTTAAGCACTTTTGCCAACCAGGGATTTACAGCCTGTTCCTCGGGGCAGCAGCAGTCTCAGAGTCAACCTTCCAAGAGGAGGATCGATTGAGAAAACCAATGTTCAGGCTCAGACTATAAATTTTTTAAAACTGCCCTGTCCACAATTACAGATGGACGTGGGTGGCTCACGGGGCAGGAGGAAGCAACGGGCTCGGCTCTCAGGCTCACCTTATATGACTCTGTGCTTCCTTTCAGGATTTCTCTTTAGAATCCTATTTTGGCAAATGAACTTTTTTTCAAGTTGGGTTTTAGCCATGTTACCAAATGAGTCATCAGAAGTCCAAACCTAGGAATCATTTTGTGGAAGAATATAATTTTGGAACCAGGAAGGTCCTTCGAGAGTATACAGCACAGGGCGGTCCAAAAGAAATATGCTGCAAGCCACAAAGGCAAGGTCACATTTTCCCACAGACATATTAAAAAAGTAAAACGCAACAGGTGAAATTAATTTTGATCATATATTTTACTTAACCTGATATATCCGAAATATTATCATTTCACCTTTTTTGAAATACTAGAGTCCCCGTGCACAAAATTTGTGCATGGGTAGGGTCCCTAGTCCTGGCTGGCGATCAGGGCCAATCAGGGCCAGGCCAGAGAGGAGGCGACAGTCGCCAGGCTGGGAGCAGAAGGACCAGATGCCAGACGCCAATGCCTCCATCATCACCACTGTGCAGTTCCCTGCCTCCCCCGCTCCTTCTTCCCTCGTCGCCACTGAGGGGAGCAGGCAGTGGGCTGATTAGGGCCAGCCGGCCCGGGGGAGGGGGAGGAAGGCACGGGAGGTTGGTCGCCGGCCCCAAGAAGGGATCCAGCTCTTGGCCCCTCTGGGAAAGGGGCTGCATCTGCCACCACACACCTCCAGTCCCTCATCCCAGCCCGGGGGCCAGTGAGAGGGACCACGGGAGATTGGCCGGCCAGGGGGGAAGGACTGCAGGAGGTTGGCTGGTTGGGGGAGGTTGGTTGTGGGAGCACAATGACCACCAGGGGGCAGCTCCTGCATTGAGCATCTGCCCCTGGTGGTCAGGGTGTGTCATAGCGAACAGTCATTCTGGTCATTGTGGTTGTTCTGGTCACTTAGGCTTTTATATATATACTGGAGGCCTGGTGCACGAAATTCATGCATGGAAGGGGTGTTCCCTCAACCCAGCCTGCACCCTCTCCAATTGGAAACCCCTTGGTGGATGTCCAACTGCAGGTTTAGGCCTGAGCCCACAGGCAGTTGGACATCCCTCTCGCAATCTGGGACCACTGGCTCTTAACTGCTCACCTTCCTGCCTGCCAGCCTGATCACCCCTAACTGCCCTCCCCTGCTAGCCTGATAGCCCCTAACTGCCTCTGCCTGCCAGCCTGGTTGCCGCCAACTGCCTTCCCTGCCAGCCTGATCTCACCCCCAACTCCCCTACCCTGCTGGCCTGATCTCACCCCCAACTGCCCTCTCCTGCAGGCCTGATCTCGCCCCCAACTGTTGGTTCTGATTGGTCGTTTTCTATGCCAGTCAGCGTTAAAAGCTCCGCCTCCTAGGCAGCCATTGGCTCCCCACAGCACCCAGATTTGGTTCTGATTGGTCAGTTTCTATTCCAGTCAGCATAGAAAGCTCCTCCTCCTAATTCCTTTTCATTGCTGAATAATATTCTATTGTGTGGATAACAATTATTAATGAACTATTTTTTAAAAAAAATATATGTTATTGATTTTTTACAGAGAGGAAGGGACCGAGATAGAGAGTTAGAAACATCAATGAGAGAGAAACATCGATCAGCTGCCTCCTGCACATCCCCCACTGGGGATGTGCCCGCAACCCAGGTACATGCCCTTGACCGGAATCGAACCTGGGACCCTTCAGTCCGCAGGCCGACGCTCTATCCA
>NW_006300025.1:1954497-1981926 GCF_000327345.1 Myotis davidii | reverse complement strand
TTCTGTCATTATTTCTTCAAATAGGTTTTCAATATCTTGCTCTCTCTCATCTTCTGGCACCCCTATAATTCGGATGTTGGTACGCCTGAAGGTGTCCCAGAGGCTCCTTACACTATCTTCATATTTTTGGATTCTTTTTTCATTTTGCTTTTCCGGTTGGGTGTCTTTTGCTTCTTCGTATTTCAAACCTTTGACTTGATGAACTATTTTACATTTTTTTGTACTAAGCCTTCAAAGACCATTGTATTTTACACATCTCAATTGAGCTCAGTGGTCAAATGTGGCTCATAGCTCAGTAGTAGTGCAGATCTAGTCACAGCTCTTTAGGAAACTAAATAAAGCCCTGGACGAAAAATTACTGGACCAAAATCACATGCCAGTCAGTGGTTACATCTGAGCTTGAACCTAAGTATTCCTAGGCCCATCTAATAGCACCACACTGCCTCCTCACCCACATTCTGGGCCACATAGAAAGGAGGATAAAGATGAAAAACCATCAGGCTACTCAGACATGGAAGTCCTCTCTTCTCCCTCAACAACATTCCAAATCTGGTTGGCCATCATTCTGTTTTTAATCAGGGCACAGGCTTAGTGGGACAAGGGGTGAGGCACCCAGCCACAATCAACCAAGAGAAAGTGCCTTTCCACCCTCCAGACAAGCTGACTCCTGACAACAGCAGCTGCTGAAAGGCAACAAAAATTTAACTGACGGGTCACTTAAATGAGCCCTGAGACTCCTTGATGGGATGATACATACATCCCCGACTTCATGGGGTGCTCAAGAGAGGAGATGCAGACTCACCTGGGAAAGAGAGGCCTGTTGAGTTAATAAGAATTAGTGAGCATCCATCGGTTGGAAATAATGTTGCCATGTGGATCGCAACCCAGTGAACCAAAGGCATTGACTACATATGGGAAAGAGCAGATGCATCCTCTCTTCTGTATGCAGTAGAGCAATAATAATAATAGCAAACACTTCTGTGACAGCTACTAGGCATGAAAAAGTCTTCTAAGTGCTTTATATGCAGTAGTTTTACTAGTACTAGTATTTCTCACTATTCTGTATGGAAGGTATCATCATTTTTATTATTATCTGCATTTAAAACAAGAGTTTGGCACAAAGAGATTGAGTAACTTATTCAAGGTCACAGAGCTAGTAAGCAGCACAACAATCACTTGAACCCAGGCAGGTTGGCTCCAGAGCCCAGGGCTCCTGATCACCCTTGAGAAGCCTGGGACATTCTAGAAAGCCAGGATCCACCACCCCATGGGGTCTCCTCCTCCTTGACAGACCCCCTCAGCCCTCCTAGCCCATGCATCATGATCTCCGAAATCATGTCTTCTAGCTCCAGAGAACACCTGTGGCCACCTATGCCTAGATTTCCCATGCTCAAGACATGAGTCAGGAAGACAAAAAAATTTCTCCCTTTTTCTTATGAGTTATTATTACTTGTCATCACGCTTGTTGCACGAGCCACAAGGGTCTGGATTTATGAAATTGGAAGGAAAGCTGCTGAGTTTGCTATTGAGGAATAACAGGCGCCACGGTGCTTAGATTCACTGCTTTGTCCCCCAAACCATGGCCCCCATCCCCACCCAGCTGCCTCAAATGCTTTCTCAGAAATCCTAGCCCAAGACAGCAAGCAGCCAGTGAGTATGGGAAAGATAGTTTCCCCACGGTGAACTCTCTCCCCCAGCCTTTACTAACTGGAGATGAGGTGGGGTTCCTATGACCTATTTGGGAGCCCCTGAGCCATCAGTGGTGACTGCACAAAGGCAGACTAGCTCTGGTGTCCAGTCAGGAGTGGATGGCTATCAGGCTACCTGGTCAATGTCATTCTGTAGGGGAGCACTTTGGCATGGCAAAGGCCAGAGAGTTCACAATCAGGCTAGAGATTGGTGCAGACATGTTTAGTTTGGTTCAGTGTTGTAAAGTCCCCCCACTTTCATATAAAGAGCTAGCTTCTCTTGAAAAACCAGAAGACTTGGCAAAATGGGCTAGAGTTCCTGCCGGGTGGACACTTAGGAGAGGATCTACTATCCTTTGGACTAGGAAAGCTCCTTTGAACTCACCACAGTCCCCACCACTCCCTACTCTCTCACCAGGCCCTCTGGCATAGACACAGAGCACATGCCCTGGACCTGGCCGTGGGAGGAGATCGGTGAGGCCCCTGGCTTATCAAGCAACATACTGTTTCCTGTTAAGCCACATTCAAACCACACTTGGAGCTGTGGTTGGCCTGCATCCTCCTGTTCTGTGACACCTTCCCTCTCTATACTCAAAGTCCCTTTTCTTTTTTGCCTTCCTGCTTCTGGGCTGCTCTTGCTCACATTTAACTCTGGAATGTGTGATCTTGTATTTCTCTCACATGTGAATGCCTCGTTTCTACATCTATTCCAGAAGCTCTTTGAGGAGAGAAACATTTCACACACTTCTCTTGGCTCCTTTTCTTGCCAAACTGGGTTGGGCACATAGTAGGTACTCAACAAGGGTGATGTGGCATGAGGATGAGAGCCTGGAGGGGAAGATGGGGAGAATGAAGGGCACAGAGGCATGACCTCCCACAGCTCCTTGCTGGTCAAACCCATGCCAAGACCTTGGAAGGACCCAGAGGATGATGTATAGACGTCATTCCTTTAAAGACTCTAATGACTCAACCACCAGGAAACAACCAGAGAAGTGAATGCCAGTCTATATAGCTTAAGGGTCTAGGTCAGTGATGGCGAACCTTTTGAGCTCGGCGTGTCAGCATTTTGAAAAACCCTGACTTAACTCTGGGGCCGTGTCACATATAGAAATTTTTTGATATCTGCAACCATAGTAAAACAAAGACTTATATTTTTGATATTTATTTTATATATTTAAATGCCATTTAACAAAGAAAAGTCAACCAAAAAAATGAGTTCACGTGTCACCTCTGACATGCATGTCTTAGGTTCGCCATCACTGGTCTAGGTGGAGGTCCGAAGTATTTCAACTTGACTACTTGGAAGAGTGCAGGCCGAGGGGCAGTAGTGGGGCTGTGCCAGGATGACATGTGGCAAGGGATCCATTAGTATGTTCCATGCACACCTGCATTAGATCCTGGAATCTGAAACAATTTCATGATTTTCCTGTAGTGAAAACACCTTAAAAGTGACGGATGACTAAAACCAACAACGGCAGGTCATTTACACTCAACATGTTGGGTCACTGATTGAAATTTCCAGGACATGACCTGGGCCCTGGGACATCGGGACAAACCCCCAGGGGATGTGAAGCTTCAGGTCTGTTCCCCTCCTCCACCTACTCCTACAGGAAAGGGCAGATGAGCCCTTACACCGCTGGGGCAAACGCCGGGATGCCTTCTATAAGTGATACTACCATTCTGTCTGCTGCCCGGGGGCATATTAGGACCAGCACTATTGCTTAATTCCGTGGGAGACCAAACATCCAGAAATTGCTCCAGATGTTTCCACATGACCTTGCTTAACTCCAAGAGGCAGAGTACCTCTTGCATAATTCTATAAATCTAAATGCACACACAGCTCCTCCCATGAGATTGTGAAATCAAGTACCACCTTTTCTGTTTATCGCTTTAGAATTTAACACAGAGCTATCAACACATTTATTCTAAATATATGGTGACCCCTCCCTCATAACAGGAACTCTACTAGAAGACCCAAAAAAGTTTATCATGGGAGGTTGAATAAGAAACATGTAGTTGTTTTCTGCCAAGTTCACATAATCTAGGGAGACAAAGCCACATATAAAAAAAAAAAATGTACCAAGACTTCAAAGGAAACTGTAAGGAGGTTCTCAAAAAATGTGCCTCCCACTCTAATTTTAGGCTTCTTTTTAAGCTAAAAGGAGAGGTAGGAAGGGGAAAGAGAATAGTTTGGAGTATCCGCCTATTGGAAAAGATGAAACTGACCCACTCTGTCAGCTTGCTGATTTCAACAGATGACAGCAATAATTAAAATCAGCCATCAGGGCTAATTAGCGCCTATTACTGCAAATATATTGTTCCCCTGTCACCACCACTGCTTTTTCTTCTTGCTCCAAGCTTTGGTGGCAAAGATCTCGCTACCCACAACTTCAGGGACCTCCCAAAGCTCAGGATCTCTTCATTGCAAAGGTCATCTGACTTCACGCTGCCCCTTCTGCTGTTGAAAACTGTTTGGCTCCATTTCAAAGCTAGTAATTTTGGCCTCAACATTCTTCAGTCTTCAAGCCATGGCTGTCTGGGGGAACATTTGCTCTGACTGACACAGCCCGCTGAGCCGAGAGAAACAATGCTTGCCCGAGATGGTTATAAAAGATAACAAGGAATTTATTAGAAGTTATGCACAGCGTTCTGTGTTGTCTTTGATGGAATCAACCACCGCCATAAATTTCAAATCCACACTATTGGGCTGCGACCACTAATAATGTAGCCTGGCCACAGAGAAAGGCTATTTGAAGTCTGTACATCCCATAGCACTAGGCGTTCAAAATAGAAAGAATCTGGGTGACTTTCTAAAGTGAGGTAAGTGGGATCAGCTTCACTTTCTGCCCACCACCTGGGAAAATCACCCAAGAGAAGCCAGCTAGGCCAGACATTGGAGGAGCCTCACTCTAGGACCCCTAGTGGGCGCCCCTGGTGCAGGGTCCTGCTCACAGCTTCCCCACCCCAGTGCCTGCGTCTCCCAGCTTCTCCTCCTGCGGGCTTTCTCCAGCACCGGGGGTCAGGGTATGGGGTTTGACCAGCACAGAAGCAACTGAGAGATACAGAAGATTTAATTATGAAGAAGGGGGAAAATGTGAACAGCCCTGCACCAGTAGGGAACTGGATATGGTGGATAAATACCCAAGCTTCCTCTCTCTGAGGCATATTCCACATGGTGTCTCAGAGATCTAGGGTTGACCCCAGTTGCCCATGGCAGTATTCTGCTTAAGAGGCACCTTTTTATCAGTCTTTCCCCACCCCCAACTTTGTCTCACTTTGCTCATTCCCTCTCTTGGAGCAAGTCCTGGATCACCGCTTGCAACCAAGTCCATGTCTAAGGGTCTGCTTTCTGGGAAAACCAAACCAAGACGGAGGCTAAACAGACAGGATTTAAATTCACAATTGTTTTTCTTCCTGTCTGTGGCATATTCCACGGGGAGCACGTTAGCTTTCTCTTAGTAACCCAAATATAGAAATGGTGGGCACAGGAAAAGGCAGAAGGAGGGAGGGACGCCTCTGACCAACAGTAGTGAGTGGCCAAACTGGCCTAAAAGCTGCCCACCAACAGCTGTACCAGTGTTCCCTCATCCAGACATCCCTAAGATCTCTTTGTTCAAATTACCTTTCATTTAGGGGCTTAAATGGGTTTTCCACTGTGAGCACCATTCAGCTTCTTCATGGGCAGCAACATGGTATAAGGCAAGAGAATAAATAGGTTACCAATTAGTAATGTCTGCAATGGTACCAGGAATAAAGAGTGGTAGCCAGTATGCCAGGCATTTATAATCATTGCTATATGGGAAAGGATAAGGACTTTGGAATCAGACAAACTCAAAACTCATCTCTAACACTGAAGAACTTGGGCATCTTAATTTACCTGTCTAGGCCTCAGGTTCCTCAACCTTATAAATGCAGATCCTGGTTCCTAACCTGTAAGGCTAGTATGAGGTTGTGTATGATGATATGTGACAGCTCTTGGCACACTTCTAATTTAATAGGCATTTGGTTCCCTTTACCACTGGAAGCCAGAAAGTTTTTTATCGGAAGTGTTTTGGATCTCTTAAGCGAAATACATTATTTGCCAAAACTAATTAATGTATTTAATGGCAAATAATCTCCAGTGGATTAAAAAAATTATTAAAGCTTTATGATCATTACCCTCTCCCGCCACACCTCTCTTTTGGTTGAAGTGGTTTTTCAATAAAATTTAACCCTCCAGGCAAAGACATTGGATCCTACGTAAACCATAACACACCCTTTAGACTATGGTGGCCATAATTCCCAGGTTTATTCAAAGCACTGAAGGAAGGAAAAGCGAGAAATGTGACTGTCCTCATGACACATGCTTTAAATAATTAACTGGCAACTATGCAAGTTTAGACGGTGTCCACTAGTTGATGGTTTTGTTTAGAAAAGGGACGGTCCCATATGGCATGCCTAGACTCAGACTACATCCCAGTCCCAGGAACCTGATGCTTCTGAAAGCATGTGTATCCCAGCAACTGACACAGTGGAAACTTGTGCAAGTGAGAAGTCACTTTAAAGCCTTGTGCAAATGGTTTAAGTGGTGGTTTGGAAACTATGCTGGGAAGTTAGCTGCCAAAAAACAAAAATGAGAGCAATTTAAGATACTTTCAGTTGCCAGCAAACATGCCAGAGCCTAGCACATGTCCAGCACAGATGGATACGGAGCACATAGCTGTCGAATGACTTAATGAACGCTGGCCCCCATGCATTTCCCCAGGACACTTGGCATGCCCACAAGATAATGTCTGAGAACCAGAAATAGGAAAGGTTGCCTTTCAGATCAGACAAGGGACAAATGTTAAAGATCCAGGGGGTGCTGTGTCTGTGCCAAGCTTGCCAAAAACAGGCAGTCCTCACTTTGCAGTGTCTGAGAGGCACTAATTTCAGGTGCCACTAGGGCCCCCAAAACAGGGTTCATGTTTCTGTTACCATGATGCATTCACTGGGACAAACTGCTAAAGAACAAACCTCTCTGATAGCTCCTCTGTCCACAATCACTATGTAAATAATGTGGCACACCATGATCGGTGACCAATACATCCATGTTTTCAAAGTCTGCCACGACTGGTCACTGCATCAGGGACTCAGTGAACAACCGACTGCAGTCATGTGGCTGTGTTGCCCACTGATAGACCCACGTGACATTCTATGAGATGAATAAGGAACTGGCCAACGAGATAAAAGTGAAAGAAAGGAATGGAAAGCAGTGACGCTGGAAGGGAAACGTAACTAGAGCATAAATGGAGTTAGAGAAGACACTGCCTGATGCTGCTGCAGTCCTGAGACTCTGGATGTGCAGCCAGATGAACACAGTGAAGACAAACTTATGGGCATAAATTAAAAAAGTGTTTATGACAAAAAAAAAAAAAAGATGAAGATGTCCCAGAAGAAGTGATCCCTGCAAAAAACTTCACATTAAAGGAACCCATGGAGCTACTTCACCACACTGAAAGTGTAAAAGATAAAGTATTGGAAGCTGATCCAAACTCAGAAAGTAACAGTACAACTAGCCAGGGCCAAGAAAAATGTGCTCAGTCCATACTGTAAGTACTAAAGAACCCTAGGTAAGTTTATTTTATTTACGAAGAAATGAAACACTTGCCCTAGCCAGTTTGTGGTTAGAGTGTTGGCCCGTGGTCTGAAGGGTCATGGGTAAGATTCCAGTCAAGGGCATGTACCTTGGTTGCAGGCTTGATCCCGACCCCAGTAGGGATGCATGCGGGAGGCACCCGTCGTGTTTCTCTCACATCAATGTTTCTCTTTGTGTGTCTCTCTCCCCCTCCCCTCCACTCTAAAAAAAAGAAAAAAAAATCAATGGGGGAAAAATATCCTCAGGTGAGAATTAACAACAACAACAAAACAAAACAAAAAAGAAAGAAAGAAAAAGGAAAAGAAAATGAAACACTTTAGTTTTTGATATCTCTAATGTTTCTAATGAAGTATACTAAATAAATATTAGTTTTACTACTTTTCATTTCACCATACATTTATAACCAATGATAAAATTGTATTTAATGATGTGACAGAAAATTTCAAAGTTCACAAAACCATCACACTTTTTCTCATTGAATATTGTTTTAGGTTTTCGGCCTTGCATGGTCATTTTTATAATTCTGTACAACCATGGTGAGATTAAAAAGATGCCAGGCACACAGAATTCTAAAGGGACAACCCATAAAGAAGACCAATAAAACTTTGCCTAGAGGTTGGTCCTGCTCTCTGACTCCAAAAAACCAGGCAAGATGCCAGCAATGTGGTCAATTTTCACCAAGCCCTTTTTTTCTATTTCTGGAACTGTACTGTGCTCAAAACAAAAATGAATGGACAAATCTAGATATATAAAAGCCCAGTAACCGGAATGGCAGAATGACCAGAATGACCAGAACGACCAGTGGCTATGACGTGCAATTCAGCAGCCAACCAGCCTGATCTGGATCCTGATTGGGCTCCTGCCCCCCACCACTGGCCCAACCCCCAGTCAGCCCCCAACCCCTGATTGGGGGCGGGGCCAGCTAGCCAACTGCCCACGGCCCCTCCACCCTGCTGGCTGGACGCAATAGACCCTCACTGGGAGGGACCAGCTGGACCCCACCCATGCACGAATTCATGCACCAGGCCTCTAGTGAGAAATAAAATCAACCGTGTAAGTATGAAGTTTTACCATTCATCAAATACTCATTTGGGGAATGGGTTTCTCCCTTGAATGCTCTCAACTATCTAAGGTACTCAAAACACTTAGCACCCCTATTTATAAAGGAGAAATCTGAGCTTATGAGAAAATGAAGCACTAATCCCAAACCACACAATTAGAATTAAAAACCTATAACAGTGCTAAACAACAGAAATAAAATGCCTGTAACTGCAAGCCACACATGTAACAAATTTTCTAGTATTCACATTAAGAAATTAAAAAGGGAAAGGAAAATTAATTTTAATAAATCCAATACAGTTGACCCTTGAACAACACAGGTTTGAATTGCACAGGTCTAATCAGATGTGGATTTTTTTTCAATAAATATAGAGTTGGCACTCCATATCCCCCAGTTTTGCATCCACTAATTCCCAACAGTAGTTTCAATTCATGGTTGGGAATCCATAGACGTGGAAAACTGACAATACACACTATTCTACCCCATCCTGTATAATAAAACCCTAATATGCAAATTGACCGAACAGCAGAATGACCGGTCACTATGACATGCACTGACCACAGGGGGCAGACGTTCAACGCAGGAGTTTCCCCCTGGTGGTCAGTGAGCTCCCACAGGAGGAGCATCGCTCAGGCAGAAGCCAGGCTCACAGCTGGCGAGCACAGCGGGTGGTAAGGAGTGAGGAGTCCCAGACTGTGAGAGCCCCAGACTGCAAGAGGGATGTCTGATTGTCCTTGGGGATTGGGCCTAAGCCAGCAGGCAGACATCCCCCGAGGAGTCCCAGACTGGGAGAGGGTGCAGGCCGGGCTGAGGGACTCCCCTCACAGTGCATGATTCTTATGCACCGGGCCTCTAGTTTTATGTAAGGGAATTTAGCATCCAAGCATTTTGATATCTGCAGGAGTCCTGGAACCAGTCATCCATTGATACCAGGGAACAACTGAAATTTTGGGAAAACCCAAAGTTAAATATGGATTTTAAATTGCAAAGGTATTAGTTCCCCCTATATGGTTTAAGGGTCAACTGTATATAAAAATTATTATGATTACAACTCATTATTAACATAAAATTATTAATGAGATATTTACATTTCTTTAACAAAATGTTAGTGTTTTACACCTCAAGTCTACATTTCAAGTGCTCAGTTGACAGCATGTGGCCCTCGCTACCATGTTGGACAGAACTGTGAACTGTCTGTCTTATGGGGGGAGCCAAGCTGGGAGAGTAGGTGGAAGTTACACTCAGCTCCTCCTATGACTACATCAAAACTACAACTAAATTATAGAACAATCAACCTGAATAACTGAAAGACTATCTGAATATAAGTCTTACAACTAAGGACATACAGAAGAAAACCAGGTCAAGACTGGAAGGAAGGGCAGAGACACAAAACATTAAGAAGATCATACACCATGATCAATTGGGACTTATCCCTAGGGTGCAAGAATGGTTCAATATCCTCAAATCAATGTGATATACCACATAAACAAAATGAAGGGTAAAAATCATATGATCATACCAATAGACGCAGAATACAGCACCAATCCTATATAATAAAAAAGTAATATGCAAATTGACCTTCTCTCCAACACACAAGATGGCCGCCTTCATGTGGACAAAAGATGGCCACCACAAGATGGCCAGCAGGGGAGGGCAGTTAGGGGTGGCCAGGCCAGCAGGGGAGGGCAGTTAGGGGCAATCAGGCAGGCAGGCTAGTGAGTGGTTCAGAGCCAGAATGCCTGGATTGTGAGAGGGATGTCCGACTGCCCATTTAGGCCCAATCCCATCAGTGGGCCCCAGATTGGAGAGTGTGCAGGCTTGGTTGAGGGACACACACACACACACCCATGCACGAACTTCATGCACCGGGCCTCTAGTTTATAATAAAACTCTCAGCAAAGTAGAAATAGAGAAAACATTCCTCAATATAATAAAGGCCATCCATGACAAATACACAGCTAACATTATACTCAATGCGGGAAAATTTAAAGCATTTTCCTTAAGATTAGGAACAAGGCAGGGATGTCCACTTGCATCACTCTTATTTAAAACTAAAGGTCCAGTGCACAAAAATCATGCATGGGGGGGGTCCCTCACCCCGGCCTGCACCCTCTCGCAGCCTGGGACCCCTCACTCCTTACCTCCCACCTGCCTGCTGCTCCTTACCACTTGGCTCACTGCTCCTTAGTGCTTCCACAGAAGCAGGAGAGGCTCCTGCCACCACTGCAGTGGTCTCCAGCCCTGAGCCCAGCTTCTGGCTGAGCAGTGCTACCCCTGTGAGAGCGCACTGACCACCAGGGGCAGCTCCTGCATTGAGCATCTGCCCCCTGGTGGTCAGTGAGTATCATAGCAACCAGTCGTTCTGCCGGTCATTCTGTCATTCAGTCTATTTGCATATTAGGGTTTTATTATATAGGACTAGAGGGCCGGTGCACAAAAATTTGTGCACTGGGAAGGGGATTGTCCCTCAGCCCGGCCTGTGCCCTCTCGCAGTCTGGGACCCCTCGAGAGATCACGACCTGCTGGCTTAGGCCTGCTCCCAAGTGGCATAGGGCAGGCCAGGGGAGGGGGGTCCCTCAGCCCAATCTGTGCCCTCTCACAGTCTGGGACCCCCTCGGGAGATAACCACCTGCTGGCTTAGGGCCGCTCCCCGGGTGGCAACTGGCACGCCCAATCCCTCAGTGTCTGCCCCGTCTCCCCAGGTCGCAGATGGCAGGCCTGGATCCCACGCTGGGTCGCAGATGGCAGGCCTGGATGACGGTGGGGCGGGCGGCTGATCGCGCTGCCCCACCCCGCTGCCCTATGTCGCCCACAGGAGGCACAAATGGCGGCGGGCAGGCAGCAGATCGCGCTGTTCCGCCCCGCCTGCAGTATGCAAATTTAATGGCTATCTTTGTTGGGTTAATTTGCATCCTCTTCTGATTGGCTGATGGGCATAGTGAAGGTATGGTCAATTAGCGTCTTTGTCTTTTATTAGTGTAGATAACACTGTAAGTCCTAGCCAACCAATCAGACAAGAAAAAAAGTCATCCAAATTGCAAAGGAAGAAGCAAAATTGTCATTATTCACAGATGACATAAAACTATATATAAAGAATCATAAAGAATCTACATACACACACACACAAAGAAAAACTACTAAAACTGATAAATGAAATCAGTAAAGTAGCAGAATACAAAATAAACATTCAGAAATCAGTTGCATTTTTATACACTAATAATGAACTGTCAGAAAAATAAATTAAGAAAACAATCCCATTTACAATTTCATTAAAAGAAACCAATGAATAGATTTAAATAAAGATAAAAGAACTGTACTGAAAATTATAAGATACTAAAGAAAAAAATTGAAGAAGATACAAGTAAATGGGTTCATATACTGTGCTCATGGATAAAAAGAATTGGCATCATTAAAATGTCCATACTACACAAATAAATCTATATATTCAAAGCAATCCCTATAAAAATACCAATGACATTTTTCACAGAACTACATCAAATAATTCTAAAATATATATGGAACCACAAAGACCCCAAATAGCCTCAGCAATACTGAGAAAGAACAAAGTTGGAGGTATCATGCTACCAGATCTGAAACTATACTACAAAGCTACAGTAATCAAAATAGCATGATACTGACATAAAAACAGATATATGGAATAGCCCAGCAATAAACCTGCACCTATATGGACAGTTAATGTATGACACAGGAGACAAGAATATACAATGGTTTGGTAAAGAGATTCTATTCAAGAAATGGTGTTAGAAAAATTGGACAGATACATGCAAAAAAATGAAAGTAAGACCACCTTCATACACCACAGACAAGAATAAACTTTAAATGGATTAAAGACTTAAATTTAAGACTTAAAAGTATAAAACTGCTAGAAGGAAACACAGTAAATTGTGACATTTCTCTTACCAATATGTTTTCTGATATAGCTCCTTTGGCAAGGAAAACAAAAGAAAAAAATTTTAAATGGAACTATATCAAACTAAATAGTTTTTGTATAGCAAAGAAAACCATCAACAAAAGACAACCTCAAGCATGTCGAACTCACAGCTGTGAGTTCGACATGCTTGATCTACTTAATGGGGAAAGATATTTGCCAATGATATTATTGGTAAAGGATTAACATCCAAAATTTATAAAAATTCATATAATTCAATCCTTGGAAAACAATCCAATTTAAAAATTGCAGAGGATCTGAATAGACACTTCTTCAAACAGTGGACACACAGATGGCCAATGGACATATGAGAAGATCCTCAATGTCATTAATCATCAGAGGCATGCACATTAATACCACAGTAGATATCACCTCAAACCTGTCAAAATGGCTATCCTGTATAATAAAAGGCTAATATGCAAATTGACCGAACGGTGGAACAACCGGTCGCTGTGACACACACTGACCACCAGCGGGCAGATGCTCAACACAGGAGCTACCCCCTGGTGGTCAGTGCACTCCCACAGGGGGAATGCCGCTCAGCCAGAAACTGGGCTCATGGCTGGTGAGCGCAGAGGCGTTGGTGGGAGCCTCTCCTGCCTCCGCGGCAGGCCTAAGGACCCCTGGTTGGGGGGAGACAGGCATTCCCCCGAGTGGTCCCAGACTGCAAGAGGGCACAGGCCAGGCTGAGGGACCCTTCCCCAGTGCACAAATTCCATGCACGGGGCCTCTAGTCATCAATAAATCACCAAACAAGAAGTGTTGATGAGGATTTGGAGAAAAGGGAGCCCTCCCTTGTGCACTGTTGGTGAGAATATAAATTGATGCAGCCATTATGGAAATAATATGGAGGTTCCTCAAAAAATAAAAAATAGAACCGTTTTTATTAACCAGCAATTCCACTTCTGAGTATGTACCTGAAGAAACCCAAAACACTACTTTGAAAAACTATATGCACCCCTATGTTTATTGCAGTGTTATTTATAATAGCCAGTAATGGAAGCAAACCAAATGCCCAACCATAGCAAGTGGATAAATATGTGGTTGTACATATATACAATGGAATATTACTCTGTCATAAAAAATGAATGAAATCTTACCTTTTACTACAGTATGGATGTTTCTAGAAGGTATTATGCTAAGTGAAGTCAAACAGAGATAGATGAATACATCATTTCACTTATATGTAGAATCTAAAGAACAAAATTAACAAGCAAACAAAACAGAAATAGACTCACAGCTACAGGGAACCAATTGATGGTTGCCAGAGGGAAGGGAGGCTGGGGGCTGGATGGAAAAGGTGTAGGGATTAAGAAGTACACATTTTTAGTTTTATAGTCCTGGGATGAAAGTACAACATAGAAACATAGTCAATAATATATGTATGGATATGCATCGAGGGGATCTATGTAAAGTATATGACTGTCTAATCACTATACCTGAAACCATATGAATGTAAAATAACGTAGCTTACTGTATGTAACAAGGTTAGAAATGTCTCCTGTGATCAAAGAATTTAATCTGTGTGATGTCAATTCTGAGACTCTTTTTTTCAAACTTGTATTAAGGCCTGGTACAAGAGGAATTTTTATATGGGTTCTATTTTACATATGTTGGAAATGTATATTACATATTGTTGAGTAATGTTCTATATGTCAATAAGTTCAAACTTGTTCAAATCCTCTATATCCTTAATGATTTTTTTATTCTTTGATCTGTGAGTTACTCAGAAAATTACATCATTATATCTCAATATGGTTTAACATGTATGTTTGTTTTAGTTTCTTCTTGAAAAGCCAGTTTGTCTTATGTTATTTTGAGATTACCTTACAAAGTGCTTAGTTGAATTGTTATACCTTCCCAGTTAATTGTATCACTTACTATTAAATAGTGACTTTTTATCCCAAATAATAATTTTTGTATTTAAATCTACTTTATAGGCTGTGCAATCTTATCTAACCCAAAGGTGTCTTTTGAGTAATATGATTCTACATATTTTCCCATCCTTTTAATTTCAACCATTTGTGTCTTTCTGTTGTAGATCTATCCCTTACAAATGGCATATCAATGATTTTTTTAATCTAACCTCAAAATCTTGACATTAGGTCTATCTATATTTATTATTATTCATATATTTGAATTTATTTTTACCTTCTCATTTTGTATCTTTTATTTATCTTTCCTTTTCTCTTCTATTTTTTTTCTTTTCTACATTTTTTTTAAAAATATATTTCATTGATTTTAGAGAGGAAGGAAGAGGGAGAGAGAGAAACATCAATGATGGGAGAGAATCATTGATTGGCTGCCTCCTGCACGCTCCCTACTGGGGATTGAACCCGCAATCCAGGCATGTGCCCTTGTCTGGAATCGAACCTGGGACCCTTCAGTCCACAGGCTGACACTCTATCCATTGAGCCAAACCAGCTAGGGCTCTTTTCTCCATTTTTTTTTTGGATTGACTTTTGAATACTAATTTCCCCCCTATCAATTTGGAAATCATATTTCCTATTCTTATTATTTCATCAATTCCCTATAACTTTTAACATGTACATTTAACTTAATAAAATTAAGTTGTAATTAATATTCAGGGTGGGGCCAAAGCTGGTTTACAGTTGTTCATATGGAAAATAATACAATAATTAATAAATAATAATACAAGAATAAACTCTATGTTTCACATACTCACAACTGTAAACCTACTTTTGCACCACCTTATATTCACTGTCTTTGGCAAAAGTAAAGAGGAACTGTTTTTCTGAACACCTGCCCAAAATAACTATATTTATACAACTAATATTGCTTTATACAATCTAAATGATTTTCAAACTTATATATACATGTACATATATATATATGGAATACTATTATGTGAAATTCTTTAGGGTTTAATTCTACTTAGTATTTCAGAGAGAACTGTGATGCTTCTTCTAGGAATCCAGGGTGATTCCCTGGGTGGGACTCATTATTATGTTAATTTCTTGGCGTGGGCTTCCAGGACCAGGAAAGAGTATAAAGAAGATCCTTAAACCCACTGGAGGTACATCCATAGTAAGATATTTTTAAAGGAAATGGCCCTAGCCCCAACCACAGCCCAGGTCAAAAGAGACAGACTTCCTAGCATTTTCTTCTGTGGTGAGTAGGTTTATTGTATGGTCTGACTGAAGGGTTCCTCTTTCATGTTAAGGTCTCAAATCACTTCCCCAATCCACTTACACCTCCAGCCTTGCCCTCTGCCCTTGTGTGGTCCTTCAACACTCATCCCTTGTTGACTGAGATGGGCATTGGCCACCAGGGAAGGGGAAGCAGCCAGAGCGACCACGCTCTTTGGGCATGCAGCTTTCTCTTTATTCACAGCTCCAAGGAAACCTCTTACTTCCTAATAAGTTCAGCGGGCTGATATTTCCCAGCGTTTCCTGTTTCTTTGATCAGGATTTTCAGGTTGCCTTGTGAACTTCACACCGGAGTCACAGCTTTTGAAAAGGATTATCTGGTCATGTCATTCCCTTCTGCTTAAAAGCCTTCAAACACTCTCCTCTGCTCTGAGGACACATGCCTACATTATCCTTCACCCCCCCCCGCCCCCGCTTTACTGAGATATAATTGATATATTACACTGTATAAGCTTAAAGTATGCAATGTGATGATTTGATACACAAAATGATTACCAGCTAACACCTCCAATTACCTCCCATAATTATTTTTTATGTGTATGATGAGAACATTTGAGATCTACTCTCACATCAACTTTCAAGTATACAATACAGAATTGTTAACTATAGTCACGCTGCTGTACATTAGATGCCCAGAACTTACTTGTCCTATGACTGGAAGCTTATACCCTTTGACCAAGATCTTCCTACTTCCCCTTCCCCCAAGGCCTTGGCAACCACCATTCTACTCTCTGTTTCTATGAGCTCAGCTTTCTTAGATATAAGTGACGTCATACCATATTTGTCTTTCTCTGACTTTATCTCTTTTTCTCCACCCTCAAGGTCCATTCAGGTAGACACCTGAACTCTTATTGCAACTTAGCATCAGCCTGCTTAGCCTTCTCCCACCCCCAGCTCATCCCACATCACTGTGCCCCTCACTCACATCCCTGTAGCATGTTGGTCTTTCATGCTCAGTCTCTCTAATGCCTCAACCATCTCCAGGACTTGGTAAACACTAGGTCCTCACTTGATGAACTCGCCCCCTCCACCTCCCCTTCATGTATTTAGTGCCTACTAGTTCCTCTGATGCTCCGTCAGTGATCACTTGCTGAGGTAAGTCTTGTCTGCCCTCCAGACTAATTAGGGTTTCCCATTACATGCTCTCGCAGCACTTTCCTTTTAGCACTTATTTCCGTTTATGATTATGCCCTTATCAGTGTATGAGTAACTAATTGATACCTGTTTTCTCAGCAGACTCTCCTCATTGGAACCCTAACAGCTGGGTCCAGGCCTGGCTCATGGTATCCACTCACAGGGCACTAAAGGAATACTGACTGGATTAGGACTGATGCAGAAGTTATGGCAAAGGCTCCCTGATGAGAGGATAAAGGGATGAAGGCCGGGATTATGGTAGAACAGCTGAATGACAGGAAAGATCAGAGAGAAGAACTATCGAGAAGAACTGATAGGGTAAGTGGATGAGATGAAAGTTCAAAAATGAGCTACATTTCATTAGGAGAAATTTTATTGTTTGCATGTTAGACATACTGAGCATGACGTGTAAGATCATTCAGCTGGAAACGTCCAGGGGCAGTTGGAGATGTCGGCGAGGTGTTCAGAAGCAGAATAAAGACCGTGATCATCTGAGCCAAGGTGGGAGCTGATTCTCTGGATGAGGATGTTGTGTCCAGGGGAAAGTAGTGGTGGGAGAAAGAAACAGGGGAGCAGCAGCCTAGGAATAAACTAAGAGAGTACAAGGGGTCCAGTGAGAGACAGAAAACAGCCCCAGGGATGAAAACCAAGTACTACAGAAGGTCAAGGAAAGAAGGGATGCTTCTCCAATAGGAGAGATGGGTCAGCAATGTCAAGGGCGACAGAAGGATCTAGAACAGTGGTTCTCAACCTTCCTAATGCCGCGGCCCTTTAATACAGTTCCTCATGTTGTGGTGACCCCCAACCATAAAATTATTTTCGTTGCTACTTCATAACTGTAATTTTGCTACTGTTATGAATCATAATGTAAATATCTGATATGCAGGATGTATTTTCATTGTTACAAACTGAACATAATTAAAGCATCACTATGTATGTATTAATCACAAAAACAATATGTAATTATATGTGCTTTCCGATGGTCCTAGGCGACCCCTGTGAAAGGGTCGTTCGACCCCAAAGGGATCGCGACCCACAGGTTGAGAAGCGCTGATCTAGAAGAAACGTTTTCACAATAAACCAGAAGCGGCTCTGTAAGTTAAATCCTGCCCTAAATTTCCCAGTCCTCCCATTGTTCATAGCAACTACACACCTTTTCAGGATAAACTTCAGGATGGCAGGTAAGATAGAGGCTTGTAAGATTTCAGATTCTTTTGAACTGTGGAAAACGTCAGCTAAAATTAACTATTCAAAGCTTTCAGAGGTTAAAAATTAACGCATGAAGAAACTCCCAATTATTTTGGGGGGAATTGTGTTCTGGAATTACCTGCAAGCATCCTTTTCCCCTACCTCCCATCCCCCACTCCACAATGTGTTGTTTGAGCCAATTCATTTCTGGTCCACATATTCACTATTCCAATGTTATTCACATATCAGGGATCTTATAAATCATATACATAAACCCTATAAATCATACTTTCTACACATTAATGTAAGTCCTGGGAAACTACATGGGGTAGAATTCTCTTCCAACATAGTTCCACAAGCTATTTGGAAAGTAATAACCTTGCTTTAATATCATAAAAACAGATACAAAGTATCCTACAATGACCCAAAAAGACACATTTTATCATTGTTAATTGTATATTAAAAAGGAGAGAAAATGCCATTTTGAGCAAGTTTAATGTGTAGTCCATACTGGATTTTTAAAAGAAGAGTAGAGGGGAAAATCTGCACTACAAAAAAAAAAAAAAACTAAGCATTTTCTAGGACACACCTTTGCAGGTTGTCTGACTTTTCATTGCCCTTGAGCTATTTTATAGTTCTTTACATTGATACTTGTTCTCTATACACGCAAATTTTGTTCAGCAAGCTCAATGGATTTCTCTCCAAAACTGTGGAAGAAATCAAATTTGCACATTCATTGCAATATTCCTGATCTAAAAACATGTCTGGTTTTTGGATTATCCTTTAAATGTTTGTAACATCTTACCAGTTTCCTCATCCATCATGAATTAAATAAAATCTTTAATGTGTTCTTTCTATATCTGTATGGAAGTTAAAGTGTACCATCTCCGAAAATTGTTTAACAAAGAGTGAAGAAACTTGTCCCCATGAGGAATAAGAGAGGAAATAAAAAACAGGCCCATACTTTCCAAACACTGAAATGTGGAAAATGCCAGCTGCAATCCCTGCTGTCTGCAGGACAGTCCTGGGTTAAGAGTGAGGAGCTGTCCCTCCCCACAGTGCAGACTGCTGTGGTCCAAACCCCAATCTATATGGGACATCTCAAACCCAACACCAGTAACACTGACCTCATCCCACACCTGTCTGTTGACTCAATGAATGAGTAAATGAATGAATGGAGCTGAGACACCTACAAAACCTGGGGTTTTTATTTACTCCCATCAGGGCCCATGCAGACTGGTTTCAGATTAAGTGATCGCCCCTCCCTTCTGAGTTATAAATTAATCTTCCTCTTGGATCTGGGTGTCCAGTACACTCGTTCACAATCCCACAGGACACTCCCCTCTTCTGCCTTTACTGGGAAATGCTTTCAGTTATTATTCTAAAACCCTAAAACTCACTATTGTGATGGCAGTCTATGCAGGGGATCTGAGAGTGTTGAGGCACAGAGAGCGATGCTTAAGACAATCACTTTTTCCAAAGCGCCAGTCTAGGAACCTCGAAGGTATAACTGGGTCAATCAGAGAGAGCCTTTCAGACCTTGCTACCTGGTGGGATCAAGTTCACTTATTATTCAGCATTTCCACGGCCCTTAACATTCATTTCTCAGCACCCTTTTGCCATCCTGAAGTAAAATGACCCCCATTGTCTGGGGATGGTAATTCACTATTCATCACAATTGCTCTCGATGAGAGCGAAGTGTGCCAAAGCTCTGAATGCAGAGCCATTGCGGCGTCTGGAAGGAGCACCTTGGCGAAGAAGGGATAGAGCCAAAAACACCACAAGCAGGACTGACACAAGACCAAAGGAAGTGGGAGGTATAAATCATTGTTAATCACTCATCAGCGCCAGCCCTGGGAAACCCTGGGCATAATCTGTAAACCTACTCTCAAGCACCTTTTCCATTTTGTGGAATTCGGACCTGGTATGCCTTCCTCCACCTGAGTGAGACCAGGTGAGATTTCCCTGCTTAACAGCCTCACCACAACAATGGAGAAATGGAGTGGCATAAAGAGGAGCCAGACCATCATGAGAGAGAGGACAGCATAGAAGTGGGGAGGGAGGTACTGACAGCATGGAGCTGTGGTTCTGGTGGTACCTGACAGGGCTTGGCATATGCACAGATCCTGCTGCCTCAGAGCACACAGACTAAGCCCATCTGAGTAGAAACACCAAGTCATCCTTGCAAATAGGAATGCTTCCCTAAACGTCTGAAATCCCACAAACTCATCTGATCTCACAGCCACAGCTCTGAAACCCAGTTTTGCCCACTTGCATGATCTTCTTGGATCCAATTAGTATGAAATCCCAAAACCTACTGCAAGGCCTAGCAGGGCCACACACATGTGTTCAAGTGGCATGATCCAAACTGGTGGGTCCAGAAGAGCCCTGTTTATAGAGACGGGAGCCGGGAGAGGCAGAGGCCAGTCATCAGCCAGGCCCACAGGTGGGTAGGACGGTGATCACTACCGGTGCCTGCCCAGATCCCCTCATCTCAAGGACACCACCCCAGTGCTGTGAGTGTTGGCTGCTAATGGTCTCACCTGCCTCTTCTCCAGAGAAGCCGCCCATCTGGCAGGCCACTTGCCTCCCATGCCATGGGCAGCAAGCAGCCAGTGAGTGGCTGACTGGGGCTACAAAAGGAAGCCCATTTTCCCCAGACAGAATCAACTCTGGGATGTAGCTGTGCCGTGGAGCTCCCTGTGGGATCGGCTGACATCCTAGCTTAGCTTTCATTCCGCATCTATCCTGCTTTATCTAGCCTCCCTCCCTCAATAATTCACTTGCCTAGGAATCAGGCTCTGCCAAGCAGAGATAGCGGACACCCTGCAGAAAGAGGTCTATGCTTCCTTATTCATTTACACCTTCCCAAGGAGGAGGAGTTGCTGCAGGCAGCACCGATGCGAAGCCAGCTTCCCTGGCCTCCCGGATCCTGTCTGCATGTCGGCACACACAGTTCAGACCACCACAGACAGAGTATTACTGTCCCTGGAGCAACCTAGAATTGGGAAAGTGCCTGAAAGAATCCGCTTTTATAATGCAAAGGCACCTTTCAGAGCCACCGCATGTCTAGCGGTAGGACAGACAATGTGGTACTGAGGATCTGCATGCTATTTCCAAATCACAGAACCCTCAGATCTACTTGAATTAAGGCAGCCACGGCTAATGGAAATGCCACCAGCCTCTGCTTTCAGCTGCAATGAATAAACTCAGGTGGCAGCTCCAGACATTGCAGGTGACTGAAAGCCCAAAACAGCAGTTACATGGGTCTTTGATGATTTTCAGGGAGAAATAAACTGATTAATGCTTTACTAATATGGCTTTATGGTCAACAGAATCCTCTAAGACACTAGATGGATGGAAGTAAATAGCATGGCGGGAACTGGAAGCCACCATTTTCACACCTCGTTAAATTTACTGTGTCCATTAGGTCCTTGGGGTGGGGGCAGATAAGAGATGAAAGACGATCCCAAACTGTCTCCCAGACCAGGACCCAGAGTGCCCCACAAGAGCCAAGGCTCGGGCCACAGAACTGAGGGGCAGCTTCCCAGCCCCGGGGATAGCAGTGTTAGAAGAGCAAGGGCTGCACTTGGCCACAGGGTAGAAAGGGGAGGTGATGGCCAGGCCGCCGCGGCCACGTGCCTTTGCTTTGTGCATTCACTCCCAATAAGCTGGCATCTCTCCGGGACACCCCCTTGTGTTCAGGACCCTGGACTAGTGGCAAGGCTGCCTGCAGGACTCCAGGGTGGTGTCCAGTCAACTTCCCCACAGATGCTTTCACTCATAGGCTCCCAGGAGACACAGCCACCACGATAGGACTCTTAGGGGTCCCGGGGTGGCAGCAGGAGCCTCAGGGTCTGGCCAAGAACTGGGTCTCAACATCCACGCTAGGGTACAGACCTAACTGAAATTCACACGTGGCCATGGAAAGGCACTTATGAGAATGGGATCTGGGCATGGGACCGCACATGAGCAGTCACTTGAAATGCAGCTTTTACTCCCAGAGAAAGTATCCCCAAATGGTACCTCATGGAGGATGGGGATGGCAGCCAAATGGGCAGATCCTGGTCTCCCACATCAAGCAGTGGGATCTTGGCCTTGAGTGGAGCCCTGAGCTATAGGAATTGGCAGAGTGAACCCCACTCAAAGGGGTGCCAGCTAGGAAGGCAGTCTGCTGCTTGGAAAAGGTGTCATGACTTCGTTCTCTCCTGCTGGAAGCTGGTCCATCCTTGCTGCTTAACACAGTCGCTGCAGGGAAGAAACATCTGCACAGCACATGTTTCAAGGGATCTGGAGTATATGGCATACTGTTCTTAATATGTTTGCTCCCCTTCTTAGCGCTATGTGTTGTAACCAAGGTCACCTCTCCAAGAACGGTTGTTTCCCCAGGTGGGGATTTTTATCAACGTGGCTGGAGGACCTAGCAAGAGAACATGGACACAGAACTTGGCTGGAGATTATGGCTAGAGATCCTGGCAAGGCTGCTGATCAACTGAAGGCTGTCTCCGTGTCATTCCTTCTTCACTGACTCCGTCCACACCTTTGGGAACCCCTGAACCTGCTGGGGTTGGACCCCAACACTCTCTGAGGGTTTCTGGGTTGTTTCTGCCCTTCAGTCTGCAGGCTTGGCTGACTGTGGACACCACACAGGAACCTGAGTGTGGGAGGGCTGTCTCTTGGGCCTGACCACAGATACAGGGATTCTGGAAAGACTTATTCTTACTGCATTTCTTTTCCTTAAATACACTTTCCTCTACGGAACTCCAGTTATTGTGATCACACTTTCTCCCGTATAACTAACACTTATCTGCATGCAGTGATTCCAGGACTACATTACTACCTCAGGAGCTGGTCCTCCCACACACAAGGCTGTGTGTGTGTGTGTGTGTGTGTGTGTGAGGGAGGGAGCGGGGCGCGGGAGTGGGGAGGGATGATCTGAGGGGGAAAAAAAGAACTCTAGGAGGAGGATGAATAACAGAAATAATGGTTGTTGTTTCAGCCTGGAGAGGGTAGGGTGTGTGCCTCTGGAGTGTCTCCTATCTGGACAACCCCTGCCTGCTGCATGGACCCGACACCCAACAAGGGTGGAGACACTATGGCGAGGCGACTTCTCCATCTCAAAGGCTTGGGTTCTCTTGACTGTGGTTTGTTTGCCCATGAAGCCTTTCAATCCAACAGATGTGACTACGAAGTTCAAACTCAATTATCCACTTTGATTTAAAATCCAAGTTACAGTTCAAATACATACATCTACTTTGGAAAACTGTACTAAGATCTACTAAAGCTGAACCACAGGCACATCCTAAGTCATCCACGCTGGGGTACAGACCTAACTGAAATTCACATGTGGCCATGGAAAGGCACATATGAGAATGTTCTGAGCAGCACGACTCATAACATCAAACACTGGAAATGACTCAAATGTCCATCAATTCTCACAATAAAACACTCGGTGATAATAATAAATAGTCTACAACCAGTCAAAATGATGAAGGTGGTTCTCACAAGCATAGTATTATTCAGCGAGCGAATATATGTATGGGTTACACTGAAACAACATACAGACAGACAAAACTGACTTACATCATTAGAAGCTGGGACAGTGATCACTCTCAGCAGGGGAGGGACTAGAAAGGACCATGAGGGGCTTCAGGGGTGCAAGTCCTGCTCTACTTCTTGATCTGGAGCTACTGTTTAGTTTATGAAAAATCACCAAGCTCTATACACTTATGATAGAGGCACTTTTATTTATAAACCTCAAAAAAGGTGTTGAAAAGTGACAAAATGAATCATATTCTCTCTGTACTAAAACCATCCTTGGGTTGAAAATAGAAAAGGCAGCAGGAAAATGTGAGAGGGGCTTAGGCTCTTTAAGTGAAATCAAGGGAAGCAAGATTCAAGCCCGGTGGGAGGGAAATATGAGGTGGCGGGAGGGAGTTGGTTAGAAGACTGAATCTGAAACCCAGTGAGAGCTGTCTGATTCGCATCTCTCCACTCTGCCCAACTTTTCTCTCACTGGGGCCATTCTCAATCCAGCTGAATTCAGCAATACACTGAAGCTCATGCTGTCGACATCTTATTCGCATGCAGATGCATGTGTACTGACAGAACAGTGTTGGGGTCCAGCCCCAGCAGGTCCAGGAGTTCCCAAAGGTGTGGACGGAGTCGGCAAAGAAGGAATGACACAGAGACAGCGTTCAGTTGATCAGCAGCCTAGCCAGGTTCTCTAGCCAGGTTCTGTGTTTTACTGTCTTGTTACATCTGTATTTATACCAGTTGATTTTAATCCTATCAATTTCTATTCCAAAGGCTACGGCATTTCTTATCTCCATTCCAGGGAGTAAAGATTATGTAGCTTAAGGGTGATTGTTCATAGTTAAAGTGATTAACTACCCACTTGGCATTTAATTAAGGGGTTTTATTCCCTCCCTAACTTCAGGGAAAAATCCCTACCTGAGGATTGGTCGTAGTTAAAGAGATTAATTACCCACCTGGCACTTAGTGAAGGGGTTTTATTCCCTCCCTAACTTCAGGGGAAAATCCCTACCTGGGGAAACAACCTTTCTAGGAGAGGTGACCTTGGTTAAAACACATAGTGCCAAGAAGGGGAGCAAACATATTAAGAACAGTATGCCATATACGCCAGGTCCCTTGAAACATATGCTGTGCAGATGTTTCTTCCCTGCAGCGACTGTGTCAAGCAGCAAGGATGGACTGGCTTCCGGAAGAACAGAAACCTAGGTACCACACAAAAGGAATGTGTGAGGGATCAAATTCACACCCCCAATTCCAGGCAGGCCCTGCCAGTGTCTGAGTACCTCAGAGATTGGAGCCAAGCTGAGCTTGCATGTGACACAAGCAGACATTGAACCCTAGAGAGTACAGATTGCTGTGACTTTGAAGGGACCCCAGGCCAGGCCTCTATGTACGGTAGTTCTCATGAAATCCTTTTTCAGGATGACTTACAGATGGTGAAGTGGGGCAAAGGCAGGCAGCTGGGGCAGGAGAAGAGCAGACGGTGCTGCTGGCTCACCAAATCCTGACCATTCCATCCACTGTCGAACCCCGACCTGCGCCTGCCTGGGCAACAACAGCAGGCTCTATAATTACTAGTGCTGATCATCTCCTTCCACCCCAGAGAGAACTACGCTTTGAGAGAGAAAGGAAAATGAATGAACAACTGCAACTAGAGAAACCTGGGGCATCTCCGGACTCAAAGTTTAAGGAATCCTCCTGTAAGGGGGCACAATGGAAGCCCTGCCGTGTGTGTTTAGGAGGGCTTCACCCCTCAAATGTTCCTGGCATTGCCCTAACTTCTCATATCATCATTTTAGGCCAAGTGCTATACAGTATAACTAATATTGCTTTTTAAAGTTAATCGCTGGATTGGGAAGTATCAGGAGCCTGGGCAGTTCCCTGGGGACTGAAAGCCTAGGGAAGAAGAGGAAAACTCTACCAGCTCAACTATTAACCAAAAACGTAAGGTTTAGAAACCTGCAGACACTGAGCTATAAATGTTCCATTTCTCCAAAGACCCTCCCTCCTCCTTCTCCACACACCCATCCCTGTCTATGGACATTCTGTGTGCCCTTGATGATCATTTTAAGATCTTTTTAAATCTAAAGGCATTGGGAAGGAGAGTATAGAACAGCCGTGGGCAAACTACAGCCCGCGGGCCAGATCCGGCCCATTTGAAATGAATAAAACTAAAAAAAAAAAAAGATCGTACCCTTTTATGTAATGATGTTTACTTTGAATTTATATTAGTTCACACAAACACTCCATCCATGCTTTTATTCCGGCCCTCCGGTCCAATTTAAGAACCCATTGTGGCCCTCGAGTCAAAAAGTTTGCCCACCCCTGGTATAGAAGCATATAATGAAATATGGACCAGCCTATTGCCTCTCAAGGAAGAACTGGAGACCCAAGCTTCTCCAGACATTTGTACAGTGTTAGGAACTGAGCTGTGTCCCCCAATATTTGCATGTCAGAGTTCTAACCCCCAGTACCACAGAATGTGGCCTTATTTAGAAATAAGGTTGGTCATAGTAGAAGTCATTAGTTAAGATGGGGTCACAGGGGAGTAGGATGGGATTACCCCTAATCTAATACAACTGGTAACCTTATAAAAAGGAGAAATGTGAACCCAGAGACAGATATGCACAGAGAAGACCATGTGAGGACACAGGGAGAAGACAGCCATCCACGAGCTAAGGAAAGAGGCCTCAGAAGAAAATAATCCTGCCAAAACCTTTGTCTTGGACTACCAGCCTTCAGAAATGAGAGAAAATAAATGTCTTTTGTTTAAGAAAGCAACAGCAACAACAAAAAACTAGAGACCCGGGATTCTACATCAACTTATCTAAGGCAGGGGGCCACCTAAATAACTTGCTTCTGTTCAAGGTGAGCAGGGCATGGAACAGAGTCAAAAGGCTTGAAAACATTTTATCTGAGGTGAACTAGGCTAGGTTTTCTCTATCGGGAGTGGAAATGTAACCAGACAACCAATGGGTCCGGGCTGCCTGTCACTACTTCAGCCAATGAAGCAGAGACAGGGTTGAATCATATATGTGTATTTATTCCAATAAATGCCGGCAGTATGGGAGAGTAGCAGGTCATCCACAAAACACTGCTCTCCCTCTCCCTATAAGCCAGCTGCTTATATTGGGCAGAAGGACGAAGATTACATGGGGAAGTAGGAATTACAGGCATGGGCAAGTAGGCATGAGATAATCATTACAGGTTGCAAGTCATGCGGGCTGGGGGTGAGGGTCATAGAGGGCAGGCGCCTCCAGGCACCCTGGGACCAGATTACAGGCAATAGGGGCTGTGGATTGTAAAGAGCGGGTGCCTCCAGGACTAGATTGTTTCAGCCCGAGATTATAAATCTTTCCATGATAAGCAGTTCTTGGGACAGGAAGATGGACTGCATTCCAACGTTAGTTCCCATGTCTCAGGGCATACAACTCCCAGCCAGGTTAGAATGCACTTTCTCTACTCAGAACAAAACAATCATGGTTGACAGAGCATGATTATTATTTCTTATTTTATTTCTAATAGCTAGTCCCCAATATTGTATTTCTGGCACTAACAGAAATTCATTCATTCATTCATTCACTCACTCACAGCTACTTAACAAGCCTTCTCTCTGCAGAGCAACTCACTACGTACAGCAGAGAAGTGGAGGCATTTGAGATTCAGAATCTACCTGAAGAGATTTCAAGGTGAATAACTAATATGGTGACCCCACTGCTTTTCTTTAGGTGTCACCTAAAGAAACTCCTGTCACACTTGGGCACAGGAGCTGTGTGCAAGAAGGCTCAACTCCAGCACTACTTGTGATGACAGAGTGGGGAAATGCAAACACCTCACTTGTCTATCACAAGAAAAAAGCTAAAAAGCAAAGTCATCTCTGGTATGTGCATATGAACAAATCAGAGACCAGTGAGGAAAACAAGCCACACCAGGTATTTCCAATGGAGGGAATTTAATGCCGGGATTGGCTGTACAAATAGAATAAATAGCTTAGGAGCCAAATGGGCTGATGGGGCAACCCAGAGAATAGCTACAGCAGGCAGCTGTTAGCATCCCTTGGGTGGGGAGGGCAAAGGGAGAAGATGTTG
>NW_006300025.1:1935783-1954470 GCF_000327345.1 Myotis davidii | reverse complement strand
GTCCTGCCAGAAGGAATGGAGTCACAGCCAGGAGGCTGCATGAAATGAGGTGGGAGGGAAAGTGAGTGGGGAGGGAAAGGAGATGCCTTTTTTTTTCCTCCCCCTCTTGTACCTCCTGTTGGCTGAACTGCCTGGAAGCCAGAGGGCAGGGGAACTGGGAAAGGTAGCTCCCTGTGGTAAGAAGAGAACAGGGAATATCCTGAGATTTCCTGGGATAGTATCCCAGCATTATAAAGAAGAAGGCAGATTAATCTCTAACATACTTTGTTGAATGAGAAAAATACAAATTAAGTGCACAGATTGATACCATCTCACCACAATGAAACACCACATATTTAATATAAAAATGTACATAAATGGGGACATGCCCAACTGGTTATGGTGTGGCTTCTTGACAGGGCCATAGATAATGCAGATAAGCCACGGGTACTCAAAGAGAACTTTGGCAGTATCTGGGATGTCTTAAATTTCACCAGCAGGAAGTAACTCTGGAATTACTTTGCTAATAACAATTAATTTTAAAAGGTAAATGCCTGAGCCAGGTCTGGTATGTGTTTCATCCCAATACTGCCGGCCAGAACTGGTGTCTCCTTCCTGAGGAGTCCCCTGGCTCTTTGTAAGGGCACTTTGCAGGTGGCATCAGAAACTAAATCTACTGTTTACACATGCCTTTCTTCTCTAATAGACTCTAGGTGCCTCCGGGGAGGAGGGACTGTTTCTTATTTAGCTCCATATGACACCAACATAAAATCTCCACCGAAAATGTCGGTTGAATTACAGCAAATTAAATTACAGATAAATTCAAAAAAGAAAAGTTCACCATTAGGTAGAGTAAAGGGGTCAAGGATGTGGAAGTTGAGCCAGGCCTTTAAAAAAAGGTGTAATTAGATGTTTGAGAGCCTGTCATACTATTAGCACTCAACTGTTGCTGAAAGAATAAGCAGAGCTGTCACTTCACAGGGTTTGTCACCCAGTGGTCCATCGTGTTAAATTCACTTATAATTCATATGCATCCTTGACGCTATGGACTGTGGAACTGGCTCTCCATCTCTGAGGCAGGCTGCAGCCAAAGTTTGGAACCTTGAAAGTGCCGGCTTCAGGGTTCATCTAACTTTACGTTATAGACTGAAGGTTTGTGATCCTCCCAAAATTCAGGTGTTAAATCCCAACCCCCAAGGTAATGGTATAAGGGGATGGAGCCTTTGAGAGGTGCACAGGTCAGCAGAGTAGAGCCCTCATTATTGGGATTAGTGCTTTATTAAAAAAAAAAAAAAAAACCTCAGGCCCAGCCAGCGTGGCTAAGTGGTTAAGCATTGACCTATGGACCAGGAGCCTACGGTTCAATTCCTGGTCAAAGCTCATGCTCAATCCCCAGCACGGGGCATGCAGGCGTCAGCAGATCAATGATTCTCTCTCACCATTGACGTTTCTATCTCTCTCTTTCTCCCTTCCTCTCTGAAATCAATAAAAGTATTTTTTTAAAGAAAAAACCTCAGAGAGCTCCCTCACCCCTTCCACCAGGTAAGGACACAATGAGAAGAAGGAAGAGGGCTCTCACCAGACCCCAAATCTGCTGGTGCCTCTATCTTGGACTTCCGCTAAGGCTGAACAGTGAAAACCTCAGGACACCCTCTACCGGGAGGGATGATCACAATACGCAAGCGCTTGCCTGCGTATGAGTCTTCACCCACACTAAGAAATGGCTATAATTACAGTTCTGTGGTTAATTCTTGCATCAGTGACTGATAATGAGAACCACTGGACCTCTTGCCGCTCCTTTGGAAATCAGCAAAGGTACCATCCCTGGGAGCCTGAGGGGAACAAGCCTGGGGGAGAAAGGAGGACAGATACCATCCCCCAAGGAAAGGAATCCCATCCTCCTTCCTACCCCGACATCCCCTCTCAACAGAGCAGCAGTAGCTCCCTGCACATCGAAGGGTCTCTATCTTAGCATCTCAAATGAAGCCCATTAGGTCTGTTGGAAGTAGTCACTCAAGGAGCAAACAATATGGTTGGGGTTTCATCATATGCAGAGGGCGACATCATAGCACCTGCCTGCTGCCGTGCTCAGGGCCCTGCTTCTCAACTTCTTCCACATGCAGTAAGAGACCTTGTTAGAACACGGCTTCCTGGCTCCGTCCCCAACGACTCCGTTTCAGCAGGTTGGGGTAGGGCCCTGACTATGCATGTCTAGCAAGCTCACCGGCGGGTGGTGCCAGGTGATACTGATATAACTGATCGAAAGATCTCACTTTGAAAATCCCTGGCTTCTACTACAAGCAGAAATTTATGACATGCAGAGGCAGTCCATCGAGCTGTACAATTTCAATGGCTCTCTGAAACCAACAGAAAATCACATTTGTAAGAGTAATTCTCGTAAAACAAAAATGAATAATGATTCAGGGCATGCTCTGAGGCAAAACTATATTGGCCTGGCTGTAAATGAGCGGGAAGCATGTTTCCAACATCTTCCAGGAGGCTAGCGAGTTAAAATTAATGATAAAATTAAAAAGTGTCAGTGCTGCCAAGGTAAAGACAATTGAAGCGTAAATGCTCACATTTTTACAGATGAGAAAACAGAACAAAAGCAGACATGCAGGTTACCAGCAAGAATGGAACTAGAACCCCTGCCTCGAGATTCACTGTCCAATGCTCCTATTACGAGCAGTGTGAGCCAAGTTTCCAGGAATCCGTGAATATTTTCATGGCAGAAATTATAAAGATGCAGGAGGCTCGTGAAGTTTTACTGTCCTCTGTGGCGGAACAACACGGAGCAGTCCTGCACAGTATCAACATAAAAGATTTCATTCCTGGTGTCTCCTAAAATAAACCCTCATTCTGTGCTGACACGGAAAGTTCATCAGAAGAGAGCACTCCCAGGCGAGCATCCTTCTCACCTCCCCATTCTCCTTCTTCCCTTCCTACCCTACTTCCCAATGGACTAAAAAACACTGAAAAGGCAAACCCCCAGGTGAAAAAGCCATCAAGACACACTATACACCCCAGAAGCTTCCAGATGCATCTCTTCCCAGGCAGGACAAGCTGTGTCCATTTATGGTTTTCTTGGCTCTGGATTGAAAGATGATGATGTTCTTGCCATCTTAGGCAAAACAACTGTCCAGATCTGCCTCGGGTGGACATCCTTCTCCCGGGCTTAGAGCTGTTGTTTGTAATCAGTTAACACGGCTGGCCAGTACAACCAGAGGGAGCATGGGCAGGTCCCGCCCCCACTGCCCGACATCTCACTGCTCTTGAGAAACTGAGTTAACGGTTCAAGTTGTTTTCTCCTTCTTATCCTGTTATCAGAGGAGCAGTCAGCGTGAAGGAAAACTGAAACAACTGTCAAGAAGAGAAGAAAAACAAAACGTCTATTTAAAAAAAGCGTAGGTCACCACGTGCAATATTTTAAGGAGATGCCTTCATCTGATACGCATCACCCTCTTGGTCTGCTTTCCAAGTTGGTGCTTCTCCGCTTTTGCCTCCCTTTGCTGCAGGGCTTCTAGATATTTCTGAGGAGGAGTACTTTAGCGGGGAGTGCAATCTGAGGTTGAAGAAATAAAGTGGGGACAGATGCCAGGCAGGGCATGCCTTATGCATAGGCTAAGCACAGATTAAACAGCCATCGCCAGCCCCATAACTCCACAAACATGCTCAGCACCTCTGCCAGTTAGTCCGGGCCTTCGGGGTCACTGCAAACACAGTGATCACCAGAGAGTCACAGTGACTTGTACAGACTCAGAGCACAAAGGAGTTTACTTAGTGGCCATCAAATATTTTAAGTAACCTATAGCATTTTAAATAACCAACAACAAATAATTAATTATATATTGAATATATCTGTCTTCTACGTAGTCTGGAATGCCAACCAGCTGGTAAATGGTATTTATAAAAACCTGACAGCTAAACATGTATTTAAAATGTGTTTTAGCCCTAACTGGTTTGGCTCAGTGGATAGAGTGTCAGCTTGCGGACTGAAGGGTCCTGGGTTCGATTCTGGCCAAGGGCATGTACCTTGGTTGCGGGCACATCCCCATTAGGGAGTGTACAGGAGGCAGCTGATTGATGTTTCTCTCTCATCGATGTTTCTAACTCTCTATCCCTCTCTCTTCCTCTCTGTAAAAAATCAATAAAAATATATAAAAAGTAAAAAATAAATAAAATGTGTTTCAGTCATAAACTGAAACATGGAACATCATATTGTAAGTCAAAATGCAACATACAACATCATATTTCTTTTATGAAGATCACCTATTTATTTTATGAAAGGATCATTCAGTGTTTGAGGAATATGAACTACCTATATAAAAATATTTTGCATATGACCCAACATATCTTGGAGGGTGGCATAACTTTAACTCCTTTTCTTCTTTCTTTTTATTTCTGTAACTAATATAGTTGGCAGTAGTCCATCTAGGATGCAAATTAGGTTCCATTTATTTGGTACAATGTCATTTGGGCAGAAAGTAATAATCCAACAAATATTTATGGAGTTTCTCCTCCATTCCAGGCACTGGGCATAAGGCAGTGAACACAACAGATGAAGTTCCTGCTCCCGGGAGCTGACACTCTCACTGAGACAGGGTAACAGCAACACAGGGAGAAAATGAATATAAAGCGCATCAAACTCTAACCCAGTAACTCCTCACAGAAATGCCCGCCTGCTCCAGTTTCCACTTTCCTGAGTCAGATCATGGCCATTATCTGATACACTGAGTGTATGAGTTTCCTGTTGTTACTGTAATAAATCCTCACCAACTCATCTTAAAGTAGTCTCAAATCTTACAGTTCTAGGAGTCAGAAGGCCAACTGGATTCTCACTGGGATAAATTCAAAGTGTCAGTAGGGCTGCGTTCCTTCTAGAAGCTCCAGAGGGAAAATCCATTTCCTTGCCTTTTCCAGATCCAAGAGGCTGCTCACATTCCTGGACCCATGGCTCCCTTCTATATTCAAAGCCAGCAACCCTAACACTCTGCTTCTGTCATCAAATCACTTTCCCCGACTCTGGCCCTCCTGCCTTCTCCCTTCTCTTATTAAGATCCCTGTGATTATAAGAGACCCACCTGGGTAACCCAGGGTAATCTCCCCATCTCAAAGTCAGCTGATTAGCAACCTTAATTCCATCTGCAGCCTGAATTCCCACATGTCATGTAACATGACATTTCCAGGTTGCAGGAATTAGGACCTGGATACCATTGAGGGGAGATTCAAAGGTGTCTGGGTTCTGCAACCACCCGGGGGCGGGGGGAGCTTCCTCTTGAATTCCCTGATAGGAAACATTCAGTAATCTCTTTCCTCAGAGATGATTTAGCACAGTGAAGGGTACCACTGTCTACCTGTGATTGTCTGGGAAAGTCACTTTAGGAGGCTAATAATACCTGATGCATGGTTCTATGGAGATCATTGAGGTAAAAATGCATGGAAGAGGTGTGAACCTGGAAACCACAACGACCAGTTAGTTAATATTAGATAGATTTAGCTGTTCCTGAATTTCTTTAACCATGAATTAAATGTTTTCTTCTTTGTAACAAACTAAAAATTTCAAGCTAACATCTGAGCAGGCTCTGTGGGACACTGTGGTAATTACCCGGTGGCATGCGATTCACCCTTTCCTGCGTTCTCATTGAAAGAAATGTAGAAATGCATAAAAAGAGGGTGAGTGTGGATAAGCCGCTGAAACACAAGAATGGGATGTGGACTGTGGGAGAGCACACTGATCCCTGGGTGTGAATCCCTATCTCAGAAATTCGCTGCTGAAAGGAACTGCTTTCAAGGGCACTCTCACCCCGTGAGTACATCTTTCTATATCCATCCATTCAGAGACCCCAATTCCTGGAAATGCATCTCAACCAAGGAAAAAGGGTGGACGGATGGGGGTACACTGCCTTTTGGAGAATAACAGAAAAGAAGAGAGATGGAAAGAACCATGGGGAGGATACAAACTGGGGTAGTAGAGTTTAATGTACTGTCTTTAGATCGAAGTTTAAGAAGAACTATGAAATGATTGAAATTATATGAATAAAGCTCCATCTAAATATTCAAACCACCAGACAGCAGAAGCAGGAGATCACCTCTTAGGCAAGCTAAGGCACCCCAGAAAACACAACACAAACAGAATTTAGCCAAGGACCATGAACAACCACACCTTGAACTGAAGATATGCTAACAGTAACCTGAAAGGATGCAGCAAGGTGAGTGCTCTGCAGGGACTGGACAGTCTGTTCACAGTGAAGGGTTCAGAACAGGTCTCCCCAAAATGTGCCACCTGGCATGGGAGTTATTTTGAGCTGAAGGCAATAAAGACCCTGCAGACTCATGAGAAAAGCTCTCACCTTTTCCTTAATTCAAATTAGGGGCCTTGCCCACAATAAGAGTTGTCACCAGAAATAACTTCTTATGACTTATCTGTAGGGCAGGGAAAACTACTAATTACTGGACATCTGCTCTTCTTGTCATCCTACAATGACCTTCCTTCCCTCTGAAGCCCCAAGGCACCTTAACTCATCTCTAGCTCAGAATGTCATACGAATCTCATTTTAACTTTCTGTTCTCAAACCTCTCATGTATGCAGTGTCTCAGCCTCAAGAATCCAGAGGGATAAAGGAAAGTTGCCACCACCCCACAACAGGCACCCCCACAACCTGGATCTTTTCTCTCAAAGGTGGATAACTCAAAAAAACGTTTAAAATTCTCTGCAGCATAAACACGAAAAACCTTATACTTCCATAAATAATTTAGTACAGAAAGTAGAATTTTAGAAAGAATCTATCTTGCAATCTCAATGATGCAAGAAAAAATGGGCCATATGAAGAAAAATTTTAAATGGACAGATAGGCTAAGACGAAGCTAAGGAAGTGAACCAGATATGAAATGGTTAAAAAAAAAAAAAAAAAACACCAAAAAAAAGAAATGCATGAACAAAATCTAAATGGAAAATAAGGCAGTAGAGCAGATCCAAGTACTGAAAATCAAATCACTGAGGAGAAAAAAAAATTAGAAACTCTTATAGAATGAAGGGGAAATGTCAAAAAGGGAAATGATGAAAGAGGTGATAGACATGGAAGACATACAAATGGCTATCAAAATTACAAACGGTTCATGTTCTAAGAAAAACAATCAAAACAAATGCAAAAACATAATATTCTCAAGGTCCATCCATGTTGTTGCAAATGGCAGTATTTTGTCCTTTCTTATGGCTAAGTAGTGTTCCAGTGTGTATACGTACACATCTTCTTTATCCAGTCCTCTATGGACACTTTGGTTGTTTCCATGTCTTGGCCACTGTGAATAATGCTGCAATGAACTTAGAGGTGCACATCTTTGCGAATACATCCTTTCAAGTTTTTCAGGGATATACCCAGGAGAGGGATTGCTAGGTCATATGGTAACTCTATTCTTAATTTTTTGAAGAATCTCCAGACTGCTTTCCATAGTGGTTAAACCCGTCTACATTCCCACCAGCAGTGAATGAGGGTTCCCTTTTTTTCCACAACCTCTCCAACATTTACTGCTTGTGTTGTTGATAATGGCCACTCTAACAGGTGTGAGGTATATTGAGAATATTATGCGCAGTGAAATAAGTCAGTCAGAAAAAGCTAAGAACCATACGATTTCACTCATATGTGGGATATAAAACTGAAATTCATAAATATAAACAGCAGTGTAGTGGTTGCCAGAGGGAAGGTGGTAGGTGGGGAAGGGGGTCCTAATATATGGTGACAGAAGAAGATTTGACTTTGGGTGGTGAGCACACAGAGCAATGTACAGATCTGGTGAAATAGAAACCCACACCTAAATCCTATATAGCGTATTGACCAATGTCACCCCAATAAATTTAATTAAAAATAAAGTAAGTAAAATAAAACATATGAAGAGGAAATGCTTAAAACAATTATATAATGAACAGGGAGAATAAATAGTTATCAACATAATAAAAAAGCAAAAACACAATCAAAAGTAATATTTTCTGGACAAAATGAAAGAAAATTAGAAATGGTATTTCCAAATATACACATAAAAGCAACATGACAAGTTAGAAATTAAAAAATCACTCTCCTAAATAATTATTTGCACAGAAATATAAACCTACGATTACAAGACTATTAGAAAAATACAATAATGATTACATGACATTGTAAAACTTATAAGGAGAGTCTAAAGTGGCCCTTAAAGGCACATGCATCATTAGCAAGAAAGAACAAAAATATATAGCCCAGCCGGTGTGGCTCAGTGGTTAAGCGAAGACCAATGAACAAGAGGGTCACAGCTCATTTCCAGTCAGGGCACATGCTTGGGTTGTAGGCTTGATCCCCAGTAGAGGGTGTGCAGGAGGCAGCCGATCAATGATTTTCTCTCATCATTAATGTTTCTCTCTCTCCCTCTCACTTCCTCTCTGAAATAAATGAAAATATATTTTTAAAAACTCTCTTATTAAAATATATATACACATATATATAAAGCACTTAAGTAAAGATATTAGAAAAGAAAACAAAGTAATTAGAGATGATTTTGAAAAAAACTATGCTATATAATAAAAGGCTAATATGCAAATAGACCAAACAGCTGAATGACTGGTAGTTATGACACACACTGACCACCAGAGGGCAAACGCTCAATGCACGAGCTGCCCCCTGGTGGTCAGTGCATTCACACAGGGGGAGTGCTGCTCAGCCAGAAGCTGGGCTCACGGCTGGTGAGTGCAGCAGCAGTGGCGGGAGCCTCTCCCACCTCCGTGGCAGTGCTAAGGATGTCCGACTGACGTCTCAGGCCTACTCCCTGGGTCAGACATCCCCTGAGGGCTCCTGAACTCCAAGAGGGTGCAGGTTGGGTTGAGGGACCCCCCCCCTCCTGAGTGTACGAATTTCATGCACCGGGCCTCTAGTTAAAGCTATAATTGATGACTCAGGAAATAGGGAGAAGAGCAAAACTGGTAAATAATAAAATTAAATTAAAAATACAGTCAAATTTCATCCAGAAAATAAGAGAAACAACTAAGTTATTAATGAGAAAAATGTTACAGAATCACAATTATAGAACAAGTTAAAATTTTAAAATGCAATGCATATTTTTCTTCATTTAAAAAACCTTAATGAAATTGGCATTTCCATGGGAAAACAAATTACCTAAACAGAAAAGATATTCAATGGAAGATATTGAAAAGTATGTCCAAAATTAGCTGCAAGAATACAGGCCAAGAAGAACTGCAAGTGTTCTTTTGAATTTTAAAGTTACAGGTCATTACCATGCTTCATAAAACATTCCAGAACACAGAAGAGCATGTAAATCATCAATTTGTTTTGTAAAGTTAGTGTAATGCTAATATCTGCCGTGAATATAAAAGCAAAAATTTTATAGAAAATACAAACAAATCAAATCCAACATTATTTTTTAAAAGTATATATCTAGGGTTTACTTCAGGGGCAGCTCAAAATAGATATTTATTTACATTATTTTATATTAAACACTCCAATAAATGTTAATTAGGCATTTGACCACACACCACATCCGTTCTAATTTTTAAAAAAACCTAGAAAACTAGAAATTAAAGAAAACTTCCACAGCATAATGAAAGTAAACAACTTAATAGCCAACAGTAAGAAGCTATTCAACTACAGCCTGAATTTTAAAATTCCCTATAATAGCAAATTATTGGAAAACACAAGATATTGGTTTGTATAATAAATGTGTTTTAATTATTTATTATATAGTTTAAAACTTAAGATTAAAATATAAATAATAAAGTTAATAATTTTAAAAGAAATCTTTAAAAGAATGTATAAAGAATAAAACAATAAGAACAATAAAGAATTAATACCAGATTAACTTTCACAAACAAATGTAAAAAATAGGTAGGGAAATAATCATGAATCTCCATTGATTTTTTTTTAACATTGGATCACATGAAAAGCACACTATGAATGAAAAGATTCAATCCTGTAAAATGCCATTTTTTCACCCTGGCTGGTTTGGCTCAGTGGATAGAGCGTTGGCCTGCAGACCAAGGGGTTCCAGGTTCCATCTGGTCAAGGACACATGCCCGGGGTTGCGGGCTCAATCCCCAGCAGGGGGCATGCAGGAGGCAGCTAATCAATGATTCTCTCATCATTGACGATTCATGGTCAGGGCATCCCGGGGTTGCGGGCTCAATCCCCAGCAGGGGGCATGCAGGAGGCAGCTAATCAATGATTCTCTCTCATCATTGATTTTTCTATCTCTCTCCCTATACCTTCCTCTCTGAAATCAATAAAAATATATTTGAAAAATAAATAAAATGCCATATTTTCCACAAAATAGATTTGTAAAAACCCAGAGGCATTTGGGCAAAATTTGACAGAGATTCTAAAGTTCCCTTAAAAGGATAAACGAGTGATAATAGCATATAGTGTTCTTCCCCAAAACAAGAGGAGTCTTGCTCTATGAGATAATTAACAAGCTAATAAACTACAACAATTAATTAATAGGTAAGTAGAACAAATTAGACATCACAAAACTGCTTCTGTGCATAAGAACACAGGCATGAAATAAAGTTGGTACTACAAATGTGTGGGTAAAGGAAAGATTCTTAAATAAGCAACTTAGCTGTTAAACCTGTACATCTGTTTACGTCAATTCTTTACTGTATGCTACAATAAAATCCAAATGAGCAAAGAGTTTTAAAAAATTTTAATTAAACCCATAAAACAGGGAAAAGACATGAAGGATTATATGGAATTAATATAGAATCGAGATTCTGGATCTAGGAATAACACAATGAAAAAATAAATACAAGGGAAAAGAAATATAATTTTGACTAAATAAAAATGAAACCCTGCTGTTGTCCAAGTGAAAAAAGCAAAACATCTGAACTAGGATAAGATATTTATATATATAACATAGCTCTTACAAATCATGGATAAAAATGCTGTTGCCCCATTAGAAAAAAATGAAGAAATTTTCCTCACAAGCAAAGAAATATGAGAGACCAATAAACATTTTTAAAATATCAGCTTCCCTAGTAAAAAAGAAAGGCAAACTAAAGCACTGAGAAACCATTTCTCTGCAATCAAACTGAATTTAAAATATGTAAAATAACCATACTTATTCAATTCTGGCAGAGAACACTGAATTGAGCACTCTCAACCCTTGCTGTTGGAATCTCTCATTTGTTCAGATGCCTGGAAAGTATGTGTTAGCTCTGACAATTGGGCATGTACTTCTGACACCGAATAAGTACTTCTAGGAGCCCACCCTGAAAAAACTGTCAGAGGTTATCAAAGATTTTAACACAAGAACATTCATCATAGTGAGGATATTGAAAATACCTAATTATCACAAGTGGAGGCCTGCATAAATAAATTAAGATATAATCAGATGATATAATGTAATAGTTAAGTCCATGGGTTCTAGAATCAAACAGCCTGACTTCAAATCCTCCTTGGCCCTGTAGAAATTTTGTGAGCTTTAGCAAGTTACTTAAACTCTTAGTGTCTTATTTTTCTTTGAATGCAAAGTGGAGATAATAATGGTACCTACTCCCTCAGATATTGTGGGGATTAAAGGAGTAATACAGGTAAAGCACTTAAAGTACCTAAAACAAGCTAGCTGCTCAATAAATGCCACTTGGTATAATACTAAAAAAATATTATAATTGTAATATGCACTATTATTATGCAGACATTAATTATTTTTTAAGTTTGATGCCATGGAGAAATGTTTATAATAAGTTAAACAGCAGAATCCACCAATTCTACACAATCTCTTCCAGAGAATAAAAGGGGAATACTTCCTAACTCATTTTATGGACCAGCAAACCCAAACAAAGATAATACAAGAAAAGTGAACTATGAGTACCCTGGGTGACCACAGATGCAAAAGTCCTCAACAAAATATGATCAGTTCAAATCCAGGAAACCAGCAAGCGAAAAACACACCATGATCAATAGGGTTTACCCAGGATATGCAAGGTTGATTCTGTATTTGAAAACCAATCTATGTAACCCACCACGTTAACCATCTAAAGAAGAAAAACCATGAGATCATATCAACTGATGGAGGAAAAGCATCTGACAAACTTCGCTATCCATCTGATAAAGATCGTCAGCACACTAGGACTAGAAGGAAACTTCCTCAACTTGATAAAGGACATGTAAAAAATCCAACAGCAAATACTGTAATTAATGTTGAAGGACTGAAGGCTTTCCCTCTCAGATCAGAGACAAGGGAAGGATGTCCACTCAAACATTGCGCCGGAAGTCTTAGCCAATGCAATAAGGCAAAAAAAAAAAAAAAATTTAAAAACCCTGGATCTGAATGTTTATAGGAGCTTTATTCATAAATACCAAAACTAGAAACAACCCAGATGTTTTTCAATAGGTAAATGGGTACGTAAGCTGCTGTACACCTGTATAATGAAATACACCTTAGCCATGAACAGGGATGAACTGCTGATACATGCAACAATGTAGATAAATCCAAGAAGCATGATGGTAAGTGACAGAGCCAGTATCAAAATATTACATAGGATTCCATTTGTATGACATTCTCAAAAGGACAAAACTATAGTGAAAGAGAACAAATCGGGGATTAGGGATGGGGAAGGTGTGATTACAAAGAGATAGTCAGAAGGATTTTTTTTTGGGGGGGTGGGGGATTCTCTTCTATATCCTGTCAGTTAATTTTACTGTGTGTGTTAATTTTTTTTAAATTTTAAAAGCAGGATCCCATACATTACATATAGTAGGATACCAATTTAAAAACGCATAAGGAAGGACATATACTGCAATGTTGGGAAAGACTGGACTTGGCCTGACCTCATGCCCAAGTTTATTTAAAGTAGATGCAGTGATTTTTCTTTCTGCACAAACCCCAGCACACACCAGGAAGTCCCACTCAGAGGTCATTACCGCCGAATTCCAAAGCCTGGGTTAGTAGGTCCTAGGAAACTTTGCTTTCCTTGGAAGTGATGTTCAGATAACAGATTAGAAATGCAACACTAGCAATCTAAAATTTTAAAATCTTGTAAACTCAAAGGCCCGTAACAAGAAAAATTAATGGGCGCTCATTTTTAAAATGACCAACCATTCTCATGCTAGTGAGGTAACTGCTCAGGTAGAAGGTAAGTCAACAATGTTAATTGTCTCCTAAGGCAAGCTAAGCATATCCTAAAAGCCAGTATGTCTGGCTAAACAAATCTCTCATCTTTTACAAGAAGTATTTCACCCTGAAATTCTCCAATTTTCTCCATCTAGTGACTACGCATGCCAAATAATTCCTAGCAAGATCCCAGCACTTCAGAAACGTTTCAGAATTTAAATTAATTTCACTGACAGTTTGCATTAAATATATTTCTAACCTTAATTTTCTGCTGTGTTTTTTTTTTTTTCTGAAGTATTTACTAAGCACAGAGTCAGAAAACCTGGGTTCTGACCCCAATTTCAATTCTCTTTCACATCAGTTTCCTTAAACACAGGATCAGATGATAAGATACAATGGTCTCTACATCTCCTCCATCTCTAATATTCGAGGACAGCAATTTCCAACCTTTCTCATTTCATGGCACACATAAACCAATTACTAAAATTCTGTGGCACACTAAAAAATATATTTTTGCCAATCTAACAAAATTATTCATTCACACCAGACGGCTATTGTTGTGTTAGCTGTTGTCATTTTTTTATTTGACCATCTGAGGGAAAAAAGGTCAGTGCGCCTGACTAAATAGTCAGGTATTGCATGATTTAAAAATTCTTGCGGCACACGGGTTGAAGATCACTGTTCTAGGAAATGAATCACGGTGAACCTAATATTGCAAGGAGGATGGCTAAACTGCTTAAATGAACAAACGACTCGAATGAACTATTTTCACGGAGGATTCATTCAGAAATATTGTGTAAATGACAGAAAAAAAATTGTTCATTAGAGAAACTATTACCGAGCCATGCCTGACCTTTATCTAGCACTTAGCTCTGGTTACAATACCTGGAAGTAATAAAACTGCAATGACTGAGACAACTCTCCATGTCCCAATTTCACTGGTGTACACTGACCTACACTCATGTCCCTGCTGCCAACTTATCAGCAGTCTTTTGTGTAGAGCAGCATTATTGGTGGTGGAATTTTACTTCATTCTTAAAGCTGTAACTTTTAAATTAACTTAATTTGGAATAGGTGATAGGAGTGACTTAAGGTATGTAGAGTGTGTGTGGTTATTCATGGGCAACACACACATTATCCTTGTGATGCTGACCCTGTCCAACATTTTGACTGTGGTGGTTGGGAGAACCTACATAAGAAAAAAAAATTGTACAGAACTTACACACACACAAGTACAGATATAACTGGGGAAATATGAATAAGATTAGTGGATTACATCAATGTCGCTACCGTGATTATAATATTATGTGGGAGTTTTGCAAAATGTTACCATTGGAGGAAATGGGAAAAACTACAAGGAATCCCTCTCTATTATTTCTTACAACTGCATGTGAATCCACAACTAGCTCAAAACAAATTTCAGTTAAAAAGAAGGATATGATGAAAACTCACCTTCTACCTACTACTCCTCCCAGGAGGCAACAACTCTTACCAGTTTCATGTGTATAGGAGCTAAAAGAGTGACAGGAGGAAGGAAGACAGGAAGGGACAAGGAAAGACTTAAATAACTTGGAATGGTCTTGCAATGTATCGAAATAAATTATTCAGCCCTGGCTAGTATTGCTCAGTGGTTAAAACATCAGCCTGAGAACTGAAGGATCTCAGGTTTGATTCCAGTCAAGGGAAGGTACCTAGGTTGCAGATTCCACCCATAGCCCAACTTGGGGCACATGTGGGAGACAAAAAAATCGATGTGTCTTTCTCACATAGATATTTCTCTCTCTCCCTCTTTCTCTCTCTTTTTCTCTCTTCACTTCCCTCCCTCCCTCCCTTCCAGTCTCTTTAAAAATCAGTGGAAAAATATCCTAGGGTGAGGATTAACAAAAAAATTTTTTTCCAGCTCTTTCATACTCCTAGTTGTCCTTGAGACAAGGTCTTGAGTCTAGGAGTGTGTTTCTTTTTAACAAAAAAAGAAACCTACCCTACCCCAGCTTCCTCTCCCACTGGATTATTAGAAGTAACCATGTCTTTTCCCTCAAGACAGGGCACTGGGTGACCCTTGCTTGGGAAATCTGACCCTTCCCTGATAAAGAACTAAAACTGGAGATGCAGAGGACGCCCAATGACATGGCCCAGTCAGCTCAGCTTACAGAAACACAATCAACAGACTTTCCTCCTTGTAGTTTCCAATCATTGTTTTAATGACCTCACTTAAATATGAGTAGACACCGAGGATCACTTGACATTCAAAGAAAGCACATCATATGAAAATCAAAACAAGGTAAATAGACAACAGCAACTTGGAGAAACAGACTCTATACAGAGCAAGGAAAACTTCAACGGCATTATTAATAACTTAGGGATATAAGAGATATTCTGTATCATTGAAGCAGAACGGGATGCTACTAAAAATAACTTCCAAAGGAAGACATAGTTCTTGGAAATAAAAAATATGACAGCGGAAAATAATAAGCTCTATATAAGAATTGGAAGATATGATTAAGAAAATATAGACAGAGTAAAAGGATGAGGGAAAATAAAAAACAAGATAAGAGGGATAAGAAAATCAAGTCAACCCAGGAAGTCAAACATCCCAATAATAAACAATCCAGGAAGAGAGAAAAGAGAACTTAAGACAGAGAGAATCATAAAAGACAAGTTCACAGATATGAAGGACATAAGCTTCCAGATTAAAAGAACCAGGTGAGTGGCCAAGAAAATGCATGAAACAGAACCACACTAGTCATAAACATGATTTTGGTGAACGTTATGAGCAAAGCAAAGAGCATGCATGTCCTTAGAGGGAAAAACGAATCTCACTCAAAAAAAAAATTTAAAAACTGGAACAGCATCTGACTTCTCAGAGGCAAGGTGACACTGGAAGCTAGAAGACAGCAAAGCAATGCCTTCAAAATTCTGACGGGAAAAAAAATGTTTTCTAATTGAAATTCTTGACCCAGCCTAACTGTGCTCTAAGTGTGGAGGTAAAATGAATATATTTCAAACCCACAACATCTGAAACCTTTGTTTCGTTATTTCCACTGTGTTAGGAGGAATATGTGTGTAATATGTGATCCTCGAAACTGTATACCACAAAACCAGGAAAGACCAATACGTGAGTTCTAGGAAACAGAGCTTTCAACATAGGGAGAGCTGGGGGAGGGAGGGTGTTGGGAGAAAGAGATTCAGGAAGAGGCTGGAGGAGGAGCTCAAGGTGACAACTGGGCAGCAGATTTAACCAGCAACCTCTCCAGGCTAGACCAGGCCAGAGAATGTGGTAAAGATTTCTTCAGAAAGAGAACTAGACAGAGAATCTAAGGGCACTGTCTATATGAAGAGGAGATGAAGGCGGCTGGAGGAAAGTTTGAGCTTGAATGAGTGGTAAAGTCTTAGAAAACTAAGCAGACCAATATTAACTCATGTTCAGGACAGAAAAATTAAGCCCAGTGTCTTTAAGCGAAGACCACCAACGTGGCTATGATAAGGAAAACGCTGACATAGCCCAGTGGTACCAGTCTTGGCTGCATGCTGGAGCCATCTGCCTCACTTTTAAAAAATCTCAATGCCGACCTACCAGTGTGGCTCAGTGGTTGAGCATCAACCTATGAACCACAAGGTAGCTGGTTCGATTCCTGGTCAGGGCACATGCCCAGGGTTGCGGGCTTGATTCCCAGTAAGGGGCATGCAGGAGGCAGCTGATCAATGATTCTCTCTCATCACTGATGTTTCTCTCTCCCTCCCCCCCTTCCTCTCTGAAATCAATAAATATATATTTTTTAAAAAATCTCAATGCCCAGGCTGTACCCCTGAGCATCCCATCAGAATCTCTGGGGGACAGGACCCAGCCAAGAGTAAGGTTTAAAGTTATAACCTGGGGTGATCACAACGTGCAGAGAAGACTGAGACCCGCGGAGCTAACCAAAGGTACAATTCTCACCCTCATGCATCCTACTCACAGATTATGTGTAGCTGCAACTGCTTATAATCTTGGCTTTCCACAGTTGACTATATTCTACCTAAATGCCCTGCCAGAAATCAAAGTCGAAATTCCATAAATGAATGCTTCATATTCTCACTTAAAAGTGGTGTTAATGCCCGGCTGGCATGGCTCAGTGGTTGAGCGCCAACCTGTGAACCAGGAGGTCACCAGCCAATGCCTGGTCAGGGCACATGCCCAGGCTATGGCCTCAATCCCCAGTGCAGGGTGTGCAGGAAGCAGCCTATCAATGATTCTCTCTCGTTATTGATGTTTCTATCTATCCCTTCCTCTCTTTTCCTCTCTGAAATTATATATTTATATATCGGGCACTGTCTATATGAAGAGGCAGCCGATATATATATTATTAATTATATATATAATTATTTAATATATATATACTAAACTGGTGCTATTGACTTCTTAGTGTCAACTTATGGCACCCCGTTTCTCCTGGTCACCTATGCCCCACCTCACCCACTTCATTCTTACCTCAAAGTCCTACTCTAGAAAACTGCTTGTTTCCTGCCCTACACACCCTCTGATTACCCAGCTGACTGCCTCACTACAGTGAAAATGACTCCTGCTTGAGGTCAAACAACGCAGAAACACAAAGGGAAAAATGAGGAGAAAAACACAAAGTTGCAAATGTGAAATTCCCCCAAAGTAGGTCACCGATGGCTTACTTTATTTGTTCACCCTCTCCTAGAAATAAAGTGATTGACAAGCAAGGAACAATGGCTAGGTTTCATGGTTCACATCAGCACCTTGGGTTGATCTGGACAGTCTCAAATATCTACGTATTGCCATTCTAATCCCACCTCCATCCTTTCTACACATCAATCTCATTAAAAGGCCACGGCTCCATTTGAAGTCTGTACCTAAAACCTAATCATGCTGCCACTTCCCATGGCGTCTAGGTACCAACTTACCAGCCCACCTGCAGTATATGAGACTCTCCTGCACCCTTGTCAGCGCTTGATATACTCATGTTTTCAGTTTTGCCAATCTGATATTGAAAAGTGGTACTTCATCATTTTAAAATGTGGATATCCCTGATTACTATGAACACTGAGCATTTTTTACTTGTATCTAGTGGCCACTTGCAACTGCTTTTCTTTGTGTGAATTGCCTGTCTGTATTTTTTGCCCATTTTTCTATGAGTTTGCCTTTTTGTCCCCACCCTTACCAACCTGATTCCTTTTCTATCCCACGTTTCAGGTTCTACTGACCACCCCCTCTTCCACGCCACACTGTATTCTCATTTGTATCTCTCACGGTGCTTGAAAATTAGTTGCTCAACGTCCCTGTTCCCACTAAAGCGTGTGCGCCACTAGGATGATATTCTGGGTGTCCGTCTCTGACCTCTCTGTCACCTCGGTAACTAGCAAAAAGCCACAGGTGTGTATGGAATGAGTGAACATAGTCCCCTGGGTCTTTATATCAGTGAGGTCCAGGCAGAAACCCACTCAAGGTATGCCACTGAGAAGAGTTTCGGAAATGGACCATTTGGACCATTTGATGGCTGCAGAGTGAGAAAACCAATGCCAGACGGGGAAGCCCCCAGGACTCTCAGTCATGAGAATCCCCACTCCCAACCGTGGAGGGCCAGGAGTGCCAGGCAGCTGGCCCCGTGAGATCTG
>NW_006300025.1:1928936-1934717 GCF_000327345.1 Myotis davidii | reverse complement strand
TCCATTTTTCTATGAGTTTGCCTTTTTGTCCCCACCCTTACCAACCTGATTCCTTTTCTATCCCACGTTTCAGGTTCTACTGACCACCCCCTCTTCCACGCCACACTGTATTCTCATTTGTATCTCTCACGGTGCTTGAAAATTAGTTGCTCAACGTCCCTGTTCCCACTAAAGCGTGTGCGCCACTAGGATGATATTCTGGGTGTCCGTCTCTGACCTCTCTGTCACCTCGGTAACTAGCAAAAAGCCACAGGTGTGTATGGAATGAGTGAACATAGTCCCCTGGGTCTTTATATCAGTGAGGTCCAGGCAGAAACCCACTCAAGGTATGCCACTGAGAAGAGTTTCGGAAATGGACCATTTGGACCATTTGATGGCTGCAGAGTGAGAAAACCAATGCCAGACGGGGAAGCCCCCAGGACTCTCAGTCATGAGAATCCCCACTCCCAACCGTGGAGGGCCAGGAGTGAAAGGCAGCTGGACCCTGTGAGATCTGTAGCCACCGGGGAGAGTGTAGGCGATCTCACCCAAGTCTGAGAAATTGTGAGCCATCACCACCTCACTCACAGAAAACCTCTTCCACTTGAATCCTTAATACTTCAAATTCTAAATCCTACAGAACAGCACCACTGTTTCAAGCCACTGCAAATGATAAACAAAATCATTGCGAAACGAGTTCCACAGGAATCAAAGGCAAGAAAAGGCCAGAAAAACTAGAATTACCTTCCCAGCAGAATCACCCATTTGCTGTGGGATTTCAGAGATGTTTTCTGAACTCCTCATATCTCCGTGGCCCCCTTATAAAAGTATATGTACTATTACTATTCCCTCCCAAAAAAGAAATATTTTGCTTAAGGAAAAGAAATGCCCTTAAAGAAAAATGCAGATGCCAAAATCATGTCCTATCAGCCAACCTCCACCAGGCCGTGGAATTCTCAACAAATGGCTGGTGTTGCAATTCTTTTGGCTTTGCCAACCCTCCGGGGTAAAAAAAATCTTCCCACAAGGGCTGGAGGCTTTCAAGTGGAGGAAATCTCTGAGAAAAATCTGGGTTGATGAGCAACTAAGAAAAGCCAGGAGGAAAGGCACACATCTATATATGTTTAGGCAGAAAATAGAAAAAGTTGAAAAGCAATGTTTCTAAAATGCTGCTTCTATGAAAGCAACCTTCTGTTACTCCTTTACTCTCGGGTTGACTGAAAAAGGCAGCGTGACTCCCATTTTCTATGCACGTCCCCTTAAGCCCAGGCAAGGGAGTACGGCGGCATACACTCTGACCAAGGTGGGTTTGGGTTCAAATCTTGCCCCTTGATGAAGGGATACTGGGCAAGGCACTCACCTTTCTGCAACTCACTATTAGCCCATGAAAAATGAAAAAAGCATCGAATTTGCTGGATTGGGGGCAGAATTATAAATCATGAAAATAAAGTGTGTGCCAGCCAGTAGGCTCCTAACACATGGTAGTTCGATCTAGCACAGACGCTGTAGTTTGAAAATCAAAAGAGCTTTTTTAGTTGAACAAAGATCTTTTGAACAGCTACTATGGGCTGGGTGACTGATGTGACAAAGGTGAGACAAGTTCATAGTGGCCCTGACCTTAGAACCTGGTGTAGAGGAGATATTACTCAAGTCATAACTAAAAAAACACATAATTGCCAACTGTGACAAATGTTATGAAGGGAGGAGAGAGCCTGCTCAGAGAGCAAAATGGGGAACCTAGTCTGGTCAGGAAGATCCTGGGCCAGGAAGTGAAGGATGATGATTAGCTACGGCCATGGTGACAATGGGACCAGCATGTGCTGGAGGCCTTGGGCCAGAAGTGTCACCCTTTCGAGAAACAGAAGAAAGGCCAGAGTGTTAAAGCGTGGGAAGGGGAGATAAAGCTGGAGAATCTGGCAAGACTTCCCTGTAAGCCACACGAGGGATGGAAAGGTCACGGTCACGGTCCTCTGAGAATGGGAAACCACAAAGCGAACAATGGGCTCTCAGGTCTGCAAATGACATTCGCAATAAAACTCCACGGCCGCCCGCTTTTTGCCGCTGGATCCCACACCAGTGAGATGAGTAGCAATGTTTTCATGATTGCAAGGCATTCCAAAAATGACATACACACGGATGTTCCAAGAGAATAAGGTGGAAGTGTACTTATTACTCACCGTTTACCACCTTGGGAAATATCTGCAATTACTTGTAAGTTATTAAGCCTTTGGATCCCTGGTATTCTGAAGACAGCCACGCCAGTATCTCCCATTGCACATGCTCTCCCACGGCGTACCCGGACACGCCTCTATTGAGTAACCAACAGTGTCTATCTCCTTGACCTTGGGCTGACATTGCTCACTGCCTTGACCAACAGGAAAGTGATACCATGGGACTCCTGAGGCCAAGACATAAACATGCCATGCACTCCTACCTTATTCTCTTGGAACCCAGCTGCCATGCTCTGAGGAAGTTCAAACCAAAGCACATGGAGAGGCCACATGTAAGTGTTCTGGTTGACATCCCAGCTGAGGGTCCAGCCAACAGCTGGCATCAACCCCAGACACGGGAGTGATATTGGCGCCAGATGACTGCAGACCCAGCTGTCAAGTCACCTAGCCTTTCAATCTTTCCAGCTGAGGTCCCAGACATAATGAAGCAGAGAAAAGCCATCCTTCACTATGCTGTCTGAGCCAAATTATCCATGAGCAAAAAAATAAAATAACTGTTTTATACTCATACATGTGGGGTGGTTTGTTATGCAGCAATAGTAACTGGAAGAGAAAGTATCTCAAAGTATGTGTGTATGTACTAGTATATGTAAAAGTAGATAGAGAGATAGATGTATAATTTTTCTTAATCACTATTCACCTCTCAGGAACATTCTTCAGGGAATGGTTACTTCTGAATTAGAACCCCTGTGCTTCATCCACACAACTTCTAGAAAAAGATGACCAGGTTCCTTACTTCAAAGAATAACTAAACACTTTAAAAACTCAAAACATACAAAAGTAATCCATCCTCACTGCCAAAAAAAAAAAAAGAAAGAAAGAAAGAGAAAACTCTTGTTAGCAAATCTGACAACTTATTTCAATTGGCTTTGAAAACAGATCAAAAATGAGATCTCCATCAGCAGCAACTAAACAGGGCACCCAGGTTCTTTCCTTCTCTGCTGCTGAAGGTTCACACAGCTGCAAAGAGTGTTTGCTGATTAAATAAGGTGATGCCTATACAGTGCACTGAGCACAGGGACTACCTTTAGAGCCCACCAGATTCCAATTACCATTATTCCTTTGTTGTTGTGAGAATTAACATTTTCCTTGATTCCAGCGCTAACCCTTTCGACCTAAATTTAACAATGCTCCGGTTTCATCACAGCAGAAAAGAACCAATACTGAGTTTGGTTAAATGTCAAGAAAGGGATCTCGGATTCCATATGATTAGAAATATCATACAACATTATGTAACAAATCTCTATTTAGGTTTAGTAAAGGACTGTCCTTTTATTTTTAAAAAAGTCAGTATGTGTTAGAAAAGAGTGTTCTGGGAAGTTACACTTAATCAGTGCATGGCTTTCAGGTGAATAAATCAAAATATTGCCTTTGATCCTTATGAAGGTACCCCCTATAGGGTTACATAAATATTACAAAGCTGCACCACATGGTGATAGGAATACCAGGGGACAGAGGTGGCATCAAAGAGTCAGGTCCACTCAGGCTGGTTTCTTCCTCTGCTCATCAACTGCTGTGTGACCTTAAGCGAATCACTCAGCCTAAGTCACAGCATCTTTTTAAAAAGGCTAAATTCCAAACTTTTTTCCATCCTGAAAGGACCCTTAAGTAGAGTAGCACCAAGTTTCCAGGGTGAAACTCACTATTCAAATGCCTAAGTACATTGAATGACAAACTACCAAGCAAATAATCACTTGCAGGTTCACACGCATTAATGAATATCTTTGAAATTATCTCAAAAAAAAAACCTGTGCCTTGCTGCAAAATATTGCTGTGCATCATGCAATGAAATTACCAATACGTAACAGGAAAAAAACGGTGATTCGACACAGGATTATGACGAGCATGTCATTTGGGGGAAATAAATGGAGGTGGGATGGCATCTCCTTAACACTGCCGGCTTTTCTCTGTTATCTTCAGGTGCTTGGTGTGAGGGTCTTCTTAAGCCCCACATTTATGGTAGGGGGTGGAGAGAGGACAAGAGAATATGAATTGTACGAAGAAGAGAGATCAAGGGAACGAGTGGGGGGAAGGGCTATGCTTTGGAACTAAATCTGAGTCACTGGCACCTGAACAGAAATGTCACTGCTAGGGAAACCATTTCAAAATGACATTCCAGTCACCAGGTTCCCCGTTTGCAGAGTGTCTAACACTCCCTCCCGCCCCTGCCCGCCTGAGCATCCCAGGTATCTCGGGGCCCAGGCAGCCCCCTGCCACTGATGGATGTAGTTGTATGGGTCACATTCCCCATCCTGAAAAAGGTCTTTTCTATCCTGGAAAGTGGTGGGAACTCTATGACTCATAGAGCCCAGACATGCAAGAAAAATGGCCGGCATGTATGTGACTCGAAATGGCCCTTTCCAAAGGTGGCACGAAGTACAGACTGGCTTTGAGTCAGAGAAATTAAGATGGAAATGGGGTTCATAAAAACCCTCTTGGTGAGAATTGGCAGGTCTGACGCTGCCCTGGGAGAGGGGTCCACTCTGCTCACCCAGCACAGAACCCTACCTGATGTCAGTCCCCATGGCCAGACGACCTGGGAATCGGGAGCAACAGGGAGAGGCGTGGAATCTTAGCAGCTTCACTGAAGACCAGAACCGGCTCTCATATTACCATATATGATGAAGTCTGTCAACAGGTCTGCTAAGGCCTGAACCAAGATGGACCATCTGCTTTCCCCACGAAGCACGAGACCAGCCAATTTGGGGGAAATCCCGTAATTGATGGCACCTTTAAAAACATCTTACCATCAACATCCAGATGCCTTTATTGTGTGCACTTCATAACACACCTGTGTTAAAGCTGTGTCTCTCTTAACACCAAAGCACTATTTGTAACTGCTTTTTCTCACAATTATTCTATGACTATTTTCCCAGGAAACATACCGCTTGATTGGCTGGGATAGAAAACCATTTTACAACAATTATTCTTCCAAGTCTTTCCTCTGTTTCTTAGACAGCTGCACCCCACGGTCCAAATTGTTTTCGGTGGACAACTGTTGTGAGCACATTTCTCCACAAGAGCTATTTCAGCGCAAGGAAGGCCAAGGACAAAGATAAAACAAAAGTTGTGGGTGAGAAGGTGGCCCCACTGCAGGGCAGCATGAAAGCGGAGTCCAAACCCTTTATTCCAGAACGGCAAGTCCACAGAACGGATCAGTCTTCCCAGTGACTGGTTAGTTTAAGAGAACAAGTCCGTTCCTAAACCCCAGCCAGTGGCCAATACTTTTTTTCTTATCTGGAAGTTCCCAGCATCTGTTCTGGAAAGGCCCGTACGGAGCTTTCTATCTGGTCCAACCTGTGCCTCTTCCATATGGAGAACACTTGGCAACTATGTGTTCACCAGTCAACCAGCCCTATCCACGTCCTCAACCCAAAGCGTGTACAGGTGGTTACCTGCACAGGTAGCGAATCTTACCAGGTCAACTTTATTGGGGGACTTGCTTAGGGTGACAGTCCCTCCAGCTTGTGGCTAAGTCCCTCCAAAAGACACCGGTAAGGGTTCCCAGGGCCAGCCAAGCAGCCAACGTGCTAACTACTCCGTGCGCGGCGCTCGCCTACAGAGCCCTCTC
>NW_006300025.1:1914514-1928184 GCF_000327345.1 Myotis davidii | reverse complement strand
AGCACGGAGGGGGCAGCTCCCCGCAGCCTGCAACGCACAGGGACTCGGGCGCGGGCAGGGGGCAGCGTGGGACGTAGCCCAGCTCTGGCCAGCACCGCGCAGAGGGGGCGCGTGGGGAGGAGACAGCTGAGGAGGGAGCCCGGTGCGCAAGCCTTCAATCGTTTCTCGCCAGGGGAAAGGAAACCCAACCCGCCACTGAAAAGCCGGTCACCAGGAAAATGGATTCACTGGAAACTTTCGGAGAAACCAGGGTTTCTTGAGCTTCCTACCTACTCTCTGCCCAGAAAGCGGGCGCCGTGAGTGCAGCGCGCTTGGCTGCGCTCGCCCAGCTATCCGCCTCGCCTCCTCCTGTGGGCCTCCTGGGTTTCCCTCCGCCCCCTTGTGGGGATCCCCCTGCACGCCAGTCTCCGGACCTGGAACAGGGCTCCCCAGAGGCTCTTGGCTCACTGGGGGTGTCCTGGCTCCCCCCTCTGGCCCCGGCCCGCACTTCACTCCTTGATAAAGCTTGAAGTTGGGGCCAGGGAAGTGGGGCAGCTGGCACTGTCCCTGGATGAGGCGGCCTGGGGGTCCCTGGCCAATGTTGGGAGGAGGCTCCTAGGCTTCAGGCTTTCCTCAGGGAGCTTTAGCGAGCCCCTAACTCTGAGGTCAAAGCCCTAGTACCCCCATTCCCTTGCCTTAAACGTGTTGACTCTCCCAGGGCCTGGCTAGGTCCACAGCCCTGCAGAAGGTAAGGTGTGCATTTAGAGAGGACTCCTAGCATGTCAGACACCCCCACCCTCCTTCTCGGGCTTCCTGGCTTCTTCCTGGTGCCTGCCTAGGGCTGCTGGCTGGGATGGCTGGTGAATACAGCCCTGAGAAGGAGAAGCATTTTTGATGAGGCTGAAAACTAAAGGGCTTCTCAATGAGAGGATCGCTTGTAAACCATGTGTCTAAGTGTCTCCACGGAGGCCGATCACATGGGGGTATCTAGTTGCAGGTGTCTAGGGAGGTGAGAAGGAAGGAGGGGACCTCTGTACAGGTTTCTCCACTCCCCCACTGGGAGAACCCACAGCCTCCAAGTGCGTTCCCACCTGGGTGACCTCCCAGATGACAGCTTCTGGGGACATAGGTGGCTTCCCCTCCACAGAGAGGCCATTTTATCCTACAAGATTGGAAGGCGTTTGCTTCCCGGTCGTATCACTTATTTACTTCTGTTTTCAGCTTGGCATCTTGCCAGACACAGAGCACACCTTTTCTACAATGTCCCACAATGTGGTTGTCCCTTTACTTTGATTACCAGGTAGAGAGAAGGGTTTTAAAAATCTGTAAGTACATCCCGGCTGGTGTGTGTATGTATGGTCAGGGGCGGGGAGGGGGGGCGGATTCTCCAGTTGCATTACTTTCATCAAACATTCGGAGACACAGAAATGAAAGTGTAGGAGCCCAGAATACTCTGCCTTTTATCCCACTAACCAAGAAATACACTGGAGTGGCTTTTTCTAGTGTACGTAGGGAAAATAAAAGTGAGAGAGAGAATCTGGAACTAATTGGGTTAGAGAATGAACACTAGCTCAGGGGAAAATTGCCACAGGCAAAGGAGTTGTGTAATCTGGTGATGGGAGAAGCGTTAGGAAGGGAGCAAGAAGGGGGAGAAAGCAAGGATTGGCAATTCCCTGGAAATTCTCTCAGTACCTGCAGTAAAAGGAAAAAAGAGCTGGGGGGAGGAGGGGGAGAGAGATTGCTCCTTGGCACATAGAAATATTTTTAGTCAATATTGACAGATTTCAGAGCGCAGGGGTGTTTTGAAGTACAGCAAAGATAAAGACCCCAGAGGAGCCAACCACTGCCCAGGGAGGAAAACCGGGGACTTCTGGTCGGCAGTCTGACCGCGTGGAGGCTGGGGGCTCCTGACCCCTCGCTGCCATGCTCCTCTGCAGGAAGAAGAGGGAAGGCCCTTCTCTGGTCAGGAAGTTCCTCTTCTCCCCTCCCTCCAATAGGTGTGCTTGGTGGGAAGTAGGCCCTCGAGTCTTCTGTCATCACTGGACAAAGGGGCCAGACCCCAGTCACTGGGCTCCTTTTCCAAGGAAAACAGTTACTTGTGCCCTGTCTCTCCCAGGAAGCTCCTCCAGGAAACTGAGTTTTGTTAGAAGCAGAACCTGCCATAACTAATGTGCTACTTATTTATCCTTCACCATCAGGATCCTCATCAATCCGAGGGTAGCTTTTGCTTTTTTTTTTTTTAATCTGTTTGGTGTCACATTTTGTTCAGGGTGTCTTAGGGAGAAAATTCCAGCCCTAATAATCTGAGCATTAGCTTGGAAAGAGAGCTATCACCCCAAGATGTGCTCAGGCCTTCACCCAATCCGGAAATGAGGCAGGCGTGTTTATGGGGCACCTCTTCACCCTGGGCTAGGTGCTGGGTGTGACCACTCATGGCCCTGTTTTGACCTCCCATAAACATTCCAGTTTCAGTTCTGTGCGAAGATTTTGGACCTGATGTGCAGTCGTGGTAGTGGTTTATCTTTCTCAAACCTCTGCTTTATATAATAAAGAATAAAAAATCTTCCATGACCACATTCACTGTCACTCAGCCCAGGCCAGCTCTCAAACAGGAAGCAGAGTGGGGCTTCATCTCTGCCTAGACAACCAGCATCTGCTGGCCCCTCCTGCAGAATGTCCAGGTCTCCTGCCTCCCCTCACCCACAGCGCCCAGACCTGACAGAGCAGTTCCTATAACAAAGCAAGGTTGTGTCTCCATAACACCAAACAATGCCACTTGTGTCAGATAAACCACTCATCAAGGAGGGAGGAGGAAAAAAAAATCAGAGAAGCCACTTGCTTTGGTGAGATGCCTCCTGGTCACGATATTCCGTAACAACAGGGAAACGTAGCCCAACCTAAGAGAGGAAAGACCAATAGATATTCATAAAAAAACCTTTCAATACAATAAGACCAAGTGTTGGTGGCTGGGGGGATAAAAGGGAGGAACCCTGCTGTGGACTGTTCCTGGAATGGTCCCAGATGCAGTCCCCCTTCCGGGCATGCCTGAGGACTTCAACGTCCAGGCCTCACCCCATTGGTCACGGCCTAGCTTTGAGAAACAACAAATTCACCCGCTGCTCTTCACGCCTGATGTGTCATCCTACGCATGCACAGTCACCCAGATCTAGACAGAACCCCAACTTCACCCAGGAAGGCCTGACACATTCTTGTTTGCTGCCTTTATCAAAAAGCCAATAAAACTGCTCCTTCGGCCAATTTCTGAGCTGTGGGTATTTCGAAGGACACAAAGGAATCACTCCTATGAGTGTATTCATCCCACACTCCACATCATGAGGCATTTGAGGGTACCAGGTCTGCAAGTTGGGGCTCCTGTTAGTGTAAGTGTTCAGTTTACAACCAGAGTTCAAAGAAACTGCTTATTTTATAGTACTTGCCAATTTTTTATTTTCTTTTTGCCCAACTGTCTGCATTTGTTTGGTGATTTTGACTCACTACATGGATATGACTGTAGATTTCTTTTTTCTAGTGAACCATTGTCATATTCACAGCTGTCCATCATCTTTTTTTTTTTAATTTACTAAAGTATCATATACATGCAGGAAAATGCATAGAGTTTAATTAAGCATTTAGTACAATGACTGTTGTTTATGTGTATATACCCTACATGAGTTCCAGATCATGACTTAGAACATTTCCTACCAACCCCTCACCAGGCAGTACAGCCCCTCTTCCCATCTTTTTCAGCCTAGGTCATTGTTGCCTGTCCTTGAACTTCAGGGAAACGGAGGAACTTTTGCTCAGCCTTGCTTCGGTGGAATCCGTCTGGGATGGTGTGTAGAGCTGGGGTTTGTTCATTTTAATGCTGCGTTTAAGTGTGAATTTTTTTTTTCTTTTTTTTACCTGATGCTTCAGTTCCCTTCCAAGTTTAGTGTAAGCCAAGAATAACCCAACCACTGCGGCTGGATCAGATACAAATGACCTTCCAGATTAACTAGTTTTATAAGGAACTTCAACTGAAATTGAACCAGTCACCCGCTGCTTCTCAAACTGGTTACACTGTGTAAGGAGGGGCCCAAGGGTAACTGCAGGACAAGAGGTCAACTGGCAGGCTTAGGGGGTCAAGTTTTTTAAGACAAGCATAGAAGAATTCCAAAGTGTGCATAAAATTGGAGGCAGCTTTTAGTGGAAAAAGTCAGCACAGTCCATTTCCTGTGCATTCTTTCCATCCCCTTTTCCTTCTAAATGAGAAGAAAGGGAATAGGTGCCATCAGGAAAGATTCCTACCCAGTCCGTGGCTGAGCCACGGAGCATCCTTTCAGTGAAAGTGGACAGACATTAAAAGTACAAGGGAGCTTGTTAGGAATGTCCACGACCAAGCCCATCCTGAGGAAACAGGATTCAGGAGGCCTGGGAGCTTGCATTCCTCACAAACTCCCAGGGATTCTTCTGTGTTAAGTTTTGAGATCTGTTTGAGAGAGAGAAAGAAAGAAAGGGAGAGAGAGAGACAGAGAGAGAGAGAGAGACTGGCATGTATTTTAGTGGATCTTGAAGGGCAAATCTAAAAGGGAAAAACATTATCTAGCCCCTTTTGGTCAATATTTTAAATTGACTTTTGTGGGTGTTTGGAAGAAATAAAGACAGAGTATGCAAACACCCCACACCTGTGGCTGTATCTGGCTCCTGTTTTGCATGAGTTCTGTGTTGTTTTTTAACTCTGAGAGAGAAAAAAATAATAATCCAGAGCATGGAAAGAATCGAGAGATTAAAATTTTAAATCCTCAGAGGACAAAAATTTAGAATTCACAGTTTAAGCAATTTTGTTCATTCTATCAGAATCATTCAGAAAGAAAACACATAAACCCCACTGATTTCATTTTGTTGATGTGAACTTGGGCAGAAAGGGTGCCCAGTGTGACAGGAAAACCCGAGGAGGACCCTGGAGGCTTATTTATATTAACATATAAATGTTAAGCTTGGAAATTCCATGTTTTTAATCAAGAAAATTGATCTCTAAATGTTTTATCATTTTTAAATTTCAAAACCTCATCCCAGTAAATTATGGTATACATCTTAAGTGGTAAAAGTAAGCTGTATTATAAATTTCATAATATTTGTTCAAGTTAAACAAAATCCTGTGTGTGTGTCTTTCCATCTGTATATGTACATACTTACATATAAACACACTATATATAGCCCAGCCAGCGTGGCTCAGTGGTTGAGCATCGACCTATGAACCAGGAGGACTTGGTTCAATTCCCAGTCAGGGCAGATGCCTAGGTTGCAGACTGGATCCCCAGTGTGGGGCATGCAGGAGGTAGCTGATCAATGATTCACTCTCATCGCTGTTTCCATCTCTCGCTCCCTTTCCCTTTCTCTCTGAAATCAATACAAATATATTTTAAAAAATAAATACACTTTTATATAAATTAGATATATAATATAAAAATATATATATTAGATGGAAATGGTATTATAGGATTTGTGGGATCAGTGAGTGAAGCAGAACTTTCCATTTTTCTTTTATATTTTTATATTTTTAGAATGATTTTGCTGGCACCAGCATGTCCTATTATTCTAATTTTACAAATTAGGGAAAATTAAAAGAATCTGTGCAGGTGTAAGTCGTTAAGACAAGTTGACTTAAATCAGTGGTTCTCAACCTTGGCTGCACATAAGAATCACCTGGGAATCTTTTTAAAATCCTGATTTCTGGGCCTCGTCCTCCAGAAATTCTGTTTGTTACTAATGTTGTGGCCCCACCCCATAACAAAGAAACAGAATTTTTGGAGGATGAGGCCCAGAAATCAGGATTTTATAAAGATTCCCAGGTGATTCTAAAGTGCAGCCAAGGTTGAGAACCGCTGACTTAAATGAAAGGAATTAACATGGTTAACTTTGGGGAGGTGGGTGGAGGAGCCACTTTGCCCAGCATTTCCCTGCTGGCTGCCCTGTGCCCTGAGGCTCCTTTCTAAGGAGCTGCAGTAAGATTGCAGGGGAGGGGCAGGTCAGGAAGGCGGTTGGCTGCCTTTGTTGGCTACAGCAGGAAGCTGGACTTCTGACTGTCATCTAGCCACAGATCTAAGGTGCAAGCCATTTCTTCCTTGTGCCTCAGTTTCCTCGTTGTTAACTAGAAAGATGACAGCAACCTTTCCTCAGAAGGATGTTTGCAGCTATGAAACATTGTGAAAATACAAAACATGCAAAAGAAAGAGATGCCAAAGTCAGTTGCTTTTCGCACTTCAACAATCCTGTGCTATCCTTACCAGGATAACTGCAACAAGCGCTTCTCCCCCAACACCTGGAACCTAAATGCTGATTAGAATCCCTTTCAGTTCAAGCCCAGCTCAGCTGCCAATTGTAACTTTCTAAGAGTGGTAAACATATGACCCATCACCAAGTCCCAGTCACAGGGAGAGCTGAGGTCATTTTCTAAAGGAGTGGGAGGGCCCCACGTTGTTGTACCCTGCTTTTACCAGAGCCTCAAAGAGAAAATTGATAGTTCACACTGCCAACCTTGAAAAGCTGTGGTGGTGCGCCCCCTGGTGGCAGTGGTAGACATCCTCCTGGTGTCTAAAAGTGTGTCCTTCACCCTACCCCCCCATGATTGATGACTGGTTCAGCTTAATTTTAGACTGAATCCTCCGTCTCTTTTCTTTCCATATTTCTACTGTGGATTCTGAGAAAGAAGATACCTACTAAAAAGCGTTCCTGGTGGCTAACTAGGCTCAAATTTTAAAAACAGAGCTAAGCAGCCATTTCTCCATAGGGTCCTCTCATGCAAACTGCACTGCAAGGAGAAGCCTGCACTAAGCTGCCTGCCTCCTGCACTGAACTGCCTGCCTGCACTGAACTCCTGCCTGCCTTCTGAGCCAGCCCTCATAGAAGAGTTCATGTTATTCTATTTCAACCAATAAGACTGAAGCTCTCCCCATCCAATCAGAGCTGTGTAGCTGAATATATCCCCCCCTCAGCATCTTCACCAACCAATCAGAGAGGCTCCCTTCTGACCAAACAGGACTGTACCTTTTGGACCAATCAAACTGCTAGGATTTGGAGTCCTCATTTGCATGAAGATGAACCAATCTGGAATCAGTGATGGGGACTTCTGTCTATATAAGTCAGCTTCTTACTGGCTCTGGGAGCCCACTTTCCCTTTCAACTGAAGGCTGAAGATTGTATTTCCCCAGCTGGATCTGAAACACCAAAGATGTCTGCGGGGAGCAGAGCAGACCAATGCAGAGCAGAACATAGCAGAGCTGTGTAACCAGAGGCCTGGCCTGGCCCACAGACATGCTGCTTCATAAGTGATCTGCAACACTATTGAGCTGTTCCACCGCAGTGCTGTTCTCACAGCTGTGCTATATCGGCGTTGAGCCATTTGCACTGAATAAAGTTTCCTTCTTCACCACGGTCCAACCTGTGGATTCCTGTTGGTGTTGAATTTGCATCAACAGCCATCCCTTAACACTTCTTAGGCAATGTCTGACGTTGAAATGACTGCTGCACCACATGCCTCACTCCCTGCTTCCAAGTGTTTGTTTCAGTGGAGAAATTTCGTCAAATTTTTATTATTAGCTTTACTGCCTTAAGATACTTAAATATTTCACTTGTTTACAAGTAATCCCTTACTCTGAAGATTAACACCTGAAGTAGACAGGACTCATTCATAGCATTCTCTTCTCATTTAGGTCCTTGTTACTCAAAATGGGCCAGATTATGGCATCTCCTGGGAGCTGCTTAGGAATGCAGAATCTCAGGCCCAGAGCACACCTGCAGATTCAGAATCAGCATCTTGCCAAAACCCACAAAAGATTCCTATGCACATTAAAGGTTAAGAAGCACAGATTTGGTTGGTACTTTCTCATAGATGAGATGACTAGGTCTTCATAACTACCCATATGTATGGCCAACTATAAATTATAACACTCAAGATTACATACACCATTTTTTTAAAAATGCCTATATCTCGTTTGCTTTTAAACACCTCTTAAATATGGAAAAGCAACAAAACCAAATTCCCAATGTTTAAGCATTTAAAGCAGCAGTTCTCAACTTGTGGGTCGCGAACAATGAAAATACACCCTGCATATCAGATATTTACATTAAGATTCATAACAGTAGCAAAATTACAGTCATGAAGTAGCAACGAAAATAATTTTATGGTTGGGGGTCACCACAACATGAGGCACTGTATTAAAGGGTCGCAGCATTAGGAAGGTTGAGAACCACTGAAAGTGTTAATGTAAAAACATTCAAACCTGTAAAGAATTTTTGTGAGTTTGAGCCAACCTGTCAACAATTGACAGGAAGCAGAATCTCAATGGATTGTTTTATACTTTACAATCAAAGAAGGAGATGTAAGTGAGTTACATGAAATCCATTGGTGGTAGATTAGGGAGGCGGGAGAAGGCAAAGCAGGGAAACTTCTGGGATTGGATAAAAAGTAAAATGAGAGACACATCTTTTACTGAGGTGGGTGCAGGATAGTTACCAGTCAACAATTAACAAGATAACAATAACAATGAAGGAGTTTATGGTCTCTGTTCTGGAGCCCAGATGCATTTGGTTGTGCCCTGAGGGGTCCTGAAAAAGAGAAGTTAGAAGTTACCCTGACATTTCACAAGGATGTTATCTTACATGCAAAAAGACAATAATAGGCTCAGTTAAGGTAAAGTTGACCTTTATCAGGAAAGATACTGGTCTAGGACAAGACTACCCATTATAAACTGTTTTTAATTCAAGTTTTAATTACAGACCATCCTTTGTAATTACTTTAGGTCAGGAGTCCTCAAACTTTTTAAACAGGGGGCCAGTTCACTGTCCCTCAGACCGTTGGAGGGCCGGACTATAGTTTAAAAAAAAAACTATGAATAAATTCCTATGCACACTGCACATATCTTATTTTGAAGTAAAAAAACAAAACGGGAACAAATACAATATTTGTATTTGCATGTGGCCTGCGGGCCATAGTTTGAAGACCCCTGCTTTAGGTCCTTGAGTTTGCAAAACTGCCATGCAGGTCCCTCCCTGAGCTTGTCAGGTTAGGGCGTGGCCTTTTTTTCACCCACAAAAGTAATCTATAAGCAATAGATTCTAAAGTCCCCAAGGAAAAAGAATTCCAGCTCATAAGTAAACATTTAGCTGTGAATAACAAGTGTCTGCATTCCAGATAATATTCAAAAGAAGAATTTCAAAGTTAAATCCCACACCTACTGTAATCTCTGGTAGTTTAACACCACCAATTTAATGCATTTTAAACACAAAACAGGGTATAACGTTTGAAAAAGCAGTGTGAGAATTTGAGAATACAACCCTGACAAGGTATAATTTTATTTCCTCTCAAAATGTTTCCACCCCTTGTCTCTGCATTAGTCATAATCCCAGAAAAGTATTCCAAAAATATCAAATTTTTTAATGGGATGACAAATATCATTAAAGAAATAAAAAATAGTTCTTTGAAATGTTAAAAACTGAGTGCAATAATTTTTTAACTTTTAATTTTGAAATAATTTTAAACCCATGGAAAACTGCAAAAATAGCATAGTTTCTATACACCCCTCATGAACTTCTCCTAATGTTATATCACCTTTGATATTTATAGTAAAATGATCAAAACTGTGAAATTAACGTAGGTATACTACTAACTAAACTACAGACTTTATTGAAATGTCATCACTTTTTCTTCTGAGGTCCTTTTTCTGTTCGGGTCTACTATCCAGGATCCCACTTTGCATTCAGTGATTATTTCTCCTTAGCCTCCTCAAATCTCTGACAGTTCTTTAGCCTTTCCTTATTTTTCATAATTTTGACACATTTGAAAAGTACTGATAGTTTATTTTTTAGCATGTTCCTCAGTTTAGTTCTGCCTAATGTTTTCTCATGATTTACAAGAGGTTATGCTTTTTTGGCAATGAAATTATACTAAGTCCTCACTGCATCATATCAGTGGGTTTGTGATGTGAGTATGTCTTATTTGGAGGTTGTTAAATTTGAGCAGTTGGAGTTAATATTTTAAGGAGATACTTTATAACTAAGCAAATATTGTTTCTCCACAAAATTTCACACATTAATTTTAGCATCCATTGGTAGATCTTGTCCACAACAATGATTGCTGTGGTATTCAACTGTTTTATAAAAACATTATTTGCCATTTGCCTAAAGTATTGAATAACTACTAGAAGAGCCTTAAGTGTGTGTGTGTGAGCAGCTAGGAATATTAGGTGGGAAGGGATATGTGTTCAAACAATAAAAAGTGAGGTGTAAGAAGAGGAAAATAAAAGGACCCCTCTATAGGTTATATTTCTATCCTATCTTGGTATTCTTATGAACTGCCTATGTCAGTGCAGCACCCAACTTCAAGACCTCATGGATAAAATTTCACAACCTTTCCATAGATATGAATCTACCAGTTAAGAATTACAAGACAAAGAATTGTGTCTTTAAAAGAATAAGAGTGGAAAAATTAAGTAACTCTCTATATGATCCGAAATCTAGTGTTAGTAAAATATATAAATCAAAATGAGGAAGTTATTTACAATCAAATGGATTGCATTTTTTAAGCCATCCATATTTTATTAGTATTAAAAAATACTTTTGATAGACACCATTTTTGTCCTTGATTCTTTGGAATCTGCCATAGACCAATTCCAGCATGTCATAATTTCAAGAGTTTCATCAAAATGTTGATGAGACTTGGGGACTCAACAGGGTTGAGTCACACATGTAGTCACCTGTTGGGAATGGCTGAAGGCATTTCCCCAAACCTGAACAGGATACATTAAATTGATTGTGGCTGCAAAACAGCTTAAAGGGCATCTTAATCTACATGTTATTGCCTCCTACTGGCCAAACACCTGAACAGCCAGCTGTAGGTTAATTCCCCCATTCTGACAATGGACTCTGTACCAAACCCTGACCCTTTGAAGTGTATATCTCTACCTCTCCTTAGGACAAGTTGTGTTAATAAAAAGCATGGGGTCCTGGGGATAAGGAGAACCTAAGACCTTAGACTTAAGACCTTAGATCTTAGCTCCTTTAGCTAAGCTCCTCTGACCCCCAATGCCTTTCAAAATTATATCTCGTCTCCGGACTCTTTATTAGTCTCTGGATTCCTATTTAACATCTACACACAGCCTTCTCCAGATTCCTGAACCCTTCTTGATGCTGGGATAAGAACCTGACCGAATCATTTTCATGAATATACCCTAGGTCAGACCTATTGGGTATTATGCTATTTGTGACCACCAACTTCAAAACGTCATAGTTTGAGTTGTGTTGTGTTTTGTTTTCCTTAAACCATGAAGTCTGCTTTCTTTGTATTTATGAGGAATTTCAAAGACACTGAAGAGCTCCTTGCTCCACACAACAAATCACTTTTCTTTTTTCCTAGACAATAATCTCTGGTTCCATAACCGTGTGTGAATATTCTGCCAAAACTACTGCAGAAATTACCAGGCAACCGGAGGACACACAACCAGGCACTCGGAAGATTCAGAAAAAAACACTTCATTTCAGGAGCACTGGTGCATGGCTCAAGGGAATCAGCTCCCAAAGCTGAGCGGTCCAATGCAGTGGGGGTCTATTTATATAGCCCTAAATTTCTTTGTCTGCTTTTCACTAGCTTTTGCAGTCCCTATGAAGGTTGTAAGGGGACAGCCTTCTCCAGATCAAACAACACATCTGGCGACCAAACAACACATCTGGCGCCAGAAGTTAATCTTCTGTGGGGCTATTATGGCCCCTGCAAGATAAGCATTCAGGGAAACAGGTTTTGCAAGGCCTGGACACAAGCGGGAAGGGGATTGGGGCTTAATTATAGGCTAGCAAGCATATGCATCAGCATACAGGTTGAGGGGGCACCAAAACTCAGGCTGTTTGCCCAAGCTGCCTTTACAAAACCAGGCCTCAAATGAACCAGGAGCTAATTCTGGCTTTTCCAGATGTGCAGGAGTAGGAGAATGTCACAACCACCAGGCACTTCATTTCCTCATTTATAAAAACCCTACATTCTTTATTCTCTCTAAGATGCAAGCTATCACATCATTACTCTAGTGATACACAATCATCAGGGAATTTCAACTTTCTGGTAGGAGGAATTGCTAACACCTCCCGCAGTTATTATAGGCATAAAGACTTGGGCTTTTGCCGAAACCGGTTTGGCTCAGTGGATAGAGCGTCAGCCTGCGGACTGAAAGGTCCCAGGTTCGATTCCAGTCAAGGGCATGTGCCTGGGTTGCGGGCACATCCCCAGTAGGAGATGTGCGGGAGGCAGCTGATCGATGTTTCTCTCTCATCGATATTTCTAGCTCTCTATCTCTCCCCCTTCCTCTCTGTAAAAAATCAATAAAATATATTTAAAAAAAAAAAAAGACTTGGGCTTTTGATCTTTGTGCGTTCTTCATTATAGTAATTGTCACATGTGAGGTGATTACTAAGATGTTTTGTATTGCTACAAAATCCCAAGTGGGCAATATTTTCTGTTGGAAAAGTGAGAACACTCAAAAGTCTTTCTCTGCATAACAACAATGAGAAGAACACTATGGAAAATAGTTAGAATCAACATTTTCAGGACTCTGAAAATGAACCAAAGACTTCTTGCAATGTAAGGGGCATTTATTCAAGCAAAAACAAAACAAAACAAAAAAAATGGCTGAAGCTAAGTAAGAGCAGCAAGCTTTGTGGCATTTTAACTTGCTCTATTCCCATCCCTACTTCCCAGTACCATGGTATCCTTGAAAACAAATAACTCACATCATAGTGAAAACAAGCAGCCTGGTAACCACTGGAAGGGGCAGAATGTCTTTATTTGATATGCCTTGTGGTTCTCTGAAAGATGTCTCTTTATTTAATCTGGCTTAGAGTAAATTAAATACAAATAGTTTTTTGCCTATGGAAATTTGTTGAAAATAATCAGTGAAAATTGTTTAACATCATGGCTGCCTGAGACATTAAATAACAGAGGGAACAAACAGTAGGATAATCAATTAGCTTAAAAATGAAAAATGGAGAATGAGATCTCCATTGGGTGCTTTGAAAACTCCTGATATCTGGAAATCTAGAAAGCCACACACATGCATGGGGTGTTGTGCATGTCCAGGACTGTGTCCAAACAAAGGAAAAACCTAAAGGCCCTGTAATGTCTCACTTCTGACAGACTTGAGGTTATGAATAAATGAAAAGAGAAGACTAAGACAGATTTGTAAACTCCCAGCTAAATTTTGAAGTCATGCCCCAATACACGTATACTGAGCCCCTTGGCAAAGAATAGGAGACTTGTTATTTCCAGGCATGTAAGGAAATCTTAGCAAACCTATAGTTGACCAGTATACTAATCAAGCAGAGATTTCAGTGATCACAGATGATAAAAAAAAAATTCTAATTTTGCATAATTAGTTTTGAAAAGTCACTGAAAACACACACACAGAAACAACAAACTCTAAAGAGAGAGAATAATCTTATTTGTATAGTTGTCACATTATTTTTGCTTAATGTGACTGGTTTTCAACAAAAAATTATGAGACACAAAGCAAAAATGTATAGTTTATAACAGAAAAAAAAAGCAATTCATACAGTCAACTATTTTTTTTAAAATTAAATCTTTATTGTTCAGATTATTACATTAGTTACTCTTTTTTCCCAACATAACTCCCCTCCACCCAGTTCCCACCCCACCCTCTGCCCTCACTCCC
>NW_006300025.1:1911393-1913732 GCF_000327345.1 Myotis davidii | reverse complement strand
GTGGGAGAACTTCTGTGCTGGAGACACCCTTCTGGGGCGCGACTTGCTTCAGTGGGGCTTTGATGCTCACTGAGACTGCACCCTGAGTGTGTCCCTTATGGATCTGAGGAGTTGTGGTCTGGACGGTCCCCCTCTGACCACTGGGTACACTGGCTCTTGGATCTCAGGAGGTGCTAATTTAGCATCTGTCTGAGGCTACCCAGCAGGAGCTATGGAGAGATCTGCAGATTCCTCTTCTTTGTTTGGGGTTTGGAGGTGCCTAGATGAGGCCCAGCTATGAAGCAATGCAGGCTGCTGTGGGCCCTTGGGCCTTCTTTTGGATGTTCTGGGTCTCTCTGACCCAGCTGCAGCTTGTTAGGTAATTTTAGATTGCAAAGGGCCAGACCATTCATATGCAAAAGCCTCTGAGCACAGCTAGGGTGGGGCGGGATCTCAGGGAATCAACAGGGTGGAGCAAACAGCTATGGCTGCTCCTCAGTCCTGCCCTAAGAGGCCCCACTTCTCAGTGTCCGGGTAATTGCTGCAAGCACCCCTGAGAGAAAGCTGCCCTTGAGTTCCGACCGATGCCAGACAGGCCCTCTTCTCCTGTTTGAGTCTGGGTCCCCAGAGACTCACCCAGAGCTGGAGCTCAGAGCCTAGGACTCCCTTCCAATAGAAACAGACAACCGCACCCTCCGCCGCCAGCCCGCTCCGCACGCACCTCCGTTAGTATCTCACTTCCACACTGCGCCTCCTCTGAGTCTCAGTGTTTTTCCCTTTCCTTCTAGTTGTACAATTTCCACTCAGCCAGCTTTCCTGTGGTTCTGGATGATGTCCGTTTCGTCTTTTAGTTGTATTTTTGAAGTGGTTGTTCAAGGCAGCAAACTCCGGTGTTTACCTATGCCGCCATCTTGGTTTTGAAAACCAGTCAACTATTTTAAATGAACTAAAAAAGTCTAAAACTCTAAAGAAAAGTATAAGAAAGATGAGTACAATAATTGAAGTAAACAAATGATTTGAGCAGGTGGAAGAAATAATTAGCAGATTTGAAGATTCAGAGTACCTAGTCTGAAAAAGAAAAGAGAATGAAGAAAACAGAAGAGAGCCTCATAGGCCTATGACATCATCAAGTGTACTAATATATGCACAATAGGAATTCTAGATAGGGAATACTGAAACAAATAGAATACTTACAGAAATAAAGGCTGAAATGTTCTGAAATTTGATAAAAATATTAATCTACACATCCAAGAAACTCAACAAATTCCAAGCAGTATAAATACAAAGAGATCCACATGTAGAGCCATTATAATCAAAGTGTTGAAAGACAAAATAATGTTGAAAGCAACAGTAGAAGTGAGATTATAAATGGGGATGGGATTCTCAATAAGATTAATAGCTAATTTCTTATCCTAAATCATGGAACCAGCAGGCAGCGGATGACATATTCAAAATGCTGAAAGAAAAGTACTGTGTGAATCAATTTTACACCAGCCAAACTTTCTTTGAAGAATAAAGAAAATTTAAGACATTTCCAGATTTTTTAAAAACTTTTTATTTACTAGCAGATTTACTCTACAAGAAATAGTGATGGGAGTCCTCTAGGCTGAAATAAAAGGAAACTAGAAAGTAACTCAAATTCCCTTGAAGAAATAAAAATCATAGGAAAAAAACTACATAGGTTATATAAAGTTCACTATAAATGTGAGGTGTTTTATTTTATTTTTAAAATACTAACTTAAAAAACAACTGCATAAAGCTATAGTCATAAATCTGCATTAAAGATCACACACTGTATAAAGATGTAATTTGGATGATAACAGCAACATTAAGGAGGGAAGTGAATGGAATTATATAAAAGCAAAAAATTTTTTATACAATTAAACTCAAGGTGATATTAATCTGACACATTCTTTTTTTTAAATTAAATCTTTATTGTTCAGATTATTACAGTTGTTCCTCTTTTTTCCCCCCATAGCTCTCCTCCACCCAGTTCCCACCCCACCCTCTGCCCTTACCCCTCCCACTGTCCTCATCCATAGGTGTATGATTTTTGTCCAGTCTCTTCCCGCACCCCCACAGACCTTGACCCCGAGAATTTTTAGTCCACTCCCTTTCTATGCCCGATTCTATTATATTCACCAGTTTATTCTATTCATCAGATTATTTATTCACTTGATTTTTAGATTCACTTATTGATAGATATGTATTTGTTGTCACTTTGTTGTTCATAATTTTTATCTTTACCTTTTTCTTCTTCTTCCTCTTCTTAAAGAATACCCTTCAGCATTTATTCCAATTATATGAAATATCCAGAACATGTAATTCCACAAAGATATAAAGTACATTAATGTTTACCA
>NW_006300025.1:1905088-1910305 GCF_000327345.1 Myotis davidii | reverse complement strand
TGAAAAAGCCTCTGCCACAGCCTGGGTGGGGCGGGGTCTCAGGGAATCAACAGAGCGGAGTAATCAGCTATGGCTGATCCTCAGCCCTATCCTAAAGGGCCCGGCATCTCAGTGTCCCGGTAATTGCTGCAAGCACCTCTGAGGGAAAGCCGCCCTCAAGTTCCAAGTTCTGCCCACTGCCAGACAGTCCAGTTTCTCCCCGTATGAGTCCTGGGTCCCCAGAGACTTCCCAGAACTGGAGTTTAGAGCAGTTGGGAGCTTGTGACTCCCTCTTGATTTGAAACGACAACCGCATCCTCAGGTGCCAGCCCCTTTCTGCGTGTGCCTCCGTACCTCTGCACTTTACTTCCGCAGCTCCTCTGAGTCTCAGTGTGCTTTTCTCTTTCCTTCTAGTTGTAGAATTTCCACTCAGCAAGCCTTCCTGTAGTTCTGGATGATGTCCATTTTGTCTTTTCATTGTATTTTTGAAGTTGTTGTGGGAGGTAGCACTTTCTGGTGTTTACCTATGCTGCCATCTTGGTTTCCTCCAATCTGACACATTCTTAAGATGTTAAATATAGTCCTCAAAACAAGCACTAAAAAAATAACTTTTAAAAAGTAAAATAGATACCAAGAAAATTAAAATAATACCCTAGAAAATATACATTTAACATAAAATACACCAACAATGAAAGACAGAGAAACAAAACAATGTAGGCATATAGAAAACAAACAGCAAAGTGGTAGGTGTAATTTCTACCTTATCGACAATTATATTAAAAGGAAATGGATTAAACATTCCAATCCAAAATCATAGAAGGACAGAATGGAAAAAAATAGAGCATGACTTAACTATATATTGTCTATAAGGAACACACATAAATTGATATTAAAATGATGGGAAATATATCATGCAAACAGTACACAAAAGGGCTGAGTGGCTGGCTGGGTTGCTTAGTTGGTTGAGCATCATCCCGTACACCAAAAGGTTGCAGGTTTAGTTCCCAGTCAGAGCACATACCTAGATTGCAGGTTCAATCCCCAGTGGTCCAGGTGCATACAGGAGGCAACCAATCAGTGTTTCTCTCTCTAAAATCAATAAAAACATATCCTCGGGTGAGGATTTTTTTAAAAGGGCTGAGTGGCTAAACTAATATCAAAGGAAATAGATTTTTAGAACAAAAATGGTTACAGACATTTAATAATGGCAAAACGTATCAATCCATCAGGAAGATATAATGATTGTAAATCTATATCCAGAACCTAAAATACATGAAGCAAAACTGACAAAATGGAATGGAGAAATAGACAAGTAAAAAGTAGCAGTTGGAGACTTCTATAGCTCACTTTCAATAATGGACAGAACAACTAGAATTAAGATTAACAAGTAAATAGGACTATAACAACACTATAAACCAAATATATGTAACAGACATCTGTAGAACACTTAACCCAGTAATATGAGGAAATATATTATTTGCAAGTACACCTGGAACATTCTCCAGGATAGACAATACATTAGGATAAAAACAAGTCTAAATAAATTTAAAAGAATTGAAATAATAAAAAGTATGTTCTCCAACCAAAAAGGAATGAAGCTAGAAATCAATAGCAGAAGGAAAATTGGGAAAAATCAAATACATAAAAATTAAACAAGACACACTGCTAAATAACAAATAGTTTAAAGAAGAAATCACAAAAATTTTTTAAATAATTTGAGGTGAAAATACACACACTACTGAAACTTATGAGGTATAACTAAAATAGTGCTCAGAGAGAAATGTACACAAGTAAATGCTTATATTTAAAAAAAATGAAAAATAAGATAAATAATCCCACTTCTCACTGTTAGAAACTATGAAAAAGAAGATGAAACTAAACTTGAAGCTAGCAGAGAATATAATAAAGATTGGATTGAAAGTAATTGAAATAAAATAGAGGAAACTCAATGAAGTCAAAATTCCACTCATTGAAGAAATCAACAAAATTGACAAGGCTTTAGCTAGACTGACCCAGTAAAAAGAGGAAGATCAAATTACTAAAATCAGAAATGAAAGAAGTGACATTACTACCAGCACAACAGAAATAAAAATTAGAAAGAAATACTATAAAACATTATATGCCAAGAAATTAGATAACATAGATGAAAGGCACAAACTACCAAAATTGACAAGGGAAGAAAGTAGACAATTTGAATAGGCCTATATCTATCAAAGAAATTGAATTAATAAATAATAACCTTCCAAAGCAGAAAGTACAAGGCCTGAATGGATTAACTGGTAAATTCTACCAAACATATAAGGAAAAATTATACCAATTCTCTATAACCTCATAACATAGAAACATAAAGAATGATTTATAAACCATTCTCTGAGGCTAGAATTACCAGAATACCAAAATCAGATGAAAACATTATAAGGAAAGAAAACTACAGGCTAATATTACTCATGAACATAGATGCAAAATTTCTAAAAAAAAAAAAAAATTAGCAAATCAAACCTAAGAATGTATACAAAGAATTGTACACCATGACCAAATAGGATTTATTCCAGGTATTCAAGGCCAGTTAAACATTCAAAAATCAATTAATATAATCTTTCATATCAACCACCTAAAGAAGAAAAATTGCATGATCATATCAATAGATGCAGAAAAATATTGGTAAAATCCAATATCCAATCATTATAAAAACTTTCAGTAAACTAGGAATAGGATGGAACTTCCTCAACTTGTTAAAGAATATCTACAAACTTAAAGCTAATGTCACACTTAGTGATGAGAAACTAGAAGCTTTCCTACAATATTCCTTTTCAACAACACAGAAATCATAACTACTTCAATAAAATAAGAAAAGGAAGTAAAGAGCAAACAGACTGAAAAGCAAAGAATGAACTGCCCTTTTTTTGCAGATGACATGATGGTCTATGCAGAAAATAAAAGTATCTCCTGAAACTAATAAGCAACTTAGCAAGGTTGCAGTATTCAAAATTAATATCCAAAATTCAATTGTTTTTTCTGTATAGCGACAATGAACAAGTGAAACGAAGTGAAAAACACTTTGAAGCACTCAAAAATTGCTTAGGGGGTGGGAGGGCAATGGGGGATAAGGACACATATGTAATACCTTAATCAATAAAAAAATTGCTTAAGTATAAATCTAATAAAATATGTATGAGAACTATGTAAGAAAAACTACAAAACTCTGATGAAAGATGTCAAAGAACTATATAAATGTCAAGATATTTTATGTCCATGGATAGAAAGCTCAATATTGTCAAGATGTCAGTTCTTCTCTACTTAATCTATAGATTCAATGCAACCCCAATAAAAAAATCTCAGCAAGCTTTCTTGTGGATATTAAAAAATTGACTGAAGTTTGTACAGAGAGGCAAAAGGGCCAGAATAGCCAACACAATATTAAGAGAACAAACTTGGAAGACTGATGCTATTCAACTTCAATGCTTACTATAAACCTACAGTAATCAAGACAATGTAGTATTGGCAAAGAATAGACAAATATATCAATGGAAAAAGTAAAAGTCCCAGAAATATATCTATATATAAGCCTAATATGCAGTGTCCCCTTGGGAATTCGACCAACTGGGAGTTCGATCACTCGCTATGACATGCGCTGACCACCAGGGGGCGGCACAGAACGAAGGAAGGCTCTGGCCAGCAGCTGGCAGCCGGGAAGGGAAGCCCCACCAGCAGCTGGCAGCCACCAGGTACCCTAACCGTGCATGAATTTTGTGCACTAGGCCTCTAGTATATCTATATCTATATATAGATAGTTGATATAGATATAGATAGATTATATATATGTATATATAGAGAGAGAGAGTAGAGAGAGAGATTAGATATAGATAGATGATATAGATATAGGAGACATATAGATATAGATATAGATATAGATATAGATATAGATATAGATACATAGATATTCAACTGCTTTGACAAAGGAGTAAAGGCAATAAGGATTGTCTTCTCAACAAATAGTGCTATAACAACTGGAGATCCACATATTAAAAAAATAAATCTAGACACAGACCTCACACCCTTCACAAAAATTAACTCAAAATGGATCACAGACCTAAATATAAAAAAATTGTAAAACTCCTAGAAAATAACATAGAAGAAAATATAGGTGCAGTTGGGAATGGCTAGGGCTTTTTAGAGGATGCCATACCAAAGACACAACCCATGAAAAACATAATTCATAAGCTGGACTTCATTAAAATTAAAAATGTCTGCTGTGCAAAAGACACTGTCAACAAAATGAGAAAACAAGCCACTGACTGGAGAAAATATTTGAGAAAGACACATTTGGCAAAGACCTGTTCTGCAAAATATACATGAACACTTAGAATACAACCACAACAACAAAAACCACACCAAATAACCCAATTAAAAACAGCAAAAGACCTGAACCAACAACTCACCAAAGATAAATAGGTAGCAAATAAGCATTTGAAAAGACGTTCCACTCCATACATTATTAGGGAATTGCAAATTAAAACACCAATGAGACGCCACTACACAGGATGTCCAAAACCCAAAACCTTGACAATATCAAATGCTAACCAGGATGTGGAGCAATAGGAACTTCAATTTTTCATTGCTGGGGTTAATACAAAATGGTATAGCTACTTTGGAAGGCAGTTTGGCAGTTTCTTAAATATCTAAACATAGTCTTACCATAAAATCTAGCAATCATACTCCTTATTACTGCTTACCCCCCACCCCCAAAAGTTGAATACTTTCTGTCTACAGAAAAACCTGCATTTGAATTTATAGCAACTTTACTCATAATTGCCGAAATTTGAAAGCAGCCAAGATATTCTTCAGCAGATGAATGGGTAAACTGTGGTATATGCAAACAATGGAATATTATTCAGCACTAAAAAAAAATATGAGCTATCAAGCTATGAAAAGACATGGAGAAACCTTAAATTCATAAAACTAAATGAAAGAAGCCAATCTGAAAAGACTACACACTGTATAATTCTGACTATATTTCACTAGAGGCCTGGTGCGTGACATTCGTGCACTGGAGGTGGATCCCTCAGCCCAGCCTTCACCCTCTCCCAGTCAGGGACTCCTCGGGGGATGTCCCCCTGCCGGCTCTTAAGCCAGCAGGCAGACATCCCCCGAGGGGTCCTCAGTACTGCTGCGGAGGCAGGAGAGGCTCCCGCCACCACTGTTGCACTCATCAGCTGTGAGCCCGGCTTCTGGCTGGGT
>NW_006300025.1:1902479-1904451 GCF_000327345.1 Myotis davidii | reverse complement strand
TTGGGCTTTGCTTTAGGGCCAGGCAAGGGACCCCTAGCTCCTGGGACTGCCAGCTTTGACCATGCCCAGCTCCCATCACTGGCTCCACCCCTACTTCCTGCTATTACTGGCCAGGGCGGCAAAGGCCCCTGATTCTCCGATCATGGCTGCCCCCCAGCTCTTAGCTCCCCCCTGGGTTTCCAATCACTGTCAGTGGCAGGGGGCTTCTTCCTGCTTTCCCTTTTGCCTCCCTGCATTGTGCGTACATATGCAAATTAACCGCCATCTTGTTGGCAGTTAACTGCCAATCTTAGTTGGCAGTTAATTTGCATATAGCCCTGATTAGCCAATGAAAAGGGTTTTGGTCGTACGCCAATTACCATTTTTGTCTTTTATTAGATAGGATTCTGAAAAAGACAAAACTATGGTTTACATTGGTTAGGATGGAGGAAAGGATAAAATAGACAAAGCACAGAGTGTTTAGGGCACTGAAACTATTCTGTTTGATACTGTGATAGTGGAAACATGTCATTATACATTTGTTAAAACTCAGAAATTACAACACCAAAAATAAATCCTAATGTAAACTGTGGACTTTGGTGATAATGATGTGTCAATTTAGGCTTATCAATTGTAAGAAATGTACCAGTCTGGTGCAGGATTTTGAAAGGGAGGATGAGTGTGTTGGGGGAGCAAGGGATATATGAAAACTCTGTATCTTCTGATCAATTTTACTGTAAACCTAAAACTGCTCTAAAAAATAAAGTCTATCTTTTTTAATCCACAAGGAAACAAAAGGTACCAGAATAGCCAAAGCAACGTTAATAAGAACAAATATAGAGATCTCACACTTCCCAGTTTCAACACTTACTACAAAACTACAAAATCGATACTATATAGTACTGACATAATGGTAGACATATAGATGAGTGCAATATAATTGAGTCCAGAAATAAACCTGCATGTTTATGGTGAATTAATTTTGATAAGAGTGACAAGAAGTATAAATAGGGAAAGAACAGCTTTTGTAACGAGAAGTGCTGAGACAACTAGATATCCACATGAAGAAGAATGGATTTGAACCCAAACTTCACAGCATATACAAGAATTAAGTCAACATGAATTAAATACCTAAATGTAAGCGCTAAAATGATAAAGCTCTTAGAAGAAATTATAATTGCTTCTAAGTCTTCATGACCTTGTATTAGACACTGGTCTCAGATATGACACAAAAGCTCAAGCAATGAAAAATATTGATTAATTGAACTTCATGAGAATGAAAAATAATTGTGCTTTAAAGCACAATATCAAGAAAGTAAAAGAGCAAAAACAAAAACACCTACAGAACAGGAGAAAATATTTGTAAATCATAACTGATAAGAACTCTTACAACTCAACACTCAAAAGACAAATAATACAATTTTAAAATGGGCACATTTTTAATAGGCATTTCTCCAATAAACATATACTAATGGCCCTTAATAACATGAAAACATGCTGAATATCATTAACCATTAGGGATATGCAAAACCACAAAGAGATGTTACTCCACACCCACTAGGATGGCTATAATTTTTAAAATGCAGACAATAAAAAATAATAATGAGGAAGTGGAGAAATCAGAATCCTATTATATTGCTGGAGGGAATGTCAAATGGTGCAGCTGCCTTGGGCAACAGTTCGACAGTTCCTCAAAATGTTAAACAGAGGACTCAGACATTCCATTTCTAGGTATACACAAAAACATGTACACAATGGTCTATTGCATCACTAATCATAATAGCCCCAGGGAGAAGTAACCCAATTATTCATGAGCTAATGAGTGGATAAACAAAATATGGTTTTGTTTCTATAATTAAGTATTAATCAGCAATAAAAGATAATGAAGTAGCCCAGCCAGTGTGGCTCCATGGCTGAGTGTTGAGGCCACAGTTTGATTTCTGGTCAGGGCACATGCCCAGGTTGCGGGCTGGATCCCCAGTGTGGGGCATAC
>NW_006300025.1:1889156-1900472 GCF_000327345.1 Myotis davidii | reverse complement strand
TGCCCAGAACCGGAGTTCAGAGCCGTCGGGGGCTTGTGACTCCCTCCGGATTCAAAAGGACAGCCGCGTCCCCGGGTGCCAGTCCCTTTCCGCGCGCGAGCCCCGCGTGAGCCCCGTACCTCTGTGCTTCTCTCCTGCAGCTTCTGTGGGTCTCAGTGTGCCTTTCCTTCCTTCTAGTTGTAGAGTTTACAGTCAGCCAGGCTTCCTGTGGTTCTGGGTGAAGTCCGTATTGTTTCTCTGAGGTATTAATCAATTGTTGTGTGCGGCGTTAATTTCCCGGTGTTTATCTCTGCCGCCATCTTAGTTTCCAAAAATATATTTTTAACAAAAGTAATGAAGTATTGATACATGCTACAACCTGGATAAACCTTAAAAAATTTGCTAGTGGAAAGAAGTCAGACACGAAAAGGTACATATTTTATGATTCAATTTACATAAATGTTCAGAAAACGCAAATCCATACTGAAAGGAAGATTAGTGGTTTCCAAGGGCTAGGAGGAGAGGAGAATAGGGAGCGAGTGCTAATAAGTGTGGGATTTCTTTTGGGATGAGGACACATTCTAGAATTGGGTAGTAGTGATGCTTGCATATTTCTCTAAATATACTGGAGACTGCTGAATAGTATACTTTAATGTGGTGGATTTTTTGTATGTGTGAACTGTCAGAGCTTCCTTCTATGTTGGTTTTATGTACCTCAAAAAGCAGTGCTAAAGCTTATACTTGTCCAAGCAGTCTTTTAAACACATCACAGCTGATCTGTATCTGGTGTGAATGTCTTTTTTAAAAATATATATTTTTACTAGAGGCCTGGTGCATGAAATTCATGCACGGGAGCGGGGGAGAGGATTCCCTCAGCCCGGCCTGCACCCTCTCACAATTCAGGACCACTGGCTCCTAACCACTCGCCTGCCTGCCTGCCTGGTCACCCCTAACCACTGGCCTGCCTGCCTGATCGCCCCTAACTGCTTGATTGTCCCTAACCACTCTGCCTGCCTGATCACCCCTAACTGCTCACCTGCCTGCCTGCCTGATCGCCCCTAATCACCTCTGCCTCAGCCCCCGCTGCCATGGCTTTGTTGTGCATCTGTTTGGTCTAATTAGCATATTATGCTTTTATTATTATAGATTGATTTTTAGAGAGGAAGGGAGAGGGAGAGAGAGAAACATCAATGATAAGAGAGAATCATTGATTGGCTGCCTCCTGCACACCCCCTACTGGGGTATTGAGCCCACAACCCAGACATGTGCCCTTGATTGGAATCAAACTTGGGACCCTTCAGTTCACAGGCCGACACTCTATCCATTGAACCAAACCCACTAGGGCTGGTGTGAATGTCTTGTTGAGCATCTGACAAGAGAGTTCCGTGATCTCCTCGTCTTGCAGTCTGTGCTGTGGTTGAAGAAGGTGATGGGCCTGGCTGCCCACAGTCAGTCTATTTCTGACCAATAATTCTCTTACATTACACACTACTACTTCCTTAATTTTTGAATACACAGCTGGAGGATGGGCCCAAAACGACAGGTTTGTGAGCTTCTTATTCATGCCTGACTTTTGCTACATAGGTTCCAGCATCAGCTGCATGGGTCTTTCCTGCACTGAACTTTCACTCTATAAATAGTTCTTTAGCAGACTACCATGTTAACGAACAGAAACAGAAAAATCTCTTAGTAAGGCATCCAACATTGCTATCGACTATAAAAATAAATCCCTCATTCTTGTCCATGTCCAAATGCCTGATGCAAAATACAAAAGCAGCACATTAAATATTATTACCCTTTTTGAGGATAGCGTTGTATAATTTAGTAAAAGATTTTTATAACATATTGTTAGAAGAAATTTTGCACAAAGGATCCATAGCTTCATCTACAACTACCAAGAGTGATTGCAACCTAAAACAATTATTTTTATGTTTAAAACTTAAGCTCCTCTTAACTCAAAATTATGAAGAATTTTCTTCTTAAAAGCACTTGGAATTCTGTTGTTAAATTTTACAAGTAGGAACAAAATATTTGCTCTTACACAGTCTTCAAAGTATTTCTTCATTCTCTTTTTATTATATTTGGACTGAAAATGTTTTATCACAGAGTTTTTGGATCTTTTTCTTGTGGAATCTTGAGGTGGCAAAGTTGAAGTTCTGCTTTTAATTTGTCACGAGATGTGAAGTCCCACATAACACTTTTTCTTATAGCTCATAAGGCATTAAATAACAATTAATACAGTTCATATAGTTACTTTTATTTAATGTGATGGATGCTAGTATACTAAACACATATCATTACTCTTTTACCTAACATTATTATGATATTACAGGAAGTCCTCATTATCATCAAAAGGTTCTTGCAAATTGTGCCTGTAAGCTAATGACTTCTAATGAAACCATGTGTACCACAGGTAGTTGATATAAGTGAGAGTTAAATAAAGTTCCTATAGCATATCTCTGCTCATAAAAACATCACCAAACTTCTAAATAAAGGTCCAAAAACACTTCTGGTATTAAACATTGAAATAAATGTGAGCTATACATTCATTTAAGAAAGAGTAATAAATGCTAAGTTAGTGTACCGATTTGGTAGGCACTGCTTCTACATTTGTATTTGCAACAGTGAGCTTTCTATCTACACAAATTGTAAAGAATCCTTTCTGTGAAAGAAAGTATTGTCATATCAGGATGATACCAAAAGTGTGTAAAAAACAAACTTGCATTATTCTGTAATTATTCTTATAGGCATTTCATGCTAAGATCAACAGTCAATAAACTTACTTTTTATTTGTAAAAAGGAAAAAGAAAGAAAGAGTAATAAAAACAAGTATGATTATTTTCCCAAACTGCTTATTCCAGCTCAGGGTTTCTGGTAGCTGGAGACTGTCCAGGCTGCTCAGGGCACAGGTGGGAACGCACTCTGGACAGATGCCTCCTCACTGCCAGGCCACTCCCACCCCACACTCACTCAGACTGGGACATGCAGGCACCTCACCTGCACATCTTTATGCTGTGGGAGAAAACCGGAGCACTGGGAGAAAACCCACACAGACATGGGGAAAATGTACGAACTCCCCACAGACAGTAGCCCTGGATGGAAATCCATTTTTTCCCCTCATCCACAATGTAACAAAGTGACGTTGCATGAAACAATGTTATTTGAGGATCTGCTGTACTATTATGGACTGAATTGTGTCTGCCAAATTCATATGTTGAAACCCTAACCCACAATGTGACTGTATTTGGAGATGGGATCTGTAAGGAACTAGACCATTGCAACTAAGCAAATATTGTTTTGTTAGTTTCCCACTGCATATAATAGCTATGCTTACACTATACTATAATCTATTACATGTGTGGTGGAATTATGTCTACAAAGTGTACATACCTTAATTTAAAAATGTTTTATTGCTAAAAATATGCTAACCATCTTCAGTGAATCATAACCTTTTTGCTGATAGCAGGTCTTATCTTCCATTTGTAAAAAACACAATATTTGAGCATCACAATAAAATGAAGCACAATAGAGTGAGGTGTTCCTGTGATTAAGATTCAATGAGGTCATAAGAATGGGACCCTAATTCAATAGGACTGGTGCCCACATAAGGAGAGGAGGAGACGTCAGGAGCACACACATGGGGGAAAGGCCATGCGAGGTCACACCACAAAACAGTGTTTATCTGCAAGCCAGGATGAGAACCCGCACTAGAAACTTGCACCTTAATAACCTTGGACTTCCAGCCTCCAGAACTAAGAGATAATAAAGACATTTCTGTTGTTCTAGATTCCCAGACTGTGGTATTCTGTTATGGCAGCTTGAGAAGACTAGCACAATTATTTTTCAAATTTTTATAAACATTTCTTTGCTCAGAAGGGGTGAGATGGTAGATCATATTACAGGTACTTAGCTAGTACCCTCTCTTAAATACTCATAATAAGTATCCATCTCTTTCTCTGTTAAAATATTGAAAGTACTACTTTTTAAAAAAATATATTTTATTGATTCCTTTACAGAGAGGAAGGGAGAGGGACAGAGAGTTAGAAACATCGATGAGAGAGAAACATTGATCAGCTGCCTCCTGCACACCCCCTACTGGGGATGTGCCCGCAACTAAGGTACATGCCGTGGACCAGAATCAAACCCAGGACCCTTCAGTCCACAGGCCGACGCTCTATCCACCGAGCCAAACCGGATAGGCCTTTAGACTTCTAAAGATGGAAGTCAGGCAAAGCTAAATGGCAGAGCAGAGCACAATATTGAGGCAAAAGCCAAACTTTAATGCATCCTGACGCTTGGTGCCAGCACTTCTTGTTGAATCCAATTAAACTCAAAATGCCTAAATGACAACTAGACTGATCTTGTTTGGGGATGCAACGTCATTTTTCGATTATTTTAAATTTATGATCTGGACAGGTTTACAGTTTTGTTAGGGTGTCTATAATAAAAAAAACCCAAAAATGTTTGAACATTCTGTGCGAATAAGCTATGTGGATGAGTTCCTTCCTTCTCCAAGACCTTAATCTCTGAGGCTTTTAATCACAGTGTCCCTGACCCTCAGGCCCAAGGAAGGCTATATGAACGCCCTAGACGCGTGGTCGGCAAACTGCGGCTCGCGAGCCACATGCAGCTCTTTGGCCCCTTGAGTGTGGCTCTTCCTAAGCCTTAGGAGCACCCTAATTAAGTTAATAACAATGTACCTACCTGTATAGTTTAAGTTTTAAAAATTTGGCTGTCGAAAGAAATTTCAATCATTGTACTGTTGATATTTGGCTCTGTTGACTAATGAGTTTGCCGACCACTGCCCTAGACCCGTGGTCAGCAAACCGCGGCTCGCAGCCTCATGCGGCTCTTTGGCCCCTTGAGTGTGGCTCTTCCTAAGCCTTAGGAGCACCCTAATTAAGTTAATAACAATGTACCTACCTGTATAGTTTAAGTTTTAAAAATTTGGCTGTCGAAAGAAATTTCAATCATTGTACTGTTGATATTTGGCTCTGTTGACTAATGAGTTTGCCGACCACTGCCCTAGACCCGTGGTCAGCAAACCGCAGTTTGCTGACCACTGGCTTAGACACTTCAGTGTGGAACTCATCGTTGCTGTGAGTGAGTGAGTCAGTTGCTTCACTGGGACTGGGTACAGCTTCACTGAAGAAGAACCCTTCATCTTGGAAGAGCACCAGCGACTCTCTAAGAAACTAACCTGACGGATGTGTCAGGTGAGGAGCATGTCTTTTTGATAATTTTTTTCATTTAATCCAATAAATTTCTAAATTCCTCTTGTGTTATTTAGAAATTTTTCTTTAATTTCTAACTATTTTAGAACTTTCCAGCTATCTTTCTGTATTGATTCTAATTTAATTCCATTGTGGTCTCTGAATACACTGAGTATGATATCTATTCTTTTAAATGTATTAAAGTGTAATTTAAGAGCCAGTATATGTGGTCAATACTAGTGGAAATGCCATGTGAGCTTGAGAGGAATGTGTATTCTGCTGCTAGATGGAGTGTTCTATAAATGTCAAGTTGATTGATGTGCTGTTTGGATCAACTCTATCTATTGGTTTTCTGCTTGCTTCATCTATCAATTACTGAAAGAGGGGTGTTGAAGTCGCCAAATATAATAATGATTTGTCTATTTCTCCTTGACCTTCTATTAGTTCTTGCTACACATTTTTTTGATGCTCTGTTGTTGGGTGCATACGTACTTAGGATTGTTATGTTTTCTTGGATAACTCACCCCTTTATCATTTCATAATGCCCCCTTTATCTCTGATAAATATTTTGTTCTGAAGTCAGTTTCTGTCTGAAATTAATGTAGTTACTCTAATTTATTTTATTACCGTTAGTATGACATATCTTTCTCTATTCCTTTACTTTTAACCTACCTTTATCTTTATATTTAAAGAAAGTGTCTGGTAGGCAATGTTATTTGGATCCTGTTTTAGATCTACTATGATAATCTTTGTTTTTCAATTGGTGTATTTAGACCATTTATATTTACTGATTATTGGTATACTTAAGTTAATATCTACCATGTTTATAAATGTTCTTCTATTCATTGCCTTTGTACTTTGTTTCTTTTCTTTCTTCCTCTCTTTACTGCTTTCTCTGGTTTTAATTGAGCATTTTATATAATTTCACTTTCTCTCCTCTCTTAGCATAGAAATTATACTCCATTAAAAGAATTTCAGTGGTTTCCCTAAAGTTTGAAATATACATTTACAATTAATCTAAGTTCCCCTTGAGATAATGCCATATCACTTGACACATAATATAGAGCTACCTTATAACAACAGAGTATCCATTATTCCCTCTCATTCCTGTGACGTTGCTGTCCTAAATTTCTTGTATCCATATGCAATAACCGCCCAATACATTGTTACCATTATTACTTTAAACTTTCTCTTTTAAGTAAAGAAGAATAAAATATTTTATTTTACCTTTTTATTCCTTCTCTGACGCTCTTCCTTTCTTCATATAGATTCAAGTTTTTGACCTATATAATTTACCTTCTCCATAAAATTTTAAATACTTTTTCTTGACAGATGTGCTGGCAATGAATTACCAAAAAAAGTTTTTGTTTTACTAAAAAAAATCTTTATTTCTTATTCATTTTTGAAGGATAATTTTTCTGGATATAGAATGCTATACTTTTTTCTGTCAACACTTTTTTTAAAAAAAAACTGGTATTTCATATATATATATCAGCTGCCTCCTGCACACTCCCTACTAGGTATGTGCCTGCAACCAATGTACATGCCCTTGACCGGAATCGAACCCGGGACCCTTGAGTCCACAGGCCGACACTCTATCCACTGAGCCAAACTGGTTAGGGCTCTGTCAACACTTTAAATATTTCACCAACTCTTTGTTGCTTGCTTGGTTTCTGATGAGAAGTTTTTGCTAATTCTTACCCTTGTTTCTTTTTAGATATGAACCCCACATCTTCTTTCAAGACTTTGCTATTGGTTTTCTGTAGTTTAAATATTATATACCTAGGTATACATTTTTTGGAATTAACTACGTTGGTGTTCTTTGAGCCCTGGGTTTGTGGTCCTGTGTCTGTCATTAATTTTGGAAAATTCTCTGTCATTACTACTTCAAATATTTCTTTTTTCTCCTTTGTCTTTCTTCTGGCATTCCAACTATGCGTATGTTATACCATTTGAAATTCCCCACAGTTCTGGGATGTTTTGTTCTGCTTTGTTTTATGTTGTTTTATTTTGTTTAGCTTGGGAACTTTAAATGGCATGTCTTTAACCTCTCTGATTCTTTCCTTGCCTGTGTTGAGTATACTGATGAGCTCATCAAAGGCTTTCTTCATTTCTGTTACAGTGCTTTTGATTTGTAGGGTTTCCTTTTGACTATTTATTATAGTTTCCATTTCTCTGTTTACATTACCTATCTATTCTTGCATGTTGTCTACTTTTTCCATTACAGCTCCTAACACATTAATCACAGCTATTTTTAATCCCCCTTCTAATGATTTCAAAATCTATGCCATATCTGAGTCCAGTTTTAATGCTTCCTTTTTCTCTTCAGACTGTGTTTTATCTTGCTTTTTAGTGTGCCTCGTAAAATTTTATTACAAGCTGGACATGATGCATTGGGTCATAAGAAATGAGGTAAAAGCCTTTAGTGCAAAGTTTTATGCTAATTTGTCTAAGTGTTCAATGTTTGCTGTAATGGTAGGTGTCAGAGGCTTCAAATTTACTTCATGTCTTTGTTTTTGTCTGTCCTATTGCCTTTGGGCTCCTTAAATAGAGTCTGTACCTTGCAGCTCTTTAGCTGTAAGCCAATGCTATTCTACTGAAGCCCTATTGATGTGGTGGTAAAGTGTCTAGGAGAGGAAGCATTCTATAATTGTATGATTAAATCTGTCTTTAATAGACCAATTTCCCTGGGCTGTGATCTTTACAAGTGTTCCTTACCTTTTTTTTCCCCCTCTTTAGGTTCTTGTAAAAAATTATTCCCTCATGCCGAAACCGGTTTGGCTCAGTGGATGGAGCGTCGGCTTGCGGACTGAAGGGTCCCAGGTTCGATTCCGGTCAAGGGCATGTACCTGGGTTGCGGGCGCATCCCCAGTGGGAGATGTGCAGGAGGCAGCTGATGGGTGTTTCTCTCTCATCGATGTTTCTAGCTTTCTATATCTCTCCCTTTCCCTCTGTGGAAAATCAATAAAAATATAAAAAAAAAATTATTCCCTCTGGAGATTAAGCATTTACTATGGAGAACTATCTGGGTATATCTCACAATGATTCCTCCTCCCCCCCCTCCACCCCCTGCCCCGCTACTGCCACTGAGGGAATCTTTCTTAGCTTTTCACCATAAGAACCTGGTGAGCTTCCTAGAAGTAGATCCATGGAAGTGTGGAATTCCCCCTAAGACTCAAGACTCCAGAAGTTTCTCACTTTCTTGCTAGTCCACACTCAGTCTACAGTCCATCAGATTACCACATGTCCCTCCCCATCTGTGGCTCCAGCAGCTTCTGCTCTAAGCACGCAGATTCTCTGTCTTCACTGTCTCTCCAGCTTTGGTGTTGGGAGGCGGCGGCATCATTCTTTGATCGCAAGTCTCTGATGGGTGTAAGAACTTTCCTTTATTTTCAGTTTGTTCAACATTTTCCTTGTTTTTAAGAGCAAGAGTGATCACTTTCTAAGTTTTTTGCATGTTGCAGCTGAAAGCAAAAGTTCTGCATCTGTATTTTTGTAGTAATGGAAAATCTAAATCACATGGGCTTACATAGCAAGGGGATGCCTCTGCTCACATGACTAGGAATTTCAAAGGTAGCCCAAGTCTTATGTTTGGTTGGTGCACATCGCTTATCAGCACCAATAAGAGAACAGATTTCTCCCATTTCCCTGTTCTGCATCCTTATTATCATCTACATTCTGGGCACAAGGTGGTGGCCAAAAACTTTCAGAGCTATGTGTTCCTTCAGAGAAAAAGGACAACTTCTTCTCAACACTGATAAAACAAATCTTCAGCTTTCATCTTGATTAAATAATCTCAGGTCATATGTCCATTGTATTGGTTAGCTATTGCCGCTAAATGCTATGTAACAACCACATTATTTTGTTGCCACTTAACAATACATGTTACTGAGGTATGCAAAGTTTGTCTAGAGGAATCTCTGCTAATGTCATCTGGGTTCACTCACATGTCTTCAGTTGGATGTGGGTGAGCTGATTTAGGCTGGGGTGGACTGGGTGTTTCAACTTCAAACTGCAAAGGCTCTGCTCTGCCTATTTCTCATCCTCCTTGGGTCTGAGACCAGGTGTGTCATGTTGTTGTCATAGAAAAAAGAGGGGTGTAAGAGAGGAACACAGAAAAATACTGCAAGCCTGTGCTTAAAACTTGCAGTGTTAATTCTGCCCACATGCTACTGAGCAACGGAAGCTACATGGCGAAGGCTGAAATCAAGGGGCAGGAAAGTATACTCTGCCCACAGTGAGGCCATGATAAAGGCATTAATACAGGTGAAGATTAAAGTCAAACAAGTATTGCCCTCACAGCCACTGTTTTCACAAGAATATGAATGCCCTGATTGACAAGGACCAGTCAAAATCAGTGCCCTGGGGCTGCTGATCGATTGGTGCTGTTTTAGTTTGCTACGGCTGCCATCACAAAGTACAACAGCCTGGGTAACTTAAACAATAGAAAGTTATTTTTTACCTTGGCCTGTCGATGGCCATTTTTCCATTCCGGGTCTTTACATGGTCTTCCCTCTATACGTGTTTGTGTCTTGATTTCCTCTTCATATAAGAACTCCAATCAGATTGGATTAAGGCCCACCCTAACAAAAGTAATTTTAAAAATCCACTGTATGGAAGGAACTGAGGGAGTGGTATTGTGGTTAATCATACCCCAACCATGGAATATACTGTGCCACCCAAGAACATGGTTGTGAGAACAGTACACTTCTTCACACCAGAGCATGCTTAGAGCTGTGTTCTGCCATGATAAGAGTACACGTCTCTTACCCTCTGAGGGCTGCTGAAAGTCCCTCTCTGGAACAAATAATTACTTTGCCATGCATTTATGTGAGAAGATGAAAAATGACTACTTTGACTATTAAAGAGAGTGGGAAATAATCCACCAAGGAATCTGGTGACCTCTCAACCACTTTTTTTTGGACAGGCCTCCTTGCAGGCATGACTAGATTTTTGGGGGGATGGCAGCCTCCCATTGGCATCTCTAAAATAACACAAAGTTTACAGATGAGTCATTGGTGTTTTTCTTGGCACACCTGAACTATTCCTTCCCAGTGGGCAGCAGTAATGCAATATTAAGTACAGTCATGAGTGTGCTTAAGTTAAGCTCAAGTTAACAGGTCATAAAAAGTCATGCATGTGAGCACTTGTGCCTGGAGAGAGCAATATTCATGCACTAGTCTATACTAGGAACCACCATGAGCCAGTGTTGATGGACTCACAGTATTATCTGATGTAGCTGCCCTAACAAGGTACCATAAACTGTGTGGCTTAAACAACAAAAAATTTACTGTGTCCAAAATCCAGGTACTGACAGGGTTGCTTCCTTTTTAGGTTGTGAAGAAAAATCTGTCCTTTGCTTTTTGCCTACCTTCTGTGTTTGCTGGCAATTGTTGGTGTTCCTTGGTTGGTATCACCCAATCTCTGCTTCTATCTTTACATGACATTTTCCATGTATATGTCCCTGTTCAAACTTCCTTTTTATAAAAAAAATAAATAAATAAGGGCACTAGTCGTATTGAATTAGTTAAATTATTATTAATTAAACTAATATTAATTAAACTAATTAATTAATTAAACTAATATTTGCAGCTACAACTATATTATTTCCAAATAAGGTCACATTCTGAGCTACTGAAGGTTAGGACCTCAGCATATAAATTTTGGGGGAACAGACTGAACCCATAACAATAAAGCATGGTACCCATTAACCACATAGACCCTCTCCTATAGAATAAAACCCTAATAGGCAAATCAACCTAATGGCAGAACGACTAGTCGCTATGACACACACTGACCACCAGGGGGCAGATGTTCAACACAGGAGCTGCCCCCTGGTGGTCAGTGCGCTCCCATAGGGGGAATGCCACTCAATCAGATGCCAGACTTGCTGCTCCTTAGCATTGCCTCAGAGGTGGGACAGACTTCTGCCACCGCCACTGCACTCGCCAGCTGTGAGCCCGGCTTCTGGCTGAGGGCTCACCACTGGCAAGTGTAGTGGTGGTGGCGGGAGCCTCTCCAGCCTCTGCTGCAAGCAGGTGGTAAGAGCGAGGGGTCCTGGACTGCGAGAGGGCGCAGGCCAGACTGAGGGACCCTCTTCCCCCCCACCCCGCCCCAGTGTATG
>NW_006300025.1:1885392-1889035 GCF_000327345.1 Myotis davidii | reverse complement strand
AGAACCAGAATGATGCTATCTGAGTCCTCAATTTTCTTTAGTTATGATTTAATCCAGGAGTAGAAATGTTTTAAGCAATCTTCAATGAATATTGTTTTTCTGAATTAAGCTATTGATCATTTTGACAGTATTCACTGTGGCTAGGGCTTAGAGAGCAACCTTCTAATATTTCCTGTTGAACATGTATCTTAATCCCATGTATCTTAACAGCAAAGTAGAGAGCCCACCCACCTGAAGAGGAGTCCAGCCCACTTAGTCTCAGAAGTGAGTAGAATGAGTATCAGAAAGTTCTTTTGGTGCCGAAACCGGTTTGGCGCAGTGCATAGAGCGTCGGCCTGCGGACTGAAAGGTCCTAGGTTCGATTCCGGTCAAGGGCATGTACCTGGGTTGCAGGCACATCCCCAGTGGGAGATGTGCAGGAGGCAGCTGATCGATGTTTCTCTCTCATCGATGTTTCTAACTTTCTATCTCTCTCCCTTCCTCTCTGTGAAAAATCAATAAAATATATTTTTTTTAAAAAAAGAAAGAAAGTTCTTTTGGTGATAAATAATGGGATGAAGTTGAGATGTCTAAACAAACAAATATGTAGAGGTATATAAAGGCTCCGTATATCTCCCAAATTACAAAGGCAAAAATGTAGCAATCCCAAGAGCAAGATTTTGACATTCTATAGTGAACTCAGGAAGCCATCACTTTCTATTGCTCACATGTGTTCTTCTCTGCTCAATTTCATCCTCTTTTATATTTATCACTTTCTCCTCCTTCTTATCCTCATTTTTTCCTCCTCTTCCTTCTCCTTTTTATTCTCCACCTCTTGCATTACTTCTCTTTCCCCCCCTTTGCCTCTATTTTTGGACTCTCTCCAAAGTGCCTTCCTCTGGCTTTCCAATTAATATGTAGATAAACAATTTTCTGGATGTGGCATAACTAAAAATTCTGGGAAAAATATTGAAGCATATTTTAAAATGCCAAACTGAGTTTAGAAGAAAGATAATTCTTTGAGTGTAGCTATTATTCTATGTTGCTTGTTGAATACACACCAATGTGTCTTAATAGGCAAAGTATAGAGGCTATTGTGCCTGAAGAGAAGATCATCCTACTTGGGCTGAGTAGTTAGCTGAGGGAGTATCCAGGAGACTCTTTTAGTGATGGAAATGCTGAGGTCATAAATGAGAAGACTATGCAAATCTAGGAGCTGGATGTCCTCTGGTAGATCTGCTCATTTCAGTTGCACCTTATGATTGCAGAAGGGAAAGTAAGGGACCCAAGCAAGAGGAAAGGTTGTGCTGGAGACCACTGAAAACGATAGGACCCTGAAATCCTCCAAGAATGACTTAAGACCTCCCTCCTTAGTTCTGCCGCAGAGAAGGGAGTATGAATATGTCATACCTAGCTCAATATTGGCTTTGGGAAGAGTAGGGAAAAAGGAAGTCTACTTTGAGAATTACCAACTATAATCCCCCCATTTTCTGTGGGTATGAGATCTAAACTTATGTGATAGGAAAAAAAAAATTGGCTGAAGCCAAAAAGTTAGTCAAAAGTTACCCAAAGTTGGTGGTTATACCTAGGCACATTGCAGGAGCAAAGGAAAATTTTCTCTAAATGAATCCCTTTAAAAACTTGGCCTCAAAGAATTTACACAGAAAACCTCTCTCTCTCTCTCACCAGCACCAGCACCAGCACCACCACCTCCACCACCAAATCCAAAAGTTGTCATGAGAAAAAGCCAACAAAAGCAACAAACCACAGAGTCACACTCACAAAAGCTAATGATATTGGAGTTATCAGATATGGACAAATATATAAAAAATATCTACACTAATAAAAGAGAAACATGCAAATCGGTGTCACTCTGCTATGCCCACCAGCCAATCAGAGTGACTATGCAAATTAACCCAACAAAGATGGCAGTTAATTTGCATATGCAGGTGCCAAATGAAGACTGAAGATGACTGAAGATGGTGGTGGCCATGGAGCTTGAGCGAGCAGGAGGCTTGGGTTGCTCCCGGCAATGGAGGAAGCCAAAATTTCTGCTTGCCCTGGACTCCGCTCAAGGAGGGGTTGAGAGCCTGGGCTCCACTCAAGGAGTGGCTGGGGGCCTGGGTCACCGGCGGTGACCCAGGCTTCCAGCCAGCCCTGGCCTCCATTTGAGGAGCTGGAAAAAAAAAAAAAGGAGGGGCTGGGAGCAGCCAGAGCAGAGAAGCCAAGCCTCACTGCTGTGGCCGGACCAAAGGTCTGGGTCCCGGGTGTGGGAAGAAAACTGGTGTTGGCAGCCAGGGGAACGAAGGCCTATTGCGCGAATCTTCATGCAACAGGCCACTAGTGTTTAATATATTTAAAGATATAAAAGCGTTTATGAAACAATGGGAAAGAAACATAAGACTATCAATATTAAGCTGAATTTTTTAAATGATTAAATAATACTGAAAGAAAGAAAAAATTAAATAATAAAGATTTGAAACTCAATGGACATATGAAGCAGCATATTAGACATAGCAAAATAGAAAAGAATTAAATAAATGGAAAATACAAATGAAGAAATTATACAGACTGAACCACAGAAAGAAAAAGAAAGAAGGATATTCAGATAGGATATTAAATCCCAAACATAATAAATAAAAGACAGCCTAACATAGATACATAGTAGGGAGAAAGGCATAACCCAGACACAGGAAATAAAAAACAGATTCTTGATGAAGAAACAGAAATTAAACTTCACCTCTCCTAGTTTACAAATTACCTCTGCTGCTGGGGGTGGGGGTGGATAGCATTCTGAAAAACAAAAAACTAAGAGACTCTCGGAAAAGTGATATCTAAAGATTTGCTTCAGAGGAAAGTAAAATGATCCTAGAAGGAAGTATTGTGATACAGCATGAAATGATGAGAAAAGCCAATATGGGTAAACCTAAACAAACTTAACCATGTCAGAGTTAACTCTCATGGCTAATTTAATCCTATATAATAAAAGCCTAATATGCTAAGTGTCTGGTCGTCTGGTGACCAGTCGACTGTTCAACCAATCAAAGGGTAATATGCTAATGATATGCTAAGGATGCTCAACCACTCACTGTGATGTGCACTGACCACCAGGGGCCAGACAGTTGACTGGTCGACCAGTTGCTATGATATGCACTGACCACTAGGGGGCAGATGCTCCGATCGGCAGGTTAGCTTGCTGCTGGGGTCCAGCCGATCGGGACTAAATGAGATGGGCTGGACATGCCCTGGAGCCCTCCCGCAATCCCTCCCCAGCCCTGATTGTGCACCAGTCGGGTCCCTCAGCCTGACCTGTGCCCTCTCTCAATCTGGGACCCCTTGGGGGATGTTGGAGAGCTGGTTTCGGCCCGATCCCGCAGGTCACTCCCCTCAGGAGAGCACCAGATTCAGGGCTCATGGCTGGCAAGTGCTGCTGAGGCAGCAGCACAAGCCTCTCCTGATTGGGACTAATTGGGCACAAGCGGGGCCAGGATGAGTGGGAGTGGCAGGTAGGAATTGCAGGCGGCATTGGACTGCGGGTTTCAGCCCAATCCCCACAGGCCACCCCAAAGGATCCCATCCATGCACAAATTCATGCACTGGGCCACTAGTAGTTATATAAAATATAAAGGCAATCACCTCTGTTCTGTGAAACCCGCTGGAAAAG
>NW_006300025.1:1877944-1885360 GCF_000327345.1 Myotis davidii | reverse complement strand
AGGAATGCTCAAAAACACTGCAAGACCAACTAAAAACCCACAAATGCCTGGAGTAATAGATTATGAACTGAGACATACAAAAGACTGCCTAAAGCTCAGGAAGAAAAGCTGTGGGACTGTTTCATTAGGAAATTGTGACTTTCAAAAGCACATGGGTATGGGGGTAATTTAGAAATCTATCAGGCATATGCCTGGGGGAAGACCCAGAGCTTCAACCTTTGGCTAATTCCTAGGCTTGGTGCAAGTTTGGATAAGGGATGAAGGAGTGCCCGGAGCAGAGACAATTTGTAAAGACTAGGAGAGGTGGGATTTTTTTTCTTTTTCTTTTGTTTTATTTTTCTCCTGGAGTTCAAGGAAATCACTGTCAAAACACTAGCTGAACACAGATAAGGAATAGAGATTTTAAGCAACATACATGACAAGGAATACAGTCTTTGCAAAACAAAATTTTGGAAAAGTCTGTTTATGTTTACATCACAGCAAAATGGTGTTGTTGTTGATTTACTGGAATTTTTTACAGAAACAATTATTTCATCTGAAAAAAAAAAAAGATGGTTTTATATTTTCCTTCCCAACCTGTGTAACTTTTATTTCCTTTTCTTGTCTTTTTGAATTAACTAGGACTTTTAATATAATGTTGAGTAAGAGTGGTAAGAGTGGACATCCTTTACTTGTTCTTATCTCAGCAGTAAAGTATCTAGTTTTTTTTTTACCATTAAGTATAATGTCAGCTATTTTTGGTAGGTATTCTTTTTATAGTTGAAGTTCTACTCTATTTCTAATTTTCAGAGCATGTTTATCATAATGGGTATTGGATAGTAGCAAACACTTCTTCTACATCTATCAATATAATCATATTTTTTTCTTTAACTTGTATATTTGATTATTTGCTTTAATTGATTTTCAAATGTTGAACTAGCCTTGGCATACTTGGAATAAATCTCACTCACTATGGTGTATAATTCTTTTCCATATGTTAAATTCAATTTGCTAATATGTTATTGAGGATTTTTGTGTCTATGTTCATGAGAAATATTGGCCTATGGTTTTCCTTTCTTGAAATATGTTGTCTAATTTTCATACTAGGGTAATGATGGCTTCATAAAATAATTTAGGAAATATTCACTCTGCTTCTATTTCCTGAAAGAAATTGTAGAGAATTGGTATAATTTCCTTCTTAAATATTTGGTAGAATTTACCAACAAACCCATGTGGGCCTGACGCTTTCTGTTTTGAAACTTATTAATTATTTGTTTTATTTATTAGGCCTATTCAGATTATCTTTTTTTTCTTGTGTAACTTGTGATAGATGGTGTTTTTCAAGAAATTGGTTTATTTTTATTTAATCTGTGAGTTATCAACTTTGTGAGTACAAAGTTATTCATAATATTCTTTTATCTTTCTAATTCCCATAGGATTACTGATAACCCCTCTTTCATTTCTGATATTAAATTTTTTGTTTTATCTCTTTTTCTTCTTAGTTAGCTGATTAAGGTTTTATCAGTTTTATTGATCTTTTCAACAAATCAATGTTGGATTTTGTTGATATTCTCTATCAAATTTCTGTTTTCAATTTTGTTAATTTTATTCTAATTTTTTTCATTTCTTCTGCTTACTTTGGATTTAATTTGCTTTTATTTCTCTGGTTTTCTAAGGTGGAAGCTTAAATTATAGATTTTTGATTTTTCTTTATTAATATAACTAGAGACCTGGTGCATGAAATATGTGCACAAGTGTGGTCCTTAGGCCTGGCCTGCGATCAAAGCACAAGTGTCTGGCATGGAAGAGCAGGTCCCAGCTGACTTCTGGGCCCTGGGAAGCACCTGGGCCCTGCTTGCACCCACCTTGGCCTGATGCCACCCGCTCACCTGCTCCACCATCCCTCCACGGTCCTGCTCTCATTGGGGCCTATTGGGGCCGGCAGTGCCTCCACTGCCTCTCACTGCCAGCACCGTGTCACTGATGCTCGCCATGTTCTGCACCACCGCTGGTGGTCAGTGCACATTATAGCAAGCATTTGAACTCCTGGTCTCCTGGTCAAACTCTCGGTTAAATGACCACCTGAATAGACAACTTGCATATTAGGCTTTTATTATATAGGATCATTCAATGCTTTAAATTCCTCTGTAAGAACTGCTTCTATTGCACCTACCCACAAGTTTTGATAAGTTGAAATTCCCTTTATTTTTATCTCAAAATATTTTTAAATTTCTCTTTTCACTCATTTGTATTTTAGAAGTGTGGGTTTCAGCCTCCAAGTTTTTTTTGGTTTTATAAATTTCAGCTATTTCTTTATTAATTTTTTAATTTAATTCCATCGTGATCTGAGAGCATACTTTGTATGATTTCAAGCTTGTTAAGTTGTGTTTATGTCTCAGAATGTGGTCTATCTTGGTAAATGTTCCATGTAAACTAGAGAAGAATTTGTATGCCTCATAATTTTTTTGTGGAAAGTTGGACATAATGTACTTGGTAAAAGGAACTGAAGTAAATGGGCATTTAGTGTGACATTTCATGTATACTTGGCTGTATCCATCTGTCTGTCTCTCCAATTTGGGGGCTGGGGGGAGGTTGCCCTGTGACTGAATCTAAGAAGAGTTACTAATTTTCTTTTTATTCAGCTTTTTCCGTGTTGTGAAGATAGGAGTGAAAATTGCCAAGCTCCTAACATGCTGGACCAGAAAGTGAAAGTTTTACTCTAAGGCTTTTAAATCTATACATGTCAGTCTTATCTCTTATCTGGATTAATGTTTCATAATGCCAGGGAACACGTCTTATTAATATAGGCATACTTCAGGGATATTGTGGGTTCAGTTCCAAACTTCTGTGAATATTGTAATAAAGTGAGTCACATGAAATTTTTGGTTTCCCAGTGTATGTAATAGTTCTGTTTATACTATATTGTCATTTATTATGTGTGAAGTAGCATTATGTCTAAAACCACAATGTACATACTTTAATTAGAAAATACTTTATTGCTAAAAAATGCTAACCATCGTTTGAACCTATTGGAAAAATAGCACTGACAAACTTGTTGGATGCAGGGTTTCCACCAACCTTCAATTTATAAAAAACACAATATCTGTGAAGTACAAGAAAATGAAGCTCAATAAAATGAGGTATACCTGAAATATCATATGGTATTTTTGAGTGCTCATTATATACCAGGCATTGTACAAATAAGTACTTTACACATATTACATTATGGACTTATAATAATACTAGCTAACACTTAATAAACATGTGCTATGTCCCAGGCTTCATGCTAACAGCTTCTCAGATTTATATTACTTAATCTTTACCCCCAAAAGAGCTAAAGAAATCAAAGCAGAAACAAACAAAACCTGCGAATAAGAAGTATTGTTAGAGACGTGGAACTGAGGTTCAGAGAAGTGGTATACCTTGGCCACGTCCCACAGCTAGGGAATGTTGTGGCCCAGGGAGCCAAAGCCAAACCTGCCTGACTTTAGAGCCCTGGAACCTAACCATCAGACCATGTGGATGGTCTGCCTCCTGGTTGATTTTGTTCTATCCCCCATATGATGTCTCTTGTATGACATTTACACACAAAACATCTAGTCTGAGTGGCTCTTTATAACAAAACTAGGGGCCCAGTGCACGAATTTGTGCACTTTGAAAGGAACTGTGGTCTGCATGTGTGATGTGGTACTCAAAATGAGCTTCCCTGGGAATAAAAGGAAAGCAGTAGATATGGTTTCTGCCTTTCAAAGGTCCTGGGTTCAATGAACAGTTAGAATGTTAAAAGAGAACAATAGATTCCGCTTTCATAGGGCAACTTATGAACACAAGCAAATAAAAATAAATAGTGCATTTACAATGAGAGGCAATGGAATAAACATTGACTTCACAAAAGCCTAACAGACTTGGGTTTTTAAATCATTCTTCCACATGTACTCTAAAACTTTGAGAACATTTCTTAACCTTTCTGAGTTTGATTTTCTCACCCATCCAATGAATACAATTAATACCTGCCTCATAAGATCTAAATTGGAGTGATTAACCAGGGAACATACATGCACATATGCATAGCCATGGACACAGACAATAGAGTGGTGAAGGCCTGGGAGGAGTGGGTGTGGGGTAAAAGGCATCAATGAGGAAAAAAGGGGAACATCTGTAATACTTTCAACAATAAAGATAAATTTAAAGGAAAAACAAGAACAACAAAACACACCAAATTGATTCCAAGATCAGGAGGAGAAAATTACTCCTCTCTCCTTTAAAATACATCAACAGAAAGAACCAAGATATGACATAGGTAAATGCCGGAACAACTTCATCAAAATTACAACTAAAATACATAACAACAATCATTCAGAAATGCTTGGAAGCTGCCTGAATGAAAGTCCTACAAGTAAAGAAGAAAGCACATCGAACTGGTAGGAACAGGACAGAGGCACAGAATGAGCTGATCCAATACCCACAGTACCATTTCTTTTTTAATCATCCATGCAGAGGCTTCCTGTGAGGAGCAAGGGGTCTCACATAAGACCCCCAGCCCAAGGTTTCAGAGCTGGGAAGAGAAGTCCCCATAATTTTGGGTTGCAAAACCAAGCAGGGATTGTGGTTGAGGGAGACTGAGGCTACTGGAGACCCAGGCAGTTCCTCTAAAAGGGCCAGTGAGTGAACTTACATGGTCCCACTCCCTCTGAGCTCCAGTACTGAGGCAATGGCTCGGGGGGAGCCAGGGACATATGGGGAGGAACTGGGTCATCTGGCATTGGGGCAGGATCTCAGAGGTGACTTTCTCCTAGACAGGGGCACTGGCAGAGGTCATTGTTCCTATGCTGGGACCTCCCTTGGGACTGGCAGCCATATCTGAGTTTCATTCAGTATGGCCCACACTGTTCCTTCTGCCCTGGTGATTCCCTGAGACTCTGCCTCATCCAGTTTACAGCCCAACCCAAGCTGTTTGCAGTAGCTTTTCCATATGAACAGGCTGTCCTGGCTCAGGCTTCAGACTTTGCTAAAATCCTTCAAACAAGCAGCAGCTGGCATCAGTGTGCCCCAAACCTATCAATAAGAGGCCCAAGACCACCTTAACTGCTTTGGCTCAGTGGATAGAGTGTCAGCCTGCAGACTCAAGGGTCCCAGGTTCTATTCCTGTCAAGGGCATGTACCTTGGTTGCAGGCACGTACCCAGTGGGGAGTGTGCAGGAGGCAGCTGATCAATGTTTCTCTCTCATCGATGTTTCTAATTCTCTATCCCTATCCCTTTCTCTCAGTAAAAAAATCAATAAAGTATATATTTTTTTTAAAAGAGGCCCAAGACCTATCTTCACCTGGGCAATTCCAAGCCCAATACAAATAGCAGACACCTGCAGATCTCTCTGTACCTTCTGCCAGGTGGCCCCAGGCAATGGCTGGCTTTGCACCTCCTAGGAGGCCCCAGAGCCAGTGCACCCAGGGGCACAGCTTCAAATCATATCATTTTACAACTCTACACATCCACAAGTGACACACTCAAGAGGCAGACACAGTGAACACTAAAGCCCCACTGAAGCATAGGGTGTTCCATAGGGTGTCTCTTTCACAGCAGCTTCCACTATAGTCACAGCTGGTCCTCACAGCCAACTGGCCTGGACAGTGACACCAACAGCAATAAAGGCTCAATTACAACAAGACTGCACAAAGCCCACACAGGGGAGCACCTAAAGGACCCAGCTCAGGTGACTGGGGAAGCTGAGATATTGGGCCCTAAAGGATACCTACTATACAAGTCTGGGAGATATAACAAATATACTAATACATAGAAACAAACACAGGAGCAGTCAAATGAGGAGACAAAGAAATATGTCACAAATGAAACACATGGAAGCAAGAAAACTACTAGATACATAGTTCAAAACAATGGTTATAAGGTTGCTCAAGGATCTTAATGAGAGCTTCAAGGGACTCAGTGAGACTTACAAAAATCTTAGCAAGAATTTCAAAGACATGAAAAAGGACCAGTCAGAAATTAAGCATACACTAACTGAAATAAGGAGTAATTACAGGGATTTAACAGTAGAGGATTCTGAAAATCAAATAAACAATTTGGAGTATGAGGAAGCAGAAAACATCCAATCAGAAGAGCTAAAAGAAAAAAGAATCCAAAAATATGAGGATAGTGTAAGGAGCCTCTGGAATAACTTCAAGTATACTAACATTCACATTATGGGGGTGCCAGAAGGAGGAAAGTGAGAGAGCAAGATATTGAAAACCTATTTGAAGAAATAATGACAGAAAACTTCCCCTACCTAGTGAAAGAAATAGACTCGCAAGTCCAGTAAGTGCAAAGAGTCCCAAACAAGAGGGACCTAAAGAGATCCACACCAATACATCATAATTAACATGTGAAGGGTTAAAGACAAAGAGAGGCTATTAAAAGCAGCAAGAGAAAAGCAATTAGTTACTTACAAGGAAGTGCCCATATAACTGTCAGCTGATTTCTCAACAGAAACTTTGGAGGCCAGAAAAGAGTGGTAAGAAATATTCAAAGTGATAAACAGTAAGGACCTACAACCAAGATACTGTGCCCAGCAAAGCTATCATTTAGAATTGAAGGTCAGATAAAGAACTTCACAGACAAGAAAAAGCTAAAGGCTTCCATCACCACCAAACCAGCATTACATGAAATCTTGAAGGGTATTCTTTAAGAAGAGGAAGAAGTAGTAGAAGAACAAAAAAAATATTTAAAAGATAAATCCACTCAAATGGATAAAAAAAAACAAAACAAACAAACAAACAAAAAAACACATGAAAAGCATCTGTGACCGTGGGAACTGAATAAATGCATGTTCTCTTGCTATTACATGCAAAGTACTGTAATTTGGGGGCTTACACCTTATGGTAGGAAGTATATGGCCTTCATTTAGATGGACAGATCATTCCCTGATCCTGAGAAAGTTATGTAACCTCTCTGAACATCAAAGTCTATCCTTTTTTCATTTGACAAATTTTATTGAGCATCTACATTTTTAAGCACTGGACACAGCAGAGTCATGACCAACATAATTCTCATCCTCTAAGGGCCTACAGTACTTGTCTGTAGTAGATAAAACCATGGCCTCTTATAGGTGCTGAAAGACAAGCAACATTGTATGTAGTACAATGCCTAGCACATAGTAGTTCGGTTTGCATTGCAAACCCAGTTCATGAAAGATGAAAAAAAAAAAAGCTATAAAAGGGACTAAGGGTGTGTATTAGGTTTCTGTTGCTATTGTAAGGAATGGCCAAAAACTTGGTGGCTAAACAACATAATTGTATTATCTAATATTTCTGTAGGTCAGAAGTCTGACATGGGTCTAATCCAGCCGTGGGCAAACTACGGCCCATGGGCCGGATCCGGCCCATTTGAAATGAATAAAACTAAAAAAAAAAAAGACCATACCCTTTTATGTAATGATGTTTACT
>NW_006300025.1:1876212-1876696 GCF_000327345.1 Myotis davidii | reverse complement strand
AAGAATATTATTAGCAGCCCTAACCGGTTTGGCTCAGCGGATAGAGCAGTCAGCCTGCGGACTCAAGGGTCCCAGGTTTGATTCCGGTCAAGGCATGTACCTGGGTTGCGGGCAGATCCCCAGTAGGAGGTGTGCAGGAGGCGGCTGATCAATGTTTCTCTCTCATCAATGTTTCTAAATCTCTATCTCTCTCCCTTCCTCTCTGTAAAAAATCAATAAAATATATTTTAAAAAAAAGATTAACAATAAAATAGCAACAAATATATATCTATCAACAACTGAATCTAAAAATCAAAATAAATGAACAAGAAATCTAATGAACAAAATAAACTGATGAATAAACTAGAATCAGAGGCATAGAAACATAGAACAAACTGATGAATCTCACAGGGAAGAGGGGCAGAGGGAGGGTGGAAAGAGGTTAACCAAAGATCTTATATGTATATATGCATTACTATGGGCACAGACAATAGGGTGGTGAATG
>NW_006300025.1:1866223-1876123 GCF_000327345.1 Myotis davidii | reverse complement strand
AAAAAAAAAAAGCTATAAAAGGGACTAAGGGTGTGTATTAGGTTTCTGTTGCTATTGTAAGGAATGGCCAAAAACTTGGTGGCTAAACAACATAATTGTATTATCTAATATTTCTGTAGGTCAGAAGTCTGACATGGGTCTAATCCAGCCGTGGGCAAACTACGGCCCATGGGCCGGATCCGGCCCATTTGAAATGAATAAAACTAAAAAAAAAAAAGACCATACCCTTTTATGTAATGATGTTTACTTTGAATTTATATTAGTTCACACAAACACTCCATCCATGCTTTTGTTCCGGCCCTCCGGTCCAGTTTAAGAACCCATTGTGGCCCTCGAGTCAAAAAGTTTGCCCACCCCTGGAATCCGTGGTCAGCAAACCGCAGCTCACAAGCCACATTCGACTCTTTGGCCCTTTCACTGTGGCTCTTCCACAAAATACCACGTGAGGGCACGCACATACAGTGTGATTGAAACTTTGTGGCCCATGCGCAGAAGTTGGCATTTTGTGGAAGAGCCGATATTTTGTGGAAGAGCCACACTGAAGGGGCCAAAGAGCCACATGTGGCTCGAAAGACGTGGTTTGCCGAGCTGCAGTTTGCCGACCACTGGAACTGAACTAAAATCAATAGGGCTGCATTCCTTTCTGGAAACTCTAGGGGGTGCTAAGAACTGAACTGTGTTCACCCAAAAATTTATATGTTGAAACTCTAACCTCCAAAGTGACTGTAGTTGGAGATAGGAGTTTTAGGAGATAAAGTTAAATGAAGTCATAAGGGTAGGGTCTTAATCCAGTAGGATTGGTGGCCTTATAAGAAGAGGGAGAGCGAGAGAGGAGAGAAAGTTATCTCACTCTGTGCACATACCAAGGAAAAGGCCATGTGAGGACCTCATAATGAGAAGGCACTACCTGCAAACCTAAAAGGGGACTCTCATCGGAAAGTGACTTGGGGGGAACCTTGATCTTGGACTTCTAGCCTTGAGAACCGTGAGAAGCAAATTTCTATTGTTCAAGCCACTGAGCCTGTGGTATTTTATTATCGTAGCCTGAGCAGACTAATATAAGGAGAATATGTTCATTTGTTTGCTGTTTGATTTCTGCTTTTCCAGGTTTCTTTGCCCTTTTCAGATTCTAGAGGCTGCCTGCATTCCTTGGCTCATGTACTCCGTGGCTCTTCCTCCAGCTTTCTGACCACAGCTGGGAATCATGCCTGCTTTTAAAGATGTGTGTGCGTAGATTGGGCCTACCTGGATAATTCAGGAAAGTCTTCCCATGTCAAGGGCCTCAATCCTATCCCATCTGCAAAGTCTCTTTTGCCCTGTAAAGTAATATTCACAGTTTCTGGGGACTAGGGCATCTGTGATGGAGGCATTACTCAAAGATTAGGTTGGAGTTTGGGTATAGATGCTGGCAGGACATCTGAGAAGTGCATAGAAAGAGGGACAGCAAAGTCGTGCATTGTATTACCAATTTGCTTATGTTGATGCAAGAACCTTTACTAGAGTTTATTTGAGCTGAACAGAGGATGCTCCTAGAAGCAAGATCTCAACAGAGTGAGAAAAATGCTTTTGAGAATGACAGTTTGCAGTTTCTTTTATGCATCTGAAAAGAATGAGGGAACATGAGTAAGACTACGGGAAGATGGAAGAAAACAAGGGAGGGATTGGATTACAGGATAATTAGCAAGTTTATTGCTGTGAGATTAGTTACACTTCTGAAGGGTCAAAAAAACAAACCAACAAAAAAAGGCATTTCAAAGGTGTGTTAACCTAGATACACAAAAACAATGGACAGGACTTAAGGCAAAGAAGAACCTTTCACTGAAGAAGTTATTTGCCTGGCGCATGACTACCACCATGATTTGCCCAGTTAGGAATTTATAATCAGATCACCATGCTGTAAGGTTACGTTTGGTTAGATTTATTACCGTGCCCCCACACTTATCTAGTAGCTTCTCTCCCACAGCAAACACACTCAGCAAAACAGGTAATGGAGGAGGTCTGGACAAATATTTTCCCCTCTAGACATGGTTATGAAACATGTGGTCCCCCAAATGCCTTGAGTTAGCAACTCTGGTTTCCTTGTTTCTTTTATAGCATATACTTGATCCTGATCATTGGCAAAAGATCACAATACCACGATTTTCAAAAATCTACTCTTCACCTCGCTCACTAACTGAAAATCATGGGGTGTTCCAAGAGAAAGCGAAAGCGAAGATTTTCTCCTTGCATTTATCTTCCAGTGGTCACCTGTCCTTCCACATTTTTTCCTGCCTGAATTCTTTCTCACCTTCTTTATCGAACCACCTACCAAAGAAACCTTAATGTCTACTTCGTTATTATTCAGAGCTCTAAATTTTTTAAACTTTACATTAAAAATAAACTTTTTGAAAGCTTATGAACTTGAAACTTCCTTGAAACTTTCAACTATTTTCAAAGGGACATCAACTTTCAAAGTCAAACATATTATTAGTTTTCTAGAGCTGCTGAAAATAATTATCACAAATTTGGTGGTTTAAAACAACAAAAATCGCCCTGACCATGTGGCTCAGTTGGTTGGAGTGTTGTCCTGATGTGCTAAGACTGCGGGTTCTATCCCCAGGCGTCAGGGCACATACATGAAAGCAGCTGGTGAATGCATGAATAGGTGGAACGAAAATTCACATTTCTCCCCCTCTCTCTTAAAATCAATCAATAAAAGAATTTTTAAAACAACAAAAATTTATTCTCTCACAGTTCTGAAGATCAAAGTGTGAGCAGGGCCATACTCCCTCCAGCCTCTAGTGGAGGAAACCTTCTTGCTTCTCCCAGCTTCTAATGGTTGCCACCAACTTCTGGAATTCTTTGGTTTGTTAGACACATCACTCCGACCCCTGCCTCCATTGTCACACGCATTTCTCCCTTTACAACAGTTTTCTTTTATAAAGACACCCGTCCTTGGATTGAGGCACACCCTAATCCAGGATGACCTCATGTTAAACTAATTACATCTGCAAAGACCCCATTTCCAAATAAGGTCACATTCTGAGGCTCCAGGTGGTCATGAATTTTAGGGAACATCATTGGACACAGTACATCCACCCATTATTATTATTTAATTAAATTACAAAATGGCTCTCCCTTGAAAAAAATTCTGCCATCATCCTAAGGTACTAGTAAGTGGCTCACACTGTAGCCAAATTTGAGAAAAACACTTTTATTTTCCCCATAACCTGAGAAAAAGTGATTTAAAAGCCTCAGTCACTCTCTGACTCAAAAGTAATAGAATGTGATTTCACCCTTAGGAGAAAATCAATATCATGGCCCTTTAAGTTGGGCTTATATAAATCAAGTGCCTCCCAGTGTTTTTAAGGGGAAAGGGTCACTGTTAACCTGAGTGCTGATGATGGGAGCGAGGGGTTAAGTGTTCTTCTTGGGGGTGTAATGTTTACGTATGTTCTAGCAGAGCAGTGCCTGGAGGATTTGCTGCTTAATTGAGGGAAATGCACATGTTCTCAGTACGACTTTAAGCTGCTCCTTCTTTATTGCTATGCATCTGGAGTTCTGTGTAGTTTTTGATGAGCAGGCCAGGGGGAGTTAATGTGCGCATACAAGCCTGCTTTTACTTCATGCTACATGAAAACCAAGAATTAACTGAGCGGGGATGGGGAAACCCAACATATTCTGGGTGGTCCATCCATCATCTCCTGGGATTCCAAAGCCTGGATAACACAGTGAGTCCAGATGCGGGCCTACCGTGTTCTAGCACTTTGGTCTTGTGAGAGGCAGGCAGTAAACTCACACTCCCGTGGATAGAGAGAGTGTCTATCTAGAGGGGGTTCACACTCTACACCACTGGGGAGGGGCCTGTCAGAGGGCACCACCTGGGAAGATAGGTCTTACCCTGGAATGAGAAGGAACCATCTTCCCACTCTGGGGCCATGTGCCTGTTGGTGCCCACTTGCTGAGCAAGTAGACTCGCAGGTGTCCTCAAACTACGGCCCGCGGGCCACATGAAAATACAAATATTGTATTTGTTCCCGTTTTGTTTTTTTACTTCAAAACAAGATATGTGCAGTGTGCATAGGAATTTGTTCATAGTTTTTTTTTTAAACTATAGTCCGGCCCTCCAATGGCCTGAGGGACAGTAAACTGGTCTCCTGTTTAAAAAGTTTGAGGACCCCTGAAGTAGAGGGTGTTCCCATAGGGGAAGTGAGCTGGCCCCTCAGGTCGGCAGTGGATAGGGTGGAGAAACATCCACCAAGTACCCCTTGTCAAAAATCCAGAAATTTCAACATAAAAACTGCCAGATCAATAAACGGTACTTAGTAAACGCTTATTGCGCACATACAGACAGTTCACAAACAGTTTTAAATTTGGGAGATTTCAAATTTGAAACGGATACGAAGCTCAGGGGCATGGCGTTACAGGCTGGCTTATAAAGTGAAGGTGAAGAGGTTGTTTAACCTTTGCAACAAGTGGCGATTACAGTGGGAGTTTCCAGGTGACAGGGGATTGGTTAAAAGTGATGATCTTATTCCATTCTTAGGAACATGACGTGTTTATTTTAAAACTGTCAGAGGCATTTACAAGAAGCAGCTCAAGTTAAGTTTTAGTTGGTTTGCAGCATAAGCTAAATTAAATTTCACTTATTAAATGGTTTTGGCTGCTCAGGGAATCCTCAAATCCGGTTTTCATTGTAATTTTAATTTTATTTTAACACTCCCAACGATGAACCTACACTGGGGCTGGATGTCTCTAGGCACAGACACATGTAGTATTGTAACTATAAGCAATTCTGCATTGTCCATCCTTCCCTTACCTCTGAACGCTTACCTATCAGTCATGGTCCCACCAGGAGATAGAAACTTGTTCACTAAATGAAGACGACTTGGTATAAAAAGGTGTTAAGTAGGGATTGGAGAAGTGAAAAGCAAGAAGAGAACATGAAGAGGTCATGAAAGTAATGATCACAGGGAGTAGTGACCACCACTGGGACTGGAGGAACACAGAAGAGAGGCTGGAATTATTAAAATACAGATTCTCGGAGAAGAGGTCCCATGCAGGTAAAACTCAAGGAGGGGACATCAGGTGGCTGGCTGAGCTTGGAAGAGGTGTTGGTGTCTCTGAGTTGGGTGGAATAAGGCTGTTTTTATGAGTGTTGGAACTACAAACTAGCTCTAACTGCTGCTATAGCAACAAACTGTCGATGCCCCTGTGGAGATGCAAGGTGGGGCACTGCTGACAGGAGCAAGAAGCACAAAAAAGAGCAGGTCCCTTCCCTCTCTGGCCTGTGATTTTCCTCTCATGCCTCTAATGACAGAGCCTACCAGATGACCTAGAGGAGATGGGTCTCAGCTGAAGCCCATAGAGCAGAGGATAGAAGGGGGAGCTGGGAGTTGGGAGGGCAGTAGCTTGGTGACCAGCACAGTCCACCCCTTCGGCGACTCAGTTTCCACATACAGCCTCATACATACATCCTGTACATCAGCTAAACAACTCTATGTGTGAACCTGAAAAGATGAAACTATTCTTCACACAACTCGGACTCCCCAATCTTCTCCTCAAGATGGGGAGACCCCAAGTCTCAAGTGTCATTGTGTCCATCTCTAAGTAATTTAAACCAGGGCCCTGACAGAACCACAGAGCTCAAGGCAGTCTGGGTCGGGAAGGAGAATGTCCGCATTCACCCAGTGGCCTTTCTGATCTTGAGAGCCTTTTAAGCACAATTTTTTTTTTCTTGATGGTTCTCTTTCTGCTTTTTACGGCATTCAGGAATCAACAGGGAGCACTCTAATTTAATTCCTGTAAAAATGTCTCTCAGTCCATGTCTCCTGGTGAATGAAAATGCTAGACTGCAATTTCAAAGGCTGTGAACTCACCTCTCTTTTGGCTGGACTTTTAATAGTAACTCATTCTTTCCTCAGGTAACCTGAGGTTCGTATGATCCCCAAACCACTTGGAGCTTGAAAATGGCTCATGAAGTGACAAATATGAAAAGAAATCGTTCCCTAACAGCAAGCAGTTTAAAAATTATTTCTATATCATATGCCTTAAACATTCTAAAACGTTAGCTGTTAAAGTGAGACGACAAACTGGCAGTCCGGATGCTGCCCACAGTCACTTTTGTTGGGTGAGCACAGTGTCTTTTTATTTTTTAAAAATGCATCTGAATATTGTTGCTCAGGCCTTGTGGTCTTCAGTTCACCACAATCACCACAAGTCCCTAGTGCCTCACTCTGGCCAATATACACCACTTGTTTGTTACTTGCATGCAGACTTTTCAGTTTGCAATAATTAAACTAATATTGAAGGTCATTTTTAAAAAGGAAGCTTGTGTTACCTATCATAGATTCATTAAACTAGAAGACATCTGGTCTACTCCCACTGCCTCTAAGCAGAGCTCAATCTGTGATGCATGGCAGAGCTCAGGTACAAAAGGGTCCTGTCTGTACAAGTCCCACATCAGAACTCCAGGGAAATGAGGCAAATGCCCTCAGTTTTCAGTTTTGCCTTCAACCTTTCAAAGAATTCAGGATACTCATGTCACACCACTTGCTTTCCCATGTAATAAGGTTCCAAATTCACATTAAAACAAAATGTGATTTCTTTTTCATCCCACTGCTTTGTCCTTCCAGGTCTGGGTTACATTATATTTGGTCTAATCTGATTGACTTCTTGAACCAATACATTCAAAAGTCTCCTTATCCCTCCATGTTTTGGATGAATGTGTAGCCTTCTCATTCTCTTCCTTCTCAGGTGTTATGTGGCATATGAGGAGGGGACTTCCTGTTGATGGAGGAGAGAGGATCTCAGATCCATGCACATAGGTCCAGGCACAGTTGTGCCTTCTCTGCCCTCTTTGGAGAGGCCCCTAGTCCATCTGTTCTCATTGCAGGCTAGAATTGTGGCCCAGCTTCTGGGCCCCATCAGAGTCTGATGTCCTGTCCTCCAGACTTGGTCTTCCAACCCAGCCTTCTCTGGTGCTGAAATCTGTTTGGGACTCACATTCAGTCCCCAACCTGGGTGACCTTCCCTGTAGCTCTTGTCTACAAGTCACTTTGCCTCAACACAGCAATACTTCTCTCAAGGTCCCAAGTATTTATCACTGGTTCTCCACTCTGGGATGCTCCAGGTTCTGCCTGGATCCTTACCATGCCACATGGGAACCAAGGGGTCCTGAAAGTGCAAACTTAACTTCTCTTCTCCCTCTTTGCTTCATCAGAGGACCTCATACTCCAAGGTGGAAACATGGTCAATGTCCCTCTGATTCTGAGTTATCCCCTAACCCAGTGCAGGAAGAGGGTCAGGATGTACACATTGCACCATGTTTCCGAATCACTACTTCTTCTAACAATTCCCTGGGGGCCTTTATTTCTATTTCCTGTCACTCAGAATATCCTTACATCACAGCTTCCTTCCCAAAGGAACATCTCCACCTCCCATTTCACCTGGTCAGTTTTGCAAAATGGCTGCTGTGTAAGGGATAGAGCCCTGGCCAGAGTGGCTGTATTGGTTGGCCATCATCCCATGCACCAAAAGGTTGCTGGTTTGAATCCCAGTCAGGACACATTCCCAGTGGTTTGCATGCAGGAGGCAGCCAATTGATGTTTCCTTCTCACATCGATGTTTCTCTCTTCCTCTCCCTTCCTCCTTCTACAAATGAATTTTTAAAAATTAAAAAATATATAGAAAAGATAGTAATAAAAATATTATTGAGGAACCTGGTACCTGAACCCCCATCACACCTATGAGAGAGGAGGGTCATCAGTGAGTGTAGAGACTATCTGTGGCTCCCACGGTATAGAGGACCTACAGACCAGACATCTGAAAGGACTTCAGAGACAGCCAATTCCATGCATAGCAAAGAGCCTGTGGAGCTGAAGACTGTGACTGTCTCTGAAGCTGAAGGCTATAAAACACTGGCTTCCAAACTAAGTTAAATAGAGGCAAGGAACAATAATAGGAAATTAGAATCAGCCTTAAAGAATCAAACCTTATCAAACACAAATTATCAACACAAATATCAAAAGCTACAGTAAGGATCAAAGATGGCAATGGGTTACATGGAAGATACAATGACATTTTCCCAGGAATAAACTGGAATTACAACGAAAATACAGAATAATCATCCTGAATAACCAACTGAAGACTAGCTGGAAAGAACCTTTATAACCAAGGATGAAAAGAGGAGGTCACAATGAAACTGGTAGGAAGTGCAGAGGTGCCAGAGGGCTGATGGGGCTCCCACAATCAGCAGCTGAAATTCAGGAGGGATATTTCGCCTATAGACATTCCCTTGAGTATTCCGGGGAACCCCATGCTGGGCTCCTCAGCCAAGAGCACCTGAACTGGGAAATGTGCTCACATAACATCTAGCTGTGAAAGCAGTGGGGTTTCTTTCCAACAGGGAGAGATGGCATGAAATTCGGGTACCCTCTTAAAGGGCCAACACATGGATAGGTACATGCAAAAAAATGAAATTAGACTACCAACGTACACCATACACAAGAATAAACTCAAAATGGATAAAAGACTTAAATGTAAGTTGTAACATCATAAAAAACCCAGAAGAAACCATAGACAGCAAAATCTCAGGCATCTCTCATAGCAGTGGGTTTGCTGATACATCTCTTAGGCCGTGGTTGGCAAACTGCGGCTCGCGAGCCACATGTGGCTCTTTGGCCCCTTGAGTGTGGCTCTTCCTAAGCCTTAGGAGTACCCTAATTAAGTTAATAACAATTTACCTACCTATATAGTTTAAGTTTAAAAAAATTTGGCTCTCAAAAGAAATTTCAATTGTTGTACTGTTGATATTTGGCTCTGTTGACTAATGAGTTTGCCGACCACTGTCTAGGGCAAGAGAAACAAAGGAGAACATAAACAAATGGGACTACATCAAAATAAAAGGCTTCTGCACAGCAAAAGAAACCATCAACAAAATGAAAAGAGAATCCACTGAGAAAACGTATTTGCCAATGATACATCTGATAAGGGGTTAATTTCCAAAATATATAAAGAACTCATGTAACTTAACAAAAGACAAGCAGTCCAATTAATAAGTGGAAAAAATACCTAAATAGACACTTCTTCAAAGAGGACATACAGATGGCCAAGAGACATGAAAAAATGCTCAAAGTCACTAATCATCAAAGAGATGCAAAATAAAATGACTGTGAGATGTTACCTCACACCTGTCAGACAGATTAACAAATGACAAGTGCTGGTGAGAATGGGGAGAAAAAGGAATCCTAATACATTGCTTGTGGGAATGCACACTGGTGCAGCCTTTATGGAAAAACAGTATGGAGTTTCCTAAAAAATTAAAAATGGAACTGCCATTTGACCCAGTGATACCACTTCTAGGAATAAATATATCCTAAGAAGCCAGAAACACCAATCAGAAAGAATGGATGCACCTCTATGTTCATAGCAGCACAATTTATAATAGCTAAGATCTGGAAACAGCCCAACTGCCCAATGTGGTACATTTACACAATGGAATACTATGTAGCTATAAAAAAGAAGAATCTATTACCCTTTGAGACAACATAGTGGGACCTGGAGAGTATTATACTAAGTGAAATAAGCCAGTCAGAGAAAGACAAGTACCACATGACCTCACTCATATGTGGAATCTAATGAACAAAATAAACTGATGAACAAAATAGATCCAGAGACATAGAAGCCTGCAACTGACAAACTTCAGAGGGGAAGGGAGTGAGAAGAGAATAACCAAAGAACTTATATGCATAACCTATGGACAGACAATAGTGTGGTGAAGGCCTGGGGACAAGGTGGAACTGGGTGAAGGGGGTCAATTGTGTGTGTGTGTGTGGGGGGGGCATCTGTAATGCTTTCAACAATAAAGATAAAACAGAATCTTACTGGTTTTTTTACTTTTATTTTTTTTTGTTTTGTTTT
>NW_006300025.1:1859963-1865197 GCF_000327345.1 Myotis davidii | reverse complement strand
AGGAGGGTTGCCCCCCAGCCAATTGTCAGTGAGAATCAGCTGTGTCTGCGGTGGGGCAGCTTCTGTGCTGGATCTCTAGGGCGGTGCTAGTCTAGCAATTGCCTGCGCTATCCAGTAGATGGCGCTGCCGCGCAGGATTTGGGCGGAGCGGGTCCCTGGGGATCTGCAGGGAGGGGGCAGTTACGCTGCGACTTCTTCCCGATTGTGCGACTCTCAGTTCCGTCCCAAGGGACTCTGCCTCACAAAGTCTCGGCAACCGCTGCAAACCTCGGAGAGAACGCTGCCCTCGAGTTTCGACCGAGGCCAGACAGTCCTGCTTCTCCCGTCTGCGTCCCTAGCGACTCGCCCGGGTCTGGAGCTCAGAGTCCGCGACTCCCTCCCGATTGAAAACGCCAACCGCGCCCTCCTCCAGCCCGCTCCGCGCACTCCGCACCTCAGAATTTGCCTTCAGCACTGCGCCTCCTCTGAGTGTCCGTATGCGTTACTCTTTCCTCCTAGTTGTAGGAGTTCCACTCAGCCAGTGTTCCTGTGGTTCTGGATGGTGTCCGTTCTGTCTTTTAGTTTCACTTTTGAAATGGTTGTTCAAGGCAGCAAATTCTGGCGTTAACCTATGCCGCCATCTTGGTTCTCCAGTTTTTTTACTTTTAAAACATTATTCTCCCTGAAGAATATCAGTAATAATGAAGCTGGGATCAAAGACCCTGATTGCTTTACCACCAAAAGAATGATTTATTCTCTTCAATAGTTTCATTTTGATAAATAAAACATATTTTAGCACCTCCACCCCAAGCACACCCTCCCTACACATTCACCAAACCTCTCAACTGCGCAGTGTTCCAGGAGAGCTATAAGTGTGCTTCTCACTCAGGGGTCCGCCATCCCAGCCACTGGGCTGTCTTCACCTGCTCACACCTCCTTGGAGGCCTCCTTGCTCTGCCTACCCTCAGGATATCAGCACAAAACCCTGTGGAGACAGGCCAGTTGTGTTCCCAGCATGATGCTAATCCCCATGTTGGGGAACTAGTAGACTGCAGAGGAGCACAATTCAATGTGTAAGTACACTTGCTAGGCGTTCCTAAAGCCTAGAGCTTCTAATGGTTCTTTAAAGATCAGCATTCTGTGAACACAGTTAATCAGTCTGATGCTCACTGCAGCTGGTTTTCATTTTGTCACTTGGGGGCACAGAAGAGGATAAATCTGAATTTTCAGTTTTCTCTGTTTGAACCCTGTTTCATTCTCCCAGGCTACAAATTTTAAAAATGTATTTTTTGTACAACAGTAAAGTTCAGTCAACACCCACCCTCTCTCTCTCCTAACCGCTGGGCGTGCCTCTGGATCATTCGCGGCCCCCACTCTGCTCTGCGTCCCTGCCCCGCCTCACATGGCCACTCACCTTGAGCAGCATCCCCCCTGCAGCTCCAGGTTTGATCATTTACATTTTATTTCACACAGGCCACCTCTGCCTGAGCCTGCCTGCCTTTTAAATACACATTTTATAAAAACCACTAAGTCAGCAACTTTGACCTGCAATCCTCTTCTTAATTTCAGGAGTCTACAGCATATTTTATAAGATGTGGAGGATGGAGAGAGAGTGGACTTTGGGAAGAGACAGACCTGAGTGAAAATTCTGGCTTTGCTAACTACCAGCTGTGTAACCTTGGGCACGTGCTTAACCTTGCATCATCTCAGATTTCCAATTCTAAAACAGCCGTACAGTGAGATAGGCAGAACCCCACTCTTTCTGTGAGAAAGAAGCTCTCCAAGGTTAGGCCTACAGGTCTCACATAGATAAGAGTGGCTGCTGTAGCTGTGTGGATGGGTGTACAATGTAAGCCAGGCTCCGAAAGGGCCGAATGATCCTTGCTTGGCCCAGTGATGCTGAAGATACCAGTGAGGAGGGAGAAACGCCTTTCTTTGTCAGGGACTAGACCTGTAGTCGGCAAACTGCGGCTCGAGAGCCACATGCAGCTCTTTGGCCCCTTGAGTGTGGCTCTTCTAAGCCTTAGCACGTGCAGGTCAACCATAAAATTATTTTCGTTGCAACTTCATAACTGTAATGTTGCTACTGTTATGAATTGTAATGTAAATATCTGATATGCAGGATGGTCTTAGGCGACTCCTGTGAAAGGGTCCTTCGACCGCTAAAGGGGTTGCAACCCACAGGTTGAGAACCACTGGACTATACTTTGTTGTCTCTGGGCGGGAAGGAGTGAGTGCACTTGCTTCTTAGGTAACTAATGAGGAAATCAGCTGGGGGTATAGAACTGGAGGTGGAGGCACCACCCTACAGCCCCTACCTCTCCTACCCGCTTACAGAGAGGACAGTGCTCAGGCCAAGGAGAGGTCACATCTGCACCCAGGTGGAGCTGAGGAGCTTGGGTTTGCAAGTCACAGGGGGCCCTGGGGATTGAATGTCCTCCTCTTACCAGGAGGAGATGGGATTTCCCAAGGGAAGGAGATGGGACACAAGGACTGTGAGGTCTGCAGAGAGGGGTGGGAGACTGGGAGAGGGGGCACCCTTGGTTGCCCTTTTCTGAAGGCTGGGTGAGCAAGGCCTTTGTGCAGGATGAGGGCGGGATGGAGCCAACTCTGTCCTCCTATACTGCCCTGTTACAGCATCTTCCTAACCTTTAGTATAATAAAGTCACACACCTGCGGCATGACCCACTATGCATTTTTCTGAGAAAACGGGCAAAGAGAGGAGTATTAGGGACAGAAATAGCAACTCCTGAGGCCTCCAGCTGAGACAAAGGTCTGTAGACCATCGCCCTACTGTGATTTATGGTGGGGCTTTGACTCATGTAGTATCAACTCAACCTTCTGAGGGGCAGGAAATAGGTCAGCCATGTGGGCAGTCTACCGTGGAGCCTCAAGGATGATCCGGAACTCCAAGGCTCAGGTAAATGTCCCTCATTGTCAGTGCTCTGTGCATATTGTTGTCCATGACTATGGAGAGAAGCCAACTGGAAGCTCCATGAGTGGAGCTTTCCTGGGTCCCAATCTGTGCACTTCTGCCCTTGGCTGATTTTAATTATTTGCCTGTAAGAAGCCCGTACCCTTTGTAATTCTGCAGTGGGTGTCAGAAGTGAGATGGTCTTGTGTATACTGTCAGCCTTCAAATGTCAGAGATACATACTGCACTATTTATAAATAAAATTATATGATGCCTGGGGTACATGGATGGGAGTATGGAAGGAGCAGAATTATCCATGGACCATTGTATATTCAATATTCCCTATAATTAAAAGATTAAAAAAAAATTAGCTAGTCTGTTCAAGCAAACCTCCCTGGCTCAGGTGATAGAAATTGCCTTACCACCATCATCACCCCATTAGGATTCCTGGACCCTATTTAACTCCCTTGGATTTATAAGTGGAGAGCAGTCCATGTAGGTGGCCTAAGTCAGGTGGGCACCAAATAGAGCCTTGGGCACAAGCAGGCACCAGTCCCAACTAGTAGACACTTGGGGACCAGCTGGCTGTGGTTGAGGGAATGTCTCAGTGGACATCCAAGGACAGTTAACAAAAATCCTAATACAGGTCATGGGTGATGCCTGTTGAATGGAGGCGAGCAGGTGGTGGCAGCTCGTATCTCCTAGTATTTGAACAAACCCTCCTGAGTGACCATAATGAATGCTGGTGTTCTGTGCTCTGACCAGCTTTGCACCCATCATTCTCTATGAAAACCTGAACTGTGTGATGTGACCTGTCTCCCAGTAGGTAAATTGTAGACCAGGTGCTCATTCTCTTTGGTAAGTGAAGTGTGAGCCTGTCTTGAGAAAAGCCAAAGAGAGGTGTTCAATGTTGCGCCGATGCCAGGGGCAATCCCAGCATTTAAGGTGGCAGTGGTGGGTAAGGCCAGGTCCAGCAGCCAGGGTCCCAGCATGGCCATAAGATGCAACCTAGTAGTGGGGGAGCCTAAGTATTCAGGCCTTGAGGATGGTAGTGGCAGTAACATGAACTCCTGCATCCAGATTCCACATGGATGCAAAGGTGTCAGTTCATGCCTTCCAGTTTCAGGATGGGAATGGCAGTGGTGTCAGCTCATGCATTCAAGGTCTCAGTGTTGACTGCAACCTTTAGCATCCAATCTCATCCTACCCTGGCTACCCCTTCGACATGACCTTGGCTAAGAATCTATCCTCCTATATTTCTTGAGCATCTCCCAGTTTTCTGACCATGGTTCCATGCTTTCCTTTTGATTTTATGAGTCAATAATTCTTCAGCTTCTTAATTTGACTGAGCTCGGTTTCTGCTTGTAACCAAGACTCTGGAGCAGTTCCATGGCCCTTTCCTCATATGTCTCTCATTTCTGACCCGGTAGCTCCCTCAAGTCCTGTCTACTTCCCCTGGGGTCCTAGGGGCTGGCTGTTGGGGGGCACTGTGTGCCGGATGGCACGAAATTGGTGAAGGGACCCTAGGGTTATGAGTGGAGCACTGATAGTAGCATCTGCTATAGTTAATCCCTCAGTTATCACCTGTCACCAGTGCCACTCTGTGTGGTTTCTGTTCACTGATGTAAAGGGTCTGGCATGTGGCAGATGCTCTGTAGGTGATGATCATGTGTTCTGTGAGCATAGTTGCTTTTCAGAGGCTGGTGTTTAGAAGCCCATCTAAAACACTTACTGAGGAACAGAGAGGAAGGGGTGGAGAGAGGAAAGGGGAGAGAGGAGAAAGGAAGGGAAAAAGGGAAATAAGCTAAACAAGTAGTCCCCAAACCTGAACAACAGAGGCAGACACCAAAGTTGACCATATATGATCCCAAGCCAGGAGGTCTCTGCAAAGCCTGAGTCCTGTTGCCTCTGCACATGCTTCCATCAAAATACAGATGCCCTTTGGAGACAAGCACCACATGCATGTGCACACACATGCACATACACACACACACACAGGTGCATGCGCATTTCTCACTTATCTGGCAGCCTGGTTTAAAACTAGCTCAGTCTGGCTCAGCCTTCCCTGCTGGCTGTCTTGCAAGCTCTTCTCCAGGTTAAACCTGCTGGGGTTTCTGCCCACAAGCAGCACTGTGGGAATTGGCATGGGAGGACCCCTGGGTTACTTCTTGAGTGGGCAAGTTCTATTTCTAGAAGGAAGTAGAAGGAGACAGTTGAAGGCTGTTATATATTTCCAATCACAAGGTTTTCCCCATGTGCCCCACAGAGATGGGTTTCTGGTATTTGCCCAGGGAAAGCTTTTAGACATTCTTGGTTTGGCTGACTGTTAGGGAACTACTAC
>NW_006300025.1:1850947-1859912 GCF_000327345.1 Myotis davidii | reverse complement strand
AGAGTAGAATCCCCTCGCTGGCAGAACGTTAGAAAACAGGACTGTCTTATCTCCCGGGAAGAGATAAGAGAGTTTCAGTGTGATCAGGATGGGAAAACCACGTTGGACAATCTCCTGACTTTCCTTACTGTTCCTAAATGAATGGCCTAGAACAGGGGTGGGCAAACTTTTTGACTCAAGGCCTACAATGGGTTCTTAAACTGGACCGGAGGACCGGAACAAAAGCATGGATGGAGTGTTTGTGTGAACTAATATAAATTCAAAGTAAACATCATTACATAAAAGGGTACGGTCTTTTTTTTTTTTTTTTAGTTTTTTTTTTTTTAGTTTTATTCATTTCCAAAGGGCCGGATTTGGCCCGCAGGCCATAGTTTGCCCACGGCTGGCCTAGAAGGAAGGGTACTGTCCTATAAAGCCTAAGGTTTGATTTGCCTTAAACTCACACATTTTTAAGAATATCATATTGTTGCATTCCCTACTCAAACTCCCTTCTGTGTACATCCCTGCTCCTAGGCCCTGGTAGTGGGCAGCAGACTCCTTCTCTCACCACAACTGAGTACACACACACACACACACACACAGGAGTGGGACACAATCCATAGGATAGGAAAAGCCTGGGTGCCCGGCTGAGGCATGAGGATATGGATTGCATTTCTGGCTGTAGGATGAATTCAATCTGTCCCCGAGCCAGAGCAGCTCCCTCTGCCTGGAGCCCATCACTCCACGTGTGATTGCGTGAGATCCCAACCTAGCAAAAAGGTGGGCTGTCTTTGGGGACGGTGACTGACACATGGCCAGGGGCGGGATGGGGAAAATAACCGTGTAATAATACAATGGCTTCTTTGCTCAGAGGTAGAGTTGTGTCGGCCACCAGGATGATGTCCACAGTCTAGTTTTCTACCTCTTTCCAGAGTTTGTTAGACAAAGCATTGTGCATGCGTGCCTGCTTGCATCAGCAGAAGACAGAGTCCCCATGCACCCTACCCAGTTTGGCTCAGAGGATAGAGCATCGGCCCGGGGACTGAAAGGTCCCAGGTTTGATTCTAGTCAAGGGCACTTACCTCAGTTGCAGGCAACCAATCGATGTGTCTCTCTCACGTTGATGTTTTTCTCTCTCTCTGTCTCACCCCTTCCCTTCCACTCTCCCTAAAAATCAATGGAAAAATACCCTCCAGTGAGGACTAACAAAACGAAGAGTCCCTATGTCCTTAACAAACTTTGCCATTTTATATAAACAACATAAGAACAAAGTGGTGTTACTTATTTTAGCTTTCACGAACACATCTTTGTCTCCAGCTGAAAAGTTGGTACAAATAATCTAAAGCAAACAGTATTGTTCCAGAAAAGCGGCTCCTGTTGGCATTCTCACTGGAAAACTCCCCAGGGTTCTCCTAATGGCAGAGACCTCTGTGTGCCCACAAGGTGCTGGCAGAGCCCACAGGAGGCTGTTTGTCTGGTTTGCTTGGGCATCTCCCCTCTTTCCCAGAGGAGTTAAGAAAGAGAGTCAGTCCCCATGTTTCAATGCTACTTCCCCTTCACAAGAAGGGACCAGCAGGCTGTGGGTTAGAGAAAAAATAAAAGAGGGGAAAAAAATGCAGAGAAAGAAAGAATTTATTTTTCATAGTATAAAAGGTGAAACCTAGAATTCAAAGGTGAAAAAACTAAAAGGGAAACGGTGACAACATAGGAAGAGGAGTGGGGAGGGGCCACAAGGAAACTAACCTCCCATGCTTTTCTGCACATTTAAAAAGGTTGTCATAAAACTAAAAGAGAAATATATCATAACACCATAGTGATTAAGAGGCCTTGAAATCTGGCAGACCTGAGTTTAGGCCCCTCTACAATGACTCGAGTCATGGCCTGCACAAGTTCACTGGCCCTTCTGGATGCTCAGGAAAAGCCAGATGTTAATGCCATTAATGCTAATAAACAGGACTAGGAGGTCATGAGCCTCAGAAGTCGCACAGAGCCTGCCTTCCGACATCAGGTTGATGATGACTCATCAGTCAATGGAGCTAAAGGCCAGTCCTATGGAGTGAACTTAACCCTCAGCCCCCAACCCCCCAGCCCCGCCCTCACCCCTGAATTCCTCTAATCCTGGGAGCGGAGGTGTCTACTACCCACTCCTGTGCCCTGAAATCAAAAGATTTCTTGTGAACTCTGAAATTACGAGCAGACATATAATCTATAATGAACTCTGAAATTAAGAGCAGACATATAATCTATAATGAACTTAGAAAACTGCAAATATTTTTTAAAGAATCCCATATATTGGAATGATCATTTCTAATTATATGCACAGTGGAGCAAAGTCTAAGTAGTATGAACCCCTGAGTGTGTGTCTTGGTTTTGAAACACAGCTATTATCGTGCTCTGCTTAAGGACATAGTTTAGGCCCCTCTACCAATGACTCAAGTCATGACCTACACAAGTTCACTGGCCCTTCTGGATGCTCAGGAAAAGCCAGATGTTAATGTCATTAATGCTACTAAACAGGACTAGGAGGTCACGAGCCTCAGAAGTCGCACAGAGCCCGCCTTCCGACATCAGGTTGATGATGACTCATCAGTCAATGGAGCTAAAGGCCAGTCCTGTGGAGTGAACTGAACCCCAGCCACGCCCTGGCCCCGCCCTCGCCCCTGAATTCCTCTAATCCTGGGAGCCGGGGGTGTCTACTACCCACTCCTGTGCCCTGAAATTAAATGATTTCTTATGAACTCTGAAATTAAGAGCAGACATATAATCTATAATGAACTTAGAAAACTGCAAATATTTTTTAAAGAATCCCATATATTGATATGATCGTTTCTAATTATATGCACAGTGGAGCAAAGTCTAAGTAGCATGAACCCCTGAGTGTGTCTTGGTTTTCAAACACAGCTATTATCGTGCTCTGCTTAAGGATGTAGTGGATTCTCTCTCTCTCGTTTAAGAAAAATTTTTTATTCCCTTGGCTGTTTATTAGACTCAAGAATTAAAATACTGCCTTAGTCCTCTCATTTAATCTGATCCTTTTTCTCTATAATATATATATTGCCTGTCTATTCAGGGAGCAAGTTCATCTAAAAATACAAAATATGCATGCAATAAATTATCTTGCTAGTTCATATAATACATACAACATCAAATAATACTGACTTTAATCAATTCTCTCTTCTAAAGTAAGTGTCCTAAAAGGAAAAAAGAAAAAAACTCATGGACATGGACAACAGTGTTGTGATTTTCTGAGGAGGGGTTTTGTGAAGGGGGAAGACGGGGGTAGAGGAGAGTATCAGGGAATAAATGATGGTGGATGGAGATTTGACTTGGGGTGGTGGGCACACAATACAGTGTGCAGATGATGTGTTTTACAATTGTGCACATCAAATTTGTATAATTTTGTTAACCAGAGTTAACCAAAATGACACCACAATACACTCAATAAATAGGAAAAAATTTAAAGGAAAATAAAGTAAGTGTTCTAGTTCGTGTCAGCACAGCTCCTTTTACCTTGAAGTCTTATAGAATCTTTAGGGAACAAAGGAACTGGGAAATAAAGGTGTGAATGGTGTTGGATTTCTCTGGATAACAATATGTGAAAATTTAGAGTTGCTAGTCAGAGTGGGGCTGGGAGTAGAAGATAAGAAAGGTATTTAGAAGTGGGATCCCACACAGAGAGAAATAGCCAGAGACCAGTGTAAGAAAACAGAAAATTTAGTCTCTGCTGTAGCACAGCATTTGCCTTCATGTTAGGATAGCATTTGACTCAGGTCTAAACAGATAGAAGCATTTTGTTTTGTTTTCTCTCTCACATGACAGTAAGTCCAAAGTTGTCATTTCAGGGATGGTCTGGCTGCCCTATAATGTCCATAAGAACTTCCTGTCTTCTTTAGCATGTGCTTTTTAAAAATTACAGTCACAGAGTGGCTGCTGTAACTCCAAGCATCACATTTACCTTCTAGGCAGGAACAGCAAAGAAAGAAGTCTAAATTAGGAAAGCAAAGGCCTACCCTGCTAGACAGAATTGTGTCGCACTCGCAGCTACAAGGGAGCCTGAGAGAGTGAATACTTCTTGAGCATGTTATCACCACAAACAAAATTGAGGTTCTATAATTAACAAAGGAGAGGGAATGGCTATAGTGAGAAACTAAGCCGGTCTAGCATAGTTTTGCTGCTGCTTGGACCCCTGAACCTTCAGTAAAGTCTGCATAAAAAGACCTTGTTTGAGTGGTTGGGTGGTGGGAACCAGATTGAGGGATTGAACCTTATGTCTACATGGTTGCAGAGCAGATTAAAGGAGCAGATATGGAAAGTGAGCTAGAACTCTGCTCAAAATTCCCTGGAAAGCAAGAACACAAAGCCAGATGTGACAATGAAAATTCAAGTCTCAGGCAAGAGATGAAACAGGAAACTGTCTGTTGGTCATAACTTTGTCATTACTGTTGATGGTGATGCTAGATAGATAGATAGATAGATAGATAGATAGATAGATTTATAGATAATGAATAACATCTGTTGAACACCTACATTCAGAGCACTGTTCTATGTACTTCTATTTTATCCTAATTAATCCATCCAAGAAATAAAAAGGCAATGAAAATTATTTCCATTTTACAAATGAATGCCTGGAGGCTGAAAATGTTATTTTCTTAGCTTAATGGCCTATAAGTTTTCAGCCCTGTTTGCACATGCACTGCCAAGGCACAGGCCCAGAACAACCACCCACCATGTGCTTACCTGTGTTAAGCCCCTGCCTTCCTAGACCAGCCAGCAGGTAGCCCTGGCACATTGGACCTCAAAGCTGATGTTTTGCTTGAATCCTCAAAGAACTCAGCTTCCCTTATTCCCTTTGAACATTTCATCTCTGATGACCTCAACCTCACTATAGAGTGGTTTCCTCACATGCACTGTTTAATTTCTCCTCAAAGTTGCCTCCACTGTGATGGGAAGAAGACGGGGCCAGAATGTAAGTGTTCTGGCTCCCAGCCATCTCTTCTCTATCTCTATCCCTAACTCTCCAAAATTGCTATATAAGGCTTGTCCTATATGGCAATATCCTTAAGTAATCAGTCAATGTTTCCTGAAGGAGAAAAGGAAGGGAAAAGTAAAAATCTTAGGAAAATGGCAGAGGGTGACATTACGCTAAAGGTCTTAGTGACCAAGGAGAGGGAGTTCTCATCAACGTCTACCCTGTGGTCTGATGGAACAACTCATATGAATCACAGAATTATAGAATCAGTATCATTCCCCAGACAACCAGTATGGGCTGCCAATCAATACTCATGCCAATCAATCTTCACAGAAGGAGATGGTGAAGTTTCACTCTAGTTTCCACTTCACACAAGGTGGGTGACCTTGGGCCTCAGTAACCTGAACTATAAAATGAAAAAAGTTTGTGATTCTAGTTCTAAAAGTCTATGTTTCTCTTAGGGCTCCTGAGGTCCAGAACTCTGCAACTATCCACTTGGCCCGGAAATAGTATTTATTTGTCATGGTGCACTGACATTTAACACGCAGTGGTCACAGGTTCCAAGAAGTTAGCAACTCTATTTTGGGAGGACAATCCCCAGCCGAGGGGTCAAAATGAAAGAATAAATCATGAAAATAATTTAGCTTGCAGTATTACAAGCACGTCATAAAATGAATTGTGAGGGATTTTATAGATTTGGGTTGATGGAATCTAGCCTCATGTGCAGAACAGTTCAATCGCATCATAAAAAATAAAGAAAGAAGCCTTGTGAATTCCTAAGTAAATGACTCTGAGTTTTGATATCATGTTTTCATGCTACAGTCTTCAATTTCGCTGGCCATACTGGGTTAATGTTGAAACTTGGATTTCACTTTTATTTTGAATATTCCCAGCATCACCAGGGAAGGTCAGCTTTCTAAGTGAACACTCAAGCATTTGTTAGGTGATAGGGGAGCAATAAGCATAGTCATAGAATTTCCCTTATGGGCTTTCAACACTTCGACCACTCCTGCTCCCTTCCTGCCACAGTCCCAGGCCCATCAGAAGAGAAATGCAAGTAAAAGCTGGTGGGTGGTACTTATCAAGAAAGGCAGAATTTCAGTGGATGCTACGGGTATCCAGCCCACATCCTCTCAACGCTTATCATTCTTGTGTGTGTCAACCCAATGCCTTCCAACTGCAAGCACTTGTGCATCTTTGCCTAACCAAGAGCCTTCTCTGAGCACATGGAAGATAGACATGCCAGGAATTTAACACCTTCTGGGAGCAGCCTTAAACCACTAGCAGAAGGGAGCTGTGAACAAGTGCCCAGCCTCTTCACCCCTCAGGAAGGGTAACTCTTACGCATGCTCCTCTCTCTCTCGGAGGTCCCCAGTGAGATGGAACCCCAGGTTCCCCAGAAGCTACATGCTGTTGGCTTTCTTCTACTCTCGCTTTCATTTCCCTACTCCTCTTTCAGTGCTTCCTGGTATCACCTCTCAAATAAACTACTGCCTCCTGAGTAGCTCAACCTAAGAAAGCTATTCACTATAATTCGACTGGTAATCCAATTTTTACATGCACACAATTCAGGTATAGAGAGAGAGACAGAGACAGAGACAGAGACAGAGACAGAGACAGAGATAGAGATAGAGATAGAGATAGAGATAGAGATAGAGATATATAACCTTTCCACATAGGATTTAAGGCCAAAATTGTTTATTGCAGTGGGATCTAAAAAAATAGTTTCTCCATAAGGAAATACAGCCTTTCATTGCATTTTATCTTCTATTAAGTAACTTTTATTTCTTTTTCTTATTCCAAAGGGATAGATGCTTATTGCAGAAAATTTATGACTGGAAATAATGTCACAGTTGAAAATTTCTAGTATTCATCCAAAGAAATCCTTAATACTATGAAGAGATACTGGTAGGAAAAAGATTTCTTCAAATCCCTTCAATGTGGGTATTACGGAATACTTAAGAGTGTAAAACATTGCTCCGCCAAGAAATAAAAATGGTGTGCCCTCATCCACTGCCAACCAACCAACCAATCAATCAATCAAAAATAGACTTGGTTTCTAGTCTCAGCTTTGCCACTACGCACACATGTAAGTCACTCCCCTCTCAGAGTGGAGGTGGGACCAGTAATGGCGAAGATGTCACTCAGGACTAACGCCACATTTCTCCTAGTCAGCCCCGAAGCACTGGCCTAGGCCCTGGTGCAATGTGAAAAAAGCGAATTCAAGTTGCTTGAGGAAACCTGTTTTCCATTATGGTGTTTCCACTCAGAAGGGAAAGCATTGGTGAGAACACAGCTGACCACCTCCCTTTCCCCTCTCTTGCTCCTCTCCAATCCAGCTCCTCCCATAACAAGACTGATGCTCTATGTATTTAACTCCTATGCTGTGTCCCATCCCATATGAACTGCTCACCATGACCTCATGGCTGTCTCCCTTAATCTCCTTTCATTCCCTGGCCATGCCCATGCGTTCACCCTGTTCCTCATTCACATGGAGTTTGATTTTGCCTCTTGTTGCTCCAAAATCTTCACAGGATCCCTATAGTCCTTGGACAGTCAGTTCTGCAACAATAAAACCCATGTGTCCCTAAAAAATCACCATGTTGCGCAGAATCATGCAAATCAAACCACTTGTGAGGGAAATGTGGGGAAAGGAGCACAGCATTAAAAAATGTCAGTGACACATTAAAACAGATTAGAACCTAATAAAAAGTTTAAATGATTGAAACCTAATAAAAATGGCAGCATAGTTTTACACCATATGACAATAAATGTATTGCTTTACCTTGAAAAAGGCCTAGCATTTGCTTGTGGAAGTGGATGCTGAGGGGCTGCAGCCTGTGAATAGTTGTGAATGGGATGGAAGGACATCATCTGAAATCAGAGGTGGATCACTAGACATGGACAGGTGTGACTGACCGCACACGTGTTGAACTGAGGTGACTGGTAGATGTTCGAGCATATATGCCTTTGGTGTATTCCCGCAGCTCAGTTGAGTTGGGTGCAATGTTCTGTATTTATCTAGTGTGTTTGAAGGTGAAATTGTGCATGAGAAAATTCAAAACTTGTTTCTTAATATTAAATCACTTTGGAATAAATCCACAGTTTCAAAACAAGTTCTGTGATAACAGAACTGCCACGTGGAGTTCAGGGCTACCTCTCCCTCACTGCCCAATCAGAAGGGCCTCTCCCCCACCACCAGGGGGCTCAACACCCACCCCGTTTCACTTGTCCTGTAAGAATTATCATTATCTAAAATTATCTTCAATATAGGTGCTTGAAAAATGTGTACACACACTTTAATTATAATTATAAAGGCAGTGTTTACTAAAATAAATTTACTTTTCAAAACTGAGCTATCAGCTGTTAAAGTGTGTATATATTTGGGCGGGGGGACACCCTGTATTTACAGGTGGATTTCCATTGTCAATTACCTCTCATTAGCCTCTAAGCTCCAGGAGAGAATGGATATCACCCCCATGTCTAGCACCTGTGTTCCCGGCACACTGCCTACTGTCCAGCACAGGGTAAGTGTAAATAACAAATATGTTAAAAATGAATTTAGTCCCTTATGTTTTTCATCACATAATAGAAGTCCAGTGGCACCCTCACACCCAGGTCTTCAATAAAGATCAGCTATCAGCTGTTAAAGTGTGTATATATTTGGGGGCGGGGGGACACCCTGTATTTATAGGTGGATTTCCATTGTCAATTACCCCTCATTAGACTCTAAGCTCCAGGAGAGAAGGGATATCACCCCCATGTCTAGCACCTGTGTTCCCGGCACACTGCCTACTGTCCAGCACAGGGTAAGTGTAAATAACAAATCTGTTAAAAATGAATTTAGTCCCTTATGTTTTTCATCACATAGTAGAAGTCCAGTGGCACCCTCACACCCAGGTCTAATAAAGATCTCAGAGAGAAAATTGTAATTGTTTTTTCTACCGTTAGATTTGTTCCAGTTACTATGGCTGCATAACAGGTTACCGCCAAAGTAGACATGAAGACAATCATTCT
>NW_006300025.1:1830164-1849550 GCF_000327345.1 Myotis davidii | reverse complement strand
TCCCCGCTTCCCCCCTTTACCTCTCCCCCCCCACTCCCCCACTCTGGGGATCCAGCCCACAACCCAGGCATGTGCTCTTTCCTGGAATCAAACCAAGGACCCTTCAGTCTGCAGGCTGATGCTGCCTCCACTGAGCCAAACCAGCTAGGGCGCTATTCTAATTCTTAAGCTGGATGATGAGTATACCTAGAAGCTCATGCATTTGTAACTGCTCATATTAAAATTATTTTGCATGTATTTAAATTTTTTTAAGTTAGGAAAGAAATGGCAATTGAACAGCAGGTGGTCCAAGCCCCTCCTTTTGACTAAGTGCAGAGGTCCAGCATCTCTCCTAAAGACACAGGGAGTGGATCGTCACTAGAACTCAGGGACCCTGGTTCCCAGAATAGGATGTGAAGATACCACGTACTCCCTGGCAGGTTCTAAATGTCTGTGACATGTTTGTGCTGGGGCTTGAGGCCCATTAAGATGGAAAGTTTTTACATTGTAGAGTATTTTTAAAACCTAAAGTTTTATTACCTTCGAGTTAAAATAGTTGGGATTCCCTATTCAGGTTTTTCAACACCTCAGAGTTGCAAAATTCTCCAAATAAATTTTTAACGGAATAATTTCACTCCTTAAAATAATGAGGACCACGTGTGAGGCTGGGAAAGCAGAGTGGAAATCTAGGATGTTTAACCGTGTGTGGAAACGTTCACGGTGTTATATTGACTGAGAAAGGAGAGAGCCTCGGGCATCGCATAACCCCAGTGAGATGTAGTCCAGGTCTCACAGGGTCAGCCATCTGGGAAGGTTAGGACACAGCGGCACTATACCCCACATGACAATCCTCCACACCCACACTTGTCAGCTTTGCAGAAGTCCAGTCTCCCAGGCTTACACGACTCTGAGAGCAGCCCCCATCATCCACATCACCTGATGGGGTACAGATACGCAGCTGTAGAGCATGCTTCTGGCGCCTCCCCCATCACCTCAGAGCTCGCCATTCCTGTGCAGCCGTGTGCATGAGACAGCAGAATGACAATCCTCCACACCCACACTTGTCAGCTTTGCAGAAGTCCAGTCTCCCAGGATTACACAACTCTGAGAGCAGCCCCCATCACCCACGTCACCTGATGGGGTACAGATAGATATGCAGCTGTAGAGCATGCTTCTGGCGCCTCCACCATCCCCCCAGAGCTCACCATTCCCGTGCAACCGTGCATGAGACAGCAGGTGACCCTGCCTGAGAGCTCTCTCTGCTCAGCCTTTAATGTGCTGCAGAAACACTTCTGTGAACAGTGACCACATAAAGTGTTTCATCTGATGGATCATCTCATTTAAACCTCACACTATCCCTGTGAGGCATGGTTACTCCCAATTAGCAGGTAGAAGAACTGAGGCTCAAAGAAGTTATAAATTGCCTCTCAAGTCACCCAGCCCATAAAGGGTATTGCTAGAACTGTAACCCAGATCATCTGAATCTGAAGGCCCAGCTCTTAAGCCTGGGGCCAAAGAAAACCTTTCAGATGTGAGTATGTAAGTCCTTTTCTCCTCCCTTCTTTTTTCTTTGTTTTTGTTTTTCATTCTGGCTTTGTTCTGAGAGGTCAAGGGTGTTGTTTTCTTTCATTAAAATTATTTTATTTTGGTAAGAACACAACACGAGATCTAGCTATCCTGTTGACTGTAGGTACAATGTCCAGTAGCTCTCTAGAGCTTATTCATCTTAACTTAACGGAATCTTTATGCCTGTTGATAAATAACTCCCCATTTCCCTCTCCCCAAGTTCCAATCTTCAATTTTACAAATTTGACTCTTTTAGATACCTAAGATAAATGGAATCGTACAACATTTTTCTTTCTATGATTGGCTTATTTCACTTAACATAATGTCCTCAAGTTTCATCTATATCAGTGATGGCGAACCTATGACACGCATGAACTCATTTTTTTTGGTTGATTTTTCTTTGTTAAATGGCATTTAAATATATAAAATAAATATCAAAAATATAAAAGAGCTTGATTTCAATTCTTTTGGATAGGTACTCAGAAGCAAGATTGCTGAATTGTATTTTTAATTTTTTAAAGAACTTCCATACTGTTTTCCATGGCAGGGGCACCATTTTGCATTCTTACCAATGATGCGCAAGGGTTCAATTTCTCTACATTTTTGCTAACAGTTGTCTTTTTTTATATATAATTGCCATCCTGGCAGGTGAAAGATGATATCTCACTGTGATTTTGATTTTAATTTCCATGATGATTAGTGATGTTGAGCATCTTTTTATATATTTGTTGACCATTTCTTTGAAGAAACGTCTATTCACATTCCTAGTCCATATTGTTATCTTTTTTGTTGCTGTTGTTGTTGGCTTGTATGAATTCCTTATACATTAGATATCAGCCCTTACCATCTATATGGTTTGCAAATATTTTCTCTCATCACATAAGTTGCCCGTGCACTATTGGTTATTGCCTTTGCTGTGCAGAAGCTTTTGTGTTTGGTACAATCCTACTGGTTTATATTTGTCTTTGTTGCCTGTGCTTTTGGTGTCATATCCATAAAATCACTGCCAAGGACCAATGTCATGAAGTTTTTTTTTATCTTTTTTTTTCCTAAGGGTTTTGCAGTTCCCAGTCTTACAATTAATTCTTTAATCTATTTTGAGTTGATTTTTGTGCATGGTGTAAGATAAGGCTCCTTTCAAGTGGCTCACTGAAGTGATAACCGTACTGAGAATATTGCAAAGAGTGTGAAATAACCTCTCCCATCTTCAACTCCTGCCAAGAATAACTCTTCATATTATTATTATTCTGAATAAACAACACCAAACTTGCTCTGGTCTTGTATATAAGAACATTCTTCTCCTTGTGGTAGAATGGGAAGAGGCTGGAATTTGGGGTAAAAATACCAGAGTATTTATTACAGGCCTGCTACATACCACATGCCTCTAGATAGACATACAACCTGCCTAAAACTCGGTTTCCTCACTTGTACAAAGGGGTTAAAGATATTTTTGCCACATGATGGTTTTGAGTGTGCAAATAATTAAAGCATATGATGTAAATGTTAAAGAATAAAGCACCATAAGAATAATAATGGCTTACAGTAATGTTCCTTAAGAAACATTATGTAACATGAAAATTAAAAATGCAAGCTTTGGAATAAGACAGTCATCACCAGGAGATTTGGGGAGATCTTGGGAAATGGCTTTACTTCTGAGCCTGCATTTTCATCTGAAGTGACCACGTAGCCCCCATTAACAGATGAATGAATGATGTATGTGAAAAAGCAGGTGGCAAGTTGACACAGAGCCTGCAAAAAGTAGTTTTAGTAACAGTAGGATTTACAGTCTTTGTGCCTCTCTGTCCCTTTACACACAAATTTGATTACTAAAATTTAGAGGCGATGTAGAAGCACAATTTCTAGCAGGCAGGAACTCAGAGTAACAATCCAGGGAAATGACAAAGGCCAACTTTCTCCCTCCCATGCTCAGAGGCTACGGCACTGGGACAATGTGCTTGCTCCCAACCCTAGTGGCCATGTCTGTCCCTGTCCGTTTCACCTCCCATCCGGCCTGATGGTTAGCACACTAACTTCATCATTGCAAGTCTCAAAAATCCACTTTTAAATACATACCATGAAAAATAATAATTCTGTCCACCTTGTCCACGTGCCTGAATCTAGAGGCATAGCAAGCTCAGCTCCAGCTACCTGACCAAGGCTGATACCATGTATGTATATAAACACTTGCATCCTGCACATCCACACGTGTGTGTGTGTGTGTGTGTGTGTGTGTGTGTGTGTGTGAAAGGCTTTCATTAGCTGTTGATACATTGCAGAGTAATTCATGCAGTCTATCTCTCTCCTTAAGTCTGGCTGCATCCCAGATGTGCTATGAATAAATCAAGTCTGGTTCTTTTATTGTCCAGGTAAATTACTTAAAAGGGTGTCTACTTATACATAAATCTAATCTACCATATTTTGAAATGTGCAAGGAGCCATTCAATCTTAAACTATACCTGACTCTATTTTAGTCCATCACACTGATGTAGAGAGAGGCTGTAACAATTACTTATGCATAATCCTGAGCCATGTAAAGAGCAGAAAATGCACAGCTGTCATGCTGATCAGTAGTCAGCTGAACACTGGAGAGAAACTCTCTGGAGGGTTCCCACTGAGCACTCTCCCTCCTCTGGGACTCTGCTGTGACACCACCTCAGCTACTCCAGACTTCCAGCTCCATCTCTTCAGGGAGTCCCCCAGGTTCTGTCTGTCCCCCACTCCTCCAACCAGCCATGTCCTGTTTCATCACCTTGAAACTCTCCCCAGACAAGTAAACTGGAGGGTGTGGGGTAATCATGGATTTCACCTTCTTTCCTGCCTCTCACGATCCTTCAATGCCTGAGTGTCTTGAGAACCATTTCCCATATATACTGTCCCTTTTTTCCTTTTAAGTTGTTTCAAGTGGGAGAGTAAGTCTGGTCCCTCTTCCTCCATCTTGGCTGAAAAATAAAAGCTGCTTTCATTGATTTTTGTCTAACTGTTGTATCTGTGGCCAACCTATGGTAGCCGTTGACAGATGAGTGTAGTTCTATTATGAATGCTGTTGATGTTTGTGTTCACATCAATAAGTTAGACCAAAGTGATACAAAGCTGTATGTTAGAATGTCACTTGTGCATCAATGATGTGAATGATTGCTTTGCCGAAATAAATCATAGTTCACAAATATTGAGAACAGTCTTTTTATGCTATTCAAAATGTAACAAATACAAACATAGCACACGTTTAAGTTTAATCTCCCTTAGTAATATTTTCTCCATCACTTTCTTAAGTCTAGCCAATCAACAAAACAGCAAACCAAACCCTGTTTTGTAGCTTTTTTTTATTTCTATGATGTAACTATTCCCAACAGATGATTTCGAGATGCTAATCTTATGTCACTGAACACAGAGTTGGGAAGAGATGCCCAGTAGCCCCCATGAGATGGGTATTCCCAATATATGGGTGCAGTAAACATAAAAAATAACCCTAAAAGCATAGGTTGTAGTAAAATAATTAGGAAGTTATGAGTGATGAGCATTTATTCTCCTTATTTTTTAAAGAAGTATATTTAAGTTTTTGTAATTAAATTTTTAATATTGGCTTCCAAAATTCTTGAAGACTTAGAAAACAGCTTGTGTGAGCTGTTTGCACAGCCTGTGTTTGGGCCACAGGTGCGAGTCATAGCACAGGCAGGGGGGTACACCATCCTTGGAGACGGTGATGCTTGTTCCTGTGTCTTGCAAGGGAAGTGATCATTTGCCAAATAGGGAGGGTAAACAAGGGCAACCAGGTAGCAGGAGTCGTGCGTATGAGGGCAAGTAGGAACCATCAGGCCCAACTTTAAGCTTCCCAGGTTCCAAGCGGGTGTCAGGAGAACTTCATGACTTCAAACAAGGACTCCAGTCTGAATCTCAGTCTCTACTTAATCAGTGTGGCCTGAGACACACCATTTAACTGTTTGGGCCTCAGCTTCTCCAACAGCACCTACCTCCCAAATTTGTGGTAAGGAGTGATTGCGTGAATGCACGTTAAACACTGAGAAAAGTGCCTGGTGTACAGGCATGGGGGCGGGGGGGCAGCATTCCTTGTTTGTTTGTTTGTTTATTTATTTATTTATTTATTTATTTATGATTCTTTGAATGACTTTATGTAGTAGATAGTTATGTTCTGCCCAGCACAGCAAAACAATGCATTCCTAAAATTTAGTACATAGAATTGGAGACCATGCACTGTCCAGATTTGCTGAAATCAACTTTGGAAAATAAAATATCCACATTGAATTCTTTTTAAGAAGCTGCAAAGTGAATTGGGATAAACAAAGCAATAATAAAAACCTATTAAAATATCCATTTGCATGATAAAACAAGTCTTTATCTGAATTGTGTAAAATAGGGATTGTGGTTCTTTTATATAGAAATAATTCCTTTTTTAGGGAAATAAATATGAATTAGTTACTTGCATTTTCTGGCTAGTATTTTATCTAATAAAATTGATCAGATATAAATAAAATTCTCCAAATGATCACAAATTCAAGGGTCAAAGAATAGTCTTGTCCCAGAGAGAGCCTTTTCTGCCAGAACTCTACTTCATCCAGAACAATCCAGTGCTGACCTGAACATCTGAGAAAGTCTACATTGGAAACAAAGGTCATCTCCTCTCCCCTTAGGCACACCCAGGAAACGAGTCTGCTTTTTCCCCTCTCAACAGCACAGCAGTGCAGGCGTGTGGGGGCGGAGCAGCCTCATCCGGGTACATCTCCTCCCAAGTCGGTGTTCGGAGACGTCACCACATTGGCAACTTGAAAGCAACTATGGTGGGAATATTTATACCACAGAAATTGGCAAATAGCAAAACCCAGGGCTTTTCTCCCAGAGCACGTATCAGCACACCACTGCTCCTTCTGATAGCAGTTAAATTTGTTTAATATAAAGGGTGCATCAGACTTCACTTCCAGGAAATCAATCTCTCCCTAGCAAGGCATTCAAGGCAATAAAGAAGCCTGTGCAATCCTATTACCAGAATGTAGCCCTACCAAAGGAATGACCAAAATTAGCCTGATGCCAACGGTTTCTCCAGGTGGAAACAAGTACACAAGTTCAAGATAACCTCACACCGAATGCATTCCCATTAATACTGGCTTCTCCGGAACTCAGCAGATTGCAGAGTGCCACTTAGAATGATGCAAAGCCATGCCTCCAGAGAGCTCATGATAAGAGCACATCATGAAGGTACCAATGACAGCTTCCTGGACCCTTTCACAGACAGATGGCTCCTGCTCTCCTCCCCATTTGATGGAAGTGAGGCCTAGCGAGGAGAGAGCATGGCAAGATCACCAGGTTCATCTTGGAGCCATCTTTAAGTGATTCTCAAATTAAGCTAGAATGGATTACTAGAAGGCAGACCTAAAACCAACAAATGAGTGTAGTAGGCTACATTATTGGCTCCAATTTTTCAACCCTTTCCATATTCATGCCCTTTATTATGTGCCTTGGCAATCTCCCATGAAGGGGCAGAGTATTTCTCTGTTCCCTTGACTTTGGACTTGTCAGTGTGACTTGCTTCAGGCAGTAGAACAGGGGGAAGAGATCCTATGTCTTAGGAGGCCTTACCTATTTCCTCCTGGCTCGCTGTCACCATGAGAAGGACATGGAATTGCTAGCCCGCTGGTAAGGAGTATGGGAGATAGTGCAGCCTGAGGCTGAGCCAGCCCGGCCCACCTGCAGGAAGCAGAGGTGCCCGGAAAGCACCGTCTAGACCAGACAAAGCCCAGACATGAGAGTGAACCTGCTGGGATCCTCAAGCCCCCCAGCCCATGTGCAGATTGCTATGGTGTGTCACCAAGCCTTGATGGTTGTTTTTTATGCAGCACTATTATAACAATAGCTAAGTGAAAACAGGAAGCATGAAGAAAATTATTTTTCCCTCATTAAGAGGAACAATTTCTTAAAAGTTGAAGAGTTAAAACCATGAAGCCTTTGAAGGTTTACCAGTGGTTGGCAAACTGCGGCTCGGCAAACCGCGGCTCGGGAGCCACATGCGGCCCTTTGGCCTCTTAGAGTGTGGCTCTTCCACAAAATACCGACTTCTGCACATGGGCCACGAAGTTTCAATTGCACTGTACGTGCGCACCCACACGTGGCATTTTGTGGGAGAGCCTCACTCAAGGGGCCAAAGAGTCACATGTGGCTCGCGAGCTGTGGTTTGCCGACCACGGGTTTAGGCTGTCATATTCATTTTATAATCTCCAAAGCCTACTCCAGTGCCTGGTATACAGTTGGTACTCAATAAATGTTTCTGTGTGCCTGTGTGTCAGGGGTTGCTTGCATAAAAGCTGTCCTATGAAAAATGTGGAGAGCTTCCTGTCATTGGAGATAAAACAGCATTGATTGTATTTCATTTCTAGAATACAATAGGGGGCATTTTTTATTTAGTAGGTAAATTAATTAGGACTTGTTCACATGAAGTGACAAAAAAGGCGCCTCTTCTTGCTGACTCACAAATTTAAAATGTCCAGGGGTAGATCATGTTTGCACTATGTTGTCAGACCACCCGCCTGGCTCTGGATTGTTCTGTGTTGTGACTAGGGCAGTGATGGCGAACCTATGACCCGCGTGTCAGAGTTGACACGCGAACTCATTTTTTTGGTTGATTTTTCTTTGTTAAATGGCATTTAAATATATAAAATAAATATCGAAAATATAAGTCTTTGTTTTACTATGGTTGCAAATATCAAAAAATTTCTATATGTGACACGGCACCAGAGTTAAGTTAGGGTTTTTCAAAATGCTGACACGCCGAGCTCAAAAGGTTCGCCATCACTGGACTAGGGGAATCTGGGAGACTAACCCCATATTTCCTCAAGGGACAATGGTTTAATATTAGTAAATTCAATGTTTATGGTGACTCTATACAACATAACTACCACAAACAATGAGAATTGACTGTATATGTGTGTATGCATGTGTGTATGTGTGCACACACTCAGTTTTAATTTTTGATTTCTTGCCTATGGCAATTTTGAAGCCACAAATTAGAAGACATAAATTAGAAATACAGTGAGGGAAGGTGCAAAAAGCCCTGTACACAAGCACAAAGACCCAGAACATACAGCCTTAGAAGGAGCACACATGGCTGCTCTCTTGCTGTGTGCAAGGCCTTCAGCTAGGCTCCCGGGGGTGCGGAAGGGGACACAGCAAACGCCTGTCTTTGAGGAGCAGATAGTCGGACAGGAAAGATAGGCGCCTGCACAGATTCAATGTTGGGAAGAGAGAGGTCAGTGCCATGAGAATAACATCAGCTTCAAATTGTTTTGTCACTTTTTTGCTCTCATAATTCCTAATTTGTGCCTTCTAATTTTGGGCTTTAAAAAAATCTAGATTTGTGATTCAAATTTAAATTGCACTTTCATAGCAAGTTCTTCAAGGCTCAGGTTTAGGGGCCACGTTTACATATGGTAACCTGAGGTCTGAATTCTTCAAAACTAGGGCGATAGCCCCAGGGTTCCTGTGTTATCATATTGCAATGAGGAGTGCGCCTGACCAGCTCCCCACTCATGGTCAACAATGAAACACCTCCCAGAGAATTAGCCTTAATCCTTAGGCCCTAGGACTCTGGATACTCCCTGAGCTTGCCTCTCTGTGACAGAGATGTTGTATCCTGAACACTTGGGACACAATGGTGGCTCAGGGGGGGAATAGCATGACTGCTTAATTAAGGATGTCCCATCTGCCAGGGGATGGACAAGAGAGATCTTACGGTCCAGGTGATTCTCCTGCAGTGTTGCTCATTCCTTGCCTAATTACCATACTTCCTTCCCTCCCGGCAAGCCCTCCTCCTTTCCGTTTGTTTATTTTGGGACAACATCATTCATAACATCCAGGTGGGTGTTCATTGAACCTTTTCTTCCATTTTCTGTTCTAAGCACAGATAATTATGCACATCAAGAGAGGAGGTAAATATTGTAATTTGTCTTCAGGGATATTACACATAATGTGGCTTTGTTTCCTCCACTTCACCAGCTAATCACTGAACACTGTATCTCCTCCTGGAGGGGCTTAGAATATTCTGGAGGACACATAAATAAGGTTTTTAATTTAAAAAATCGCTTCTCAGCCCTGGCTGACAGCATCCCTCCTCTTTTGAATAACAGCATTATTTGTGACATCCGGTGGCAGGCAGCTCAGCCTGTGAGTCATGCACCAGCAAGACGTACGCTCCAATGCCATTATGAAATGGCAAGAACCCCATGATCAAATGTGGAAACGTTGTTCGTAGATTAAACAGAAAGCCTTCTCCAGAGGCTCCTACATCAACAGAGCAAATGGTTATTGCCAATTTGCATTTCTGCTCCAAAAATGCTGGGGATCATTTACATGTAAATTCTCACCTTGCTTGAGTTCTCCCTGGGCTGGAGGACAACATTCAGGCCCAGCAAATGGACGGGGCTGCCTGATAGAACACATCACTGACTCAGACAGAATTCAAATGTGGGGCTGGCGCTGCGCTCCATGAACATCTCCCGAGTGGTTATCTGTATTTAGCTGGGCTCAGCCTCTGATTCTAGCTCTGGAATGCAGCTCGGGCTTCTCCCTACTACTTCTCTGAAAGTAACCTCAAATGGAACCCTAGAACTATGAATATTGCAAACATTGGCTTTTATTCCCTACAAACCTGCCAGGGAACTGGAGCAAGGGTAACTTGCCTGGAGCCATGAATGATTTTATGATAAATAAATACTCATTCAGGAGAACATGTACCATGAGCCCAGGAGCTAAGCACATGCATGGCTAACCCACCCTCAGGCAGCTGGGCATGAGGAACAAGAAGTGTGCTCCTTCCTCTCTAAATTAAAGATTAGCTTCTGGGGGGGCCACCAGTGAGGGGGCCCCTGCTGGTTGCGTGTGTTGGACAAATGACCTCTTGCTCAATGGCCGAAGTTGGGCCTTTGTCACAGAGCCGAGGGAGCCTTTCTCTGGGAACTGCTCCATAAAGAGCAGAGAATGTTTTTACACTGGGGTTTAAAGGATGCTGTGATTTAAAAAGAAAAAATAGGGCACCTGGGAGGAAAAGTAACCACATTATTTTAAAGTTAATTAAATATGTTTTATTAGGTACCTGCCAGGTGCAATGTATCGAAGGGAATATAAAGTTTAATAAATCCCTGATTGCAGGGTTTTGTGATCCGGGAGGGTAATGAAGTTTGTGGGTGAGCTGAAAAAGGGCAGGATGTGGGGAGGGGGCTGAGGTGCCCAAACACAAGCTCAAGTATAGTTACAGAGCACACGGAACACCGTCCCCACCATGGGGTGACAGGCACTTGGGAGGAGACAGCGTTTGAGGGAGAGCATCTGATAGTAGGAATGAGGCTCCTGCAGCTTCCTGTGTGCTCAAAGTGCTGCTGTTATTCCCACGTCACAGATGAATAAAGTGAGGCAGAGAGGCAGAGCAAAATGCCCTCACACCCTGCCCAGAGAGCACCATCTTTAGGATGACTCCTCAACTTTTTTGTCTCTTCATTTCTCTTTCTGCTGTGGCACTAATATCAGGCCTGGCTGCACTCTGCAATTCAACTCAGCAAGTATGTATCCGATTCCAAGTGTGTACGGGACAGCATGGGGTCAGAAAGGACCAGGGCTCGTGCCCACCAGCAAGGAGCCCATAATCCAGCAATGACAATGAATTTGGATCTAGGCTAGCTCTAGTTCATAGTCGAATGCCCCGAGTGTCATGAGGAGGGAAGGACGGGTGACTGTGGAGGATAGATTTGTAATGATGACCAAAGAAGTTGCTTCTTTCTCTCTATTTTTAAACAAATATTTTGTACTGATAATGAAAATAAAAACTCACAGGGAGGATAAAGGAGAAAATCAAAATCATTCATAGTCTCACCAAGAGGAAAACATTTTATGTTGCTATATTTCATTCCAATCTGTTTTATCTGCAAATTAAGATGTTTTAGAAAAAAATAAGAGAATTATACTGTTTAGATAATTTTATATTGACATTACATTATGAGTACTTTCTTTTGTCAATAAAAATTGTTTGACACATAGTTTTTAAAGGCTACATGTATGAACATGCCATAACTCACCTACCCATTTTACTGTTGTTAGGTATTTACATTGTGCCAGATTTTGCTATTAAAAACTACGTTTCAGTATCTATTGTTGCCTAATATTTTTCTCAAATCTTGGCATCTGGCTTCTGTAAAAATAGTTACATATTTGGAAGGCATTATAGAATTTCTAACTAAACAGTATTCATTCTTGTATTTTGGCATTGCTGCTTAAGGAAAGCCAAGAGTTCATAGCGCAGTCTCACAGCCACCAGCTGTGCCTGGAGACGCTGCCTTCTCATCCCTCGTGCCATCATGTCCGCTCCACTGACCATGTGGCAGATGCAGGGCCATCCACATAGCATCATCTTGTCAGCACCTCTTACCATATAACAGTCAAGTGGCCACCAGTCGCTCTACTCATACCCCAGCTATCAACAATCCAGGGGGAAAATAGGTTTCCCTTTGCCAATAGTCCACAAAAGCCCCAGAACTGAGTCTTATCAGTACACTGTGGGTCATGTGTGTATTGTTTGACCAATTATGAGGGTCAAACAGATGCAACCAGCTGATCAGCCTGACCTGTGTCTTGACTTCTTTTTTCACTTCTTGGTGTGTCCTGTGTACTGTTTACAAACAGACAAGCTCAAATCAAGGGTTGCTAGCTATGCCACTTCTGTATTAAGGAGCAGTAAAATGTGTTAGGCTGGAGAAGACTCAACCACCCGTCTTTTGGTGTAACCCAGCAACTTGAATTCAATATGGTCCAAACCAAATCTTCCTTCCCCACCAAAGCATGTGCTTCCTCCTGCATCTCAAAAAGCCATTGCGATGCATGGCAGACCCCATGGCTTAGCTCACCCAGATTTCGTTTACAGCCCCCTCTCATTTGCTTGCCTTTACAATGGAATCTATGAAAGCTAAAAACTCAATCTCCTAGCCTCTCTCACTGCTGAGAGTAGTCATGCAAACGCCTCTGGCCAATGAGATATAAGCAGGTGATGGCTGGAGCTGTCGTAGCCATGTTGCAATGGTAAGGACCAGAGACACACACTAAGGAGGGAAGAGCATAAAGAGGGAAGGACACTGGGTCAAGGGTGATGTCTATATATGCTGCACTAGCCTGGGAAGCCCACCTCTACACATGAGACAAAAAGACGCCTACTTTTTAAAGCCAAATGTAATTCCTAATGGACACACCATCTTCCCAGTCAACTAGAGAACCTCTGAGTGTCTTTGTCATTCCCCACAGTGTTGTTCCTCATCGCTGGTGGCATACCAAGCACTATCAATGTTTACTTCTCTGGAGAAAAAAAAACAAAACTAGAAACAACAGAAAGCCAAATGTTAGGTGGAATATAAATAGTAAAAAACTGCCTAGGTGTGTCAGCTATGCATGGGGTGCTCTATGATAGGTCAAAAAATGAATCTGGAGGGAGGTTAGAAAGCAACAACTACATAGTTGCATTAAGATTGCTAAAAAATATTAAGGTCCCTTCCATCTTTGAAATACTAAAATAATTCAGAGAGAATCACTAGGCATAGTTTCTAGCTATGTAAAACTGAACAAAATATTGTTACTGACACCCCAAAGTGCCTCATAAAATAATGGGTCATGTTAGGAGCAGTGCTTTGCCCTGGAGGCAGAAATGCTTTGTGTTGAGTTCCTTTAGAAGCAGAAGCTGAAGGCCACTGAAGGCCCTGCCTAACAGAGGGGAAGAATTTGGGAGATGGGAGGGCGAGGAGAGAGGAGTCAATGAAGCTGTGGGAAAGGGGACCACAGAGGAGATATAGGGGACTGAGGGTTTGGAAAGACTAATAAAAGGAATTAAGATATGACAGATTAAAGTATTTGTTGTATGATCCATTAGGCAATCTCTCCCAGCTCTTAAAGAAATATCATACAGTATTTTGTGAGAAGATAACTCTTAAACTGAAGCAGGGATTGAGTTTCTCACCTGGACAAGCACATGGAGGAAAAATATTCTATGCAACACAGTAAATGACTTCAGTCCAGGGGGGACATCAGAATTTGAACACCCTGGAATGCATAAACATCTTGGGATGGTCTTGGCACTTCAACAAACCATGAATTTGAAATTCAAAGTAAATTTTAAATAAGTTTCAAGGGCCAGGAGGCCCTAACTGACATGAAGTCTTTTATACTTTTTACATCAAGTGAACATTTTATTTCCTTTGAATTGGCTCTTTTCCAAAACAAATACAAAACTAAAACAAGCAAGAGAAACAGTAACAAGAAACAGTTGTGTACTATCAACCCAGAAATGGATGGATTCCACCAATGATATTGGTCACAACCAAGATCTGCCCACGCAGCAAAGAAGTGAGGACCTGGCTTTCTATGAGCCAAGGTATGAGTTTCTGTGTCAGGACAGACCAGCAGACCCTGAACGATGGATGAATGATTATTTTGACATACATTTTTTTGTGAAAGAGAGGGATAAGGGACTGCCTGGCTAAAGGAACCAGACAGCCATTTATCTGCCTTTTTAGGCTTTTATTGTAGTAATAGTTTGAATTAAAATTAACCTTTAGATACTACCAGCAGGGTAAGTATTCTTGAGAAAATATATGTATTTGTAGTGTTTTTTAAAACAAGGCCATTTTGAAATCTAAGCATAAAGATTTTAGTAAAATACCCAGGGGCTCAGACTTGTTTGGAAAAGTCAAGGCAGGGTCTGTCACCTTTGGCAAGAGGCCTCCAACCTTTTTGGAGAATTCTTCTTATAGACTTTCCAACCAAGTCCCATGCTTCCCCACATTTCTGAACCAGAGGGTCTATGGTAGGCTTGTGGTAAAGGGTTTTCCTGCCTCCTTTCCCAGAAATTGTATTTGTATGTCCAGGTCTAGTGTCCTTTAGTCTGTGAAAATCCTCCCAGACTCTGACAATGAGCTGACTGCCATACTGATTTCTTGATACCTGGACTAGTGCTATGGGCTACAGCTGCTGACTTCAAGTCTTCCCATGATCAAGAGATGGCTGATTTCTTGATTAATACCCACCCCACAAAACACATTGTATGTGAATAGAGAAGCCATGCAGCAGACCAGTAAATGTTTTTATTTACTGTCTTTTTTTAGCAGATTCTCTGTAGCCAAAACGAAGAATGAAAGACAACCAGACAAAGAGTATTGTACTGAGAGACTGTAGGAAAAAATGCATAAGGCATAACATTGATCTCGTAGGAATTCCAGAGGGAAGGATCAGAGAAAATGCAAAGAAAGAAATAATCAAATAAAATGAATAGATATTTATCTCCACTAAAGGCATGCATCTTGAGCATGAAAAAACTACTAAGCATGATAACTTTAAAATCACATCTAGACCTATATTGGTAAATTTCTAAGTTCTAAAGATAAATAGGAAAATTTTAAAAGCTCCCAAGGGAAAAAAAATGTATAAAAAATCAGAATATAAGGGCTATGAAAATATTATGCAAGACACACATCTCCAGTGTCATGAAGGAATGGTTGATATATTTGACTACACAAAGACTACAAATTCCTGCAGTTTGCTACCTATTTAAATCTGAAATGAAATAAAACCAAATATATTTTTGAGACATATATATGTTATTAAATTGTCTTTAAAATGATACAAAGCCAACTTAATTGTATGTACCTCTGGAGAAAGGAGGAGGAGGAGGACATGAAAAGAATTTTCACTATGCTTGTTGTGTATTCTTCTGAATTGTTTTGAATTTCAATTAGAATGAACTACTTTATTACTTAAAGTTGTTTAAGATATGAAAAACACATCATAAAAATAGACTTTCATTTGCAAAGTAACAGAAAATGAACTGCCTACTATATATGTTTTATTCTTCATTCATTTATTCCACTCATATTCACTGGGCACCTACTATGTGCCAGGCATTATTTTAGTCACGAAGATACAGCTGTGAACAATACAGACAAAAACCCCTGCTCTCATTGTATTTTACATTCTAATGAGTAGAGGTAGACAATACAAATTAATAACTATAAAAATAACCCACATTGCCCTAACTGGTTTGGTTCAGTGGATAGAGCGTGAGCCTGGGGACTGAGGGGTTCCAGGTTCGATTCCAGTCAAGGGCACATGCCAGGGTTGTGGGCTCGATCCCCATAGGGGGCATGCAGGAGGCAGGTAATCCATAATTCTCTCTCTCATCATTGATGTTTCTATCTCTCTCTCCCTCTCCCTTCCTCTCTGAAATCAATAAAATATTTTTAAAAAATAACCAACACTTTTTAACACTATTGATGAAACTGCTCCTCCCCAATATTCTGGCATGCTCCAGCTCAGCCAGGAGCACTCTTACCCTTCCAGATAGGTGGTCATTCGGGTTTTTTTTTCTCTCTCTCTCTCTCTCTCTCTCTCTCTCTCTCTCTCTCTCTCTCTCTCACACACACACACACACATACACACACACACACACACACACACACACACACTCCAGCTAGCTCTGCCTTACTTTTATTACTTCTTCCACCTTTATTGTTAGAACCTGGTCTAAGCCACCTTCATCCTAGATTCTTGGTCAGACTTGGGCTATTGGTGATTGATATCCTATTTCTGCCCTTGCCCTTCTCACCTTGCCATACACCTGTCTTCAACACAGCAGCCAAAGTGATTCTGCTAAATATTCCAAAGCAAGTCCTTCCTCTGCTAGAACCTGAGCCCCCATCAAGTTCCCATCTACCTCAGAGTAGCATTCCACATCCCCACTGTGCCAGTAAGACCTCCCCCATTGGCTACAAAACCTCATGACCTCATCTCCTACCTTCCTCTCTGACCCTGGTCCGGCCGCATGGGCCCCTTTCCTGTTCCCAGGATGCTCTCTACAGGATTTGGCACTTTTTCTGCCCTCACCCTGGGCCTCTGTTTACCTGGAAGTCCATGTGATTCACATGTCACTTCAGAGAGGCCTTCCCTGATCAGCCCTCAAACACTGGACCCTCCCCACATCCTCTCTGTTTTCCTTAATCTGTTCTTTTAGTGCTCGCAGCATCTCTCACTCCTGTCATTTGATATATTTATTTGCTTATTTTTTATGATCTTTCCCATTCTCCCTACTCAGAACATAAGCTCCTAAGGTCAAAGACCTCATTTGTTTCCGTCTCTGGCCTCAGTATAGAAAGTGCTGCCTTATACATCGTTGTGTTCAGGAAATATTTGTCAATGACTCCAGAGCAGTCCCAGGAGAAAGTGGAGTCCCAGGAGCCTGGTGATGGGAGTTCTCCACCCCAGGCACAGAGAGTTAAGCAGATGCAATGTCAGGAGGGAATGTTAGGGCAGAAATAGCCTCAATTAGAAGTTCAGCTCCCTTTTCTATTATTACTATAAGCCAGCCATTCTGAACAGCTTCAGTGATAAAATACTCCTCCCCAGCATTGGTCTATGTTTGAAATAATTGCTGTAGTTACTGTTGAGTTTTAGTAATATACACATAAGCTTCAAATTACCACATTTTCATGACTTCCCCTCTAATTGACATTGTACTCCACATGGAACGCAATTTGGAGAATTCACATTTTCAGAGCCAGCCTGCAACACAGGCACACAGGACGTACGTTCACTTCCAGAATTAGTTCAAAACTAGTAAGCTTCTGTGGGTCCACGTGTGCCTGCTGTAGCACAGATCTGAGAGAAGTGAGGCAGCACAGTGAGTCTGAAGACCAAGACACAGAATTTTAGTCATTTTGTGTCTGTGTGACAACTTGGAGTTTTCATATGTGACTAAAATTTAAAACAGTGACAGTGAGCGCGAGGTTTAGAACGATAGTTTTGTTTGGTAAGTGAAAATTTTAGTTCTTACATGAAATGTGCCCCAAATTTGAATACTATCTTTAAAATTTAATTTCAATTCTTCTTTTTAAGTTCATAATTGTTTTAAAAACTAAAAAACAAATTAAGAATGAGTGATTTTCATTGATTACTACATGGTTAAGACTGAAAATTATTTTGTCACATACTAGTAGAAGAGGCGGTGTTAAAAACAACCCTCTCTGGGTGTTAAATAGACAAACCGCTGCTGGGAAGTAGGTACTATTATCATTGTCAACATTTTACAGATGAGAAAACTGAGGCACAGCGGGCTTAAGTTACCTTACTTAAGTGGCAGAGAAAAGGTTCAAGGCCAGGAGCCTGTAGTGATCACCTCTCCTTGGCATTAATGAAGTTCCATTTGTACTTTCAATTGATTGAAACCTGGGACATTCATGTTTTATTGATAGCTAAAACTTACTTGTTTTGCCAATGCAAACATGCTTAAGTTAACTGCATGGAAATCTTAAATCTGTGTTCCCAAGAAAAAGTATATCTATGTCCAACAAAATTCATATACAAGAGTAGTCATAGTAGGTTTATCAATAGGAGAATGGATACATTGGGGTACATTTATATCACGAAATATTACACAGAAAATATAAAAAATAAGTTAACTATGAGTACACATGATGACACGTTGAGGAAAAGAAGCCATACACAAAAGTTCCTACTTGGCATGACTCCATTTATATAATGCTCAAAACAGGAAAAACTAATTGATGGAGATAGGAGTGAAAATAGTGGTTTCTTGTTGGGGAGATTAGAAGGGTGAACCAGGGAAACTTCTGGGATGCTAGGAGGATTCTGAATCCTGATCCAGGTTCTGGTGATATACATGTGCTATGGACTGAATTACATCTCCCCAAATTCAAATGTTGAAGCCCTCATCCCGTGTGACTGTTAGAGATAGGGCCTTTATGGAGGTAATTAAGGTTACATGAGTCAGAAGGGGGGAATGGACACTGATCTATTAGTATTAGTGTCCCTATGAGAAGAGACACCAAAAGGAAGGCAGAGCTATTGATAGACACCAAGACCTGTCCCAATGCTTTGGAGCTGGGCAAATACAGAGGGGACAGGAGGCACAATGAGATGTGGCCTTAACACAAGAACAAAATAATAAAGATGCTATTCAACCACAGGTGCCCAAGTACTGAAAAACTGGTACAATCGGAAGCTCTGCTCAGATATGGGGTAGATTTCCCCCCACCATTTCCATCATCTGGGGAAAATCCAGTCCTTTTGTAATCACCCTAGAGCCTGTGGTCAGCAAACTGTGGCTCACAAGCCACATGTGGCTCTTTGGCCCCTTGAGTGTGGCTCTTCCTAAGCCTTAGGAGTACCCTAATTAAGTTAATAACAATGTGCCCACCTATATAGTTTAAGTTTAAAAAATTTGGCTCTCAAAAGAAATTTCAATCGTTGTACTGTTGATATTTGACTCTGTTGACTAATGAGCTTGCTGACCACTGCCCTAGACCAAGATGAGGCGGGGAAGAGAAGAAACTGTCCACAGAAAAGAGCCTGTTGCATTTTCTTGGGAGCCCCCTAGTGCAGTGGTCTGCAAACTGCCACTCAAGAGCCACATGCGGCTCTTTGGCCCCTTGAGTGTGACTCTTCCACAAAATACCGACTTCTGCACGTGGGCCACGCAGTTCTGTACATGCGTGCCCGCACGTGGTATTTTGTGGAAGAGCCACACTCAAGGGGCCAAAGAGCCACATGTGGCTTGCGAGCCGCAGTTTGCTGACCACTGCCCTAGTGCATTCTCATGCTGGGAACAGATCATTATTGTAGACATTTTGCAGCTTAAAAGGCAGTATTCCTCAGAGCACAGGCACTGCAGTGATTTACAGAGGTCTCACGCTGTCACAATTAGCATGACGGAGTGATTTTCCAATTTGCAGAAAGCCTTGAAGAAACTAAAAGCAAAACCCAATCCCAAGTACACTACTCAGAAATAATGACAGAGAG
>NW_006300025.1:1822084-1830064 GCF_000327345.1 Myotis davidii | reverse complement strand
CTGGGGTGGGTTCCAGAGCCTGGTTTCTCAGACTCCAGGCAATGTCTCCTGGGATGACACAGGCTCTTGTTAAAGGACCTCCTTATCTGCCCTCTAGTGGTTGGGACAGATCAGCACAGAGGCCTGCCTAGTGGATATACCCCCATCTATTATGGGCTGGCTTGCCTTGACTCATACAAGCCTCCTTGCATAAATATTTATTGCTGAATCCCCAATGTCTAGCATAGTGCCTGGGGCAAAATATGGGCTCAACAAATACTTGCTGAATTAAGTTTAAAAATCAAGTATTTGAGGCTCACACATAGGGTAGTCAGAGAAACATATTTAACATTTTCTGGCTTTAAGGCATTTCTAAGCTGGAGCATCCGCCATTTCCTCAAACCACACCTGTCTGGTGGTGTAGTCTGGGCTTTGGACCTGGTTGATAAATCAGCAACTGACTTAGCCTTTACCAGTAAACCACAGAAATTGAAAGATGGCTGTAGGCAGCCTCTTGGAGACAACAGGTGCCTCCCTTTTCCCACCATTTATAATGTAGCACCAGGTCAAAAGGTGCTGTGCTGAATACCCTGTCCTCCTGGCCCTGGCCACATCCCTCCCCTGTGCCACATCCCATGGCCAGATCACAGTCACAGACAGACTTGGATTTCAGGTGTTGGTAAGCCCTTAGCCATGAGGACAGTTCTCTCACTTGAGTGAGTATTTTGATTCATTCCTCACTTTCCCTCTAAAAACATGAAATTCATCCCCTTTGTTTAGACTGGAAAATAATCTGCTTCACTCTGAAAATCTACCTGTCTTCCAGGTCAGCCCTCTAGGGACCTGGACTCAGCTTGGGCATTTCAACTCCTCTTTAGAAGGAAAAAAAGCCCAACTGATGGCTACAAGTCAAATGGTACTAAATGGCTTTTATTGAGAACCCTAAGTGAAGGTGGTTGGGGTCAGCTTAGCCACTGAGGGGTGCCTCCTCTATGGTTCTCTTTGCATCTTCTTGTGGTCCTAGGAAAACAGCCACAATCATAAGGTAACATGACCTGAAACAACTGTTTTCAAAGGGGACCAGAGTGGCAGACCTTTTGCCCACATATTTCTCTCTTACTCTGGAAGAAGAGTATTTCCCAGAGCACTCCGGAAGGCTTCCCTTTACATCCCACTGTCCGGGACAGTTTTTGTGACCCCTCAGCTGAGAGGATCTCCTCCCAAATGAACACAATTGTGATTCATTTAGCAAGAAGTCTGAATGAATACTTTTGCATAGGTGAACAACATTATCTGCCACAATCAACTGAAAGTATGTACAATAGGGTTCTGATTATCTCACATAACAGGATGTTCAGAGGTGGGCAGCTCCTTCCATTCATCAACTGAACCATGTCAAGACTCTGCTATGTCTTCTCTGATGCTCTCTGTTTTTCCCTCTTAGTCACTAGATAGCTTACTTTGCATCCTCACATATACCATCCAAATGCAGGCAGAAGGGTATTTCCTCTCCTAGAGACTGGTAGGAGAGGCAGAGGTGCAAATTGGCTGATCCCACACCCACCTGTGGTGGATAAACGTTGGGAGGGATGTCTTGGCTATGGAGGTCTCCACTGAGGAGTGAGGGGTCCCAGCCCCACACCAGGTCCCCCAGCTCAGGGTTCCCGTGCCCAGAAGAGAAGTTTCCATAATTTCTGCCTGGGAAAAACCAATGGAGATTGTGGTTCCTGGAGTCCCAGGCAGTTCCTCTTAAAGGTCCTATGCATGAACTAACCCGGACTCACTTCCTCTGAGCTATATAGTGCAGAGACAGCTCTAGCTCAAAAGGCACCAAGAACCTACGGGAGGAACTGAATTGTCCAGCATCAGGACAGGAGTTGGGGAACAGCTTTCTCCCAGACAGAAATGTTGGCAGAGGTCATGTTCCTTTTCTAAGGCCCCACTTGCTCACAGAGCCAGCAGGTGGGCACCATATCTGAGTCTCCATTAACCAGGCTTCCTGCCCTGGTGATTCTCCGAAACCCCAACCCACGCAAGTAGGCCCAGCCAAGATGTTTTCCAGTGGATTTTCCATATGAATGACCCATCTTGGCTCATGCTTCAAAACTTCTTTAAATCACTCAAACAAGCAGCATCTGGCCTCAGTGTGCCCTGTGCCTCATGATAAGTAGCCCCAGGGCTGTCACTAGCAGCACAAGTAGCAGCCATCTGCAGATCTCTTTTTGCTCATGCCAGGTGGCCCCGGGCAGAACATAGGCAATGACTGACCTTGGCCTGCACCTCCTGGGAGACCCCAGGTTCCAGTGAACCCAGTGAACAGCTTCAGACCATGTTGACACATCACCACCCAACCACCTCCAAAAGTGACACACTCGAGGGGTGGACTCAACAGACACCAGAGCCCCGCTGAAGTAAGTCCTGCATGTCTAATCACTGGGGTGCACCTGAAACTAATATAACATATGTCAACTGCATTTTAAAATAAAAGATGATTTTTAAAAAATCATTGCTGAAAGTAACTGCAAGTCATTAAAACTAATTGCATCATTCTGACAATAATGAACCACATCTTCACAGATTGATGTGATAAAAAAAAAAAAACACAGCTTTACCTAACACCACTGCTCTTTTATGCCTGACTTCCTCTTGGCAGGCTCAGACCTTGGGATCCCTTAACCAGATACATAACCATTTACCCTGAAGTTTGGCATGGTTGCAGAAAGATGCAGAAATGACTGGTGGGTCTGGTGTATCACAGAGCAATGCACTGGACTGAAGCAGCTCAGGTGATGTCCACTGGAGCCTCACTATGAAATGACCTGCACTATCATTTTTAACTTCCTCATAACCCCAGGGGATAGTCTCTCTTGTTCCTAGTTTACAAAAGAGAAAAGTTAACTCTCCCTGAGGGTCTCTAACTTGCCCAGAATCAAAGCCAGAGGGTGGCTTTGGACCCAGAACTTGCAGACCCCAGAGCCATGCTCTTCCTCCTTGTTTCATCTTATGGAAAATTCCCAAAAATTGCTACAGACTAGTTTTCCCTCAAATTTCTTTGTGGGGTTTCCACACCCACCTGGGCAGTAAGCCAGCTACCTCAGGTGTAGCTCTCAAGAGGCAAGAAATCAAATCAAATAACAGTCTCTGCTTCCAGGGGTCCGACATTGTGGTTGCAGAGGAATGAGCCCTACTTAACACAGTAGCACTTTAAACAGTAACGTTAAAATGCAAACACTCCTGGAAAGTGCAAGAGGCACCTTATATTCCCTCCAGTCTGGAACAGATCACTAGGAGGTCTCCATGTGATGGAGAGAAGGCAATCACAAAAGCCCAGAAGTGCAACAACATCATAAACTTAGGAGGTTTCAGAACAGGGGCCCTAAATTTGGGGAAAGTTAAGTAAACCTGACCTTGTTTGACTCTAGGTGTGTTCTTGAAGTCTTTGGCTAATGGGGCTTTCACAACACACACACACACACACACACACACACACACACACACACACTATTTTAAAGGGTTAAATGGTGTACTCAAAGATGAAACTCATTGTACTCATCAAATTCACCAACATCATTCAACTAATTCAGAAAATGATGAGCTGTACTTCTCTCCTGGATTCTGAGCTCAGTTGGTCCTCTCCTCTCCTTTAACCTACTCCAGATTCTCTGAACTTTGAGGCCAACACTCAAGGTCTTTGAGGAAAGCCCCAGTACCTGGCTAATTCTCTAGCACCTATCTCCAGTACAAACCTGTTGTAGGCCTAAAACAGGGACAACAGATGTCTGAGGAGAAGTTGGAGTTCAAGAACTCAAAACGAAAGCAGGGAAGGAGATGTGAATTGCAAATATTGAGGCAAGACCAAAAACAAAAACAAAAACAAAACAAAAAACGAAATTTCTCCTGTGGCAGAGATAAAATTTCTAGTTTGGAAGGGAGAGATTCTCGACCTGGCTCTGTCACTATGGCCAGCGTGACCATGAGCTGATCATTTCACTCTCCCAAAACTGTACAATGAAGTGATTGGACAAGATGCCTGGCCTTCTCATTTGAGCTCCTTAATGCACCCATGCTGACCTGACCACTGGGACCAATGGGAGGATCTGAGAGGCTCTGGAAAACCCTGGCCCTGCTGCCCAGTGACTCTATGCCAATCTGTCTTCAGTGTTTATGCCTCTAATTCAGGCAGTGTTTGAAGGCCTTTGGAAGATTGTGTTAAAGCAGTTTGAAACATCACTGGACTAGACAAATTTCTGACATCTACAACTTATATTAAGAAAGAACAGAATACAGTTATTAAACACAAAAACATGTTCAGTCTGTTCTTCAAAACTTTAAGGCCACATATGACAAACACATAGGCCACACAGCCAACATCATACTCAATGGGAAAAACTAAAAGCATTTCCCTTAATTTCAAGAACAAGACAGGGATGTCTGCTTTCACCACTTTATTCAACATAGTATTGGAAGTCCTAGCCACAGCAATTAGGCAAGAAGAAGAAATAAAGGGCATTCAAACTGGAAAGGAAGAAGTAAAATGATCATTATTTGCAAATGATATGATACTGTATATAGAGAATCCTAAAGACTCCACCAAAAAACAACTAGAACTGATAAATGAATTCATTGAAGTTGTAGAATACAAAATTAATACTAGTATTCATAAATTGGTTGCATTTTTATACACTAATAATGAACTATAGAAAAGTAAACTAAGAACACAACCCCATTTACAATTGCATTAAAAAATGCCTAGGAATAAATTTAGCCAAGGAGGTAAAAGACCTATACTCAGAAAACTATAAGATCCTGAAGAAATTGAAGATAGAAAAAGTTAGAGTCATATACTATACTCATGGGTAGGGAAAACTAACATTAAAATTACCCAAAGCAGTCTATAAATTCAATGCAATTCCTATAAAAATACCAATGGTGTATTTTACAGAACTAGAACAAATAATCCAAAATTTTATATAGAACCCTAAAAGACCCACAATATTGAGAAAGTTGGATGTATCATGCTACCTGATATGAAACTACACCATAAGGCTGTAGTAATCAAAACACATGGTACTGGCATCAAAACAGACCTATAGATCAATGGAGCAGAATAGAGAGCCCAGAAATAAACTCACACCCATATGGTTGATTGATACTTGACAAAGGAAGCAAGAATATACAACAGAGTAAAATTGGTCTATTCAATAAATATTGCTAGGGAAATTGGACATATACATGCAAAATAAATAAATAAAAACTACACCATCTTCTTATACCAAAGTGAATTCAAGTATTAAATGCAAGACTTAAAACCATAAAACTCCTAGAAGAAAACATAGGCAATAAAATCTCTGATATTTCTCCTAGCAATATTTTTCCTAATGTATCTGCTATAGTAAGGGAAACAAAAGAAAAAACAGCAAATAGGACTACATCAAACTAAAACGTTTTTGAACAGCAAAGGAAATTATCAACAAATGAAAAGCTAACCTACTAACTGGGGAAATATATTTGCCAATATACATCTGATAAGCAGTTAATATCCAAAATTTATAAGTAATTCATATGACTTAATACCAGAAAAACAAACAATCCAATTAAAAAATGGGCAGAACACCTGAATAGACACTTCTCCAAAGAGGGCATACAGATGGCCAATAAACATATAAAAAGATGTTCAATGACACTAGTCATCAGAGAAATGCAAATAAAACCCACCAAGATATCACCTCACACCTGTCAGAATGACTATCATGAATAAATCCACAAATGACAAGTGCTGGCGAAAATGTGGAAAAGGGGAATCCTCGTGCACTGTTGGTGGGAATGCAGATTGGTGCAGTCCCTATGGAAAACAGCACAGTGCTTCCTTAAAATAATAAACATCGCTGCCTTATGACCCAGCGGTTCCACTGCTGGGGATTTATCCAAAGAAACCCAAAAACGAATTCAAAAGAATATATGCACTTGCATATTCACTGTACTGCTGTTTACAATAGCCATATATGGAAGCAACCCAAGTGCCCATCAATAGACTGTTGGATAATCTAGAAGTGGCACATATATACAACGGAATATTACTCACCATAGAAAGAGAATGAAATATTACCATTTGCAACAGCATGGATGGACCTAGAGTTCATTGTGCTTAGTGAAATACAGTAAGTCAGTCAGAGAAAGAGAAACACCATATGACTTTATTTATATGTGGAATCTAACGAACAAAATAAATAAACAAATAAAATTAAAACAGAATCATAGACCCAGAGAACAGACTGCTGGTTGCCAGAGAAAATGGGGGTCAGGGTGAAAGAAGTGAAGGGATTAAGAAGTACAAATTGGTAGTTACAAAATAGTTATGGGGGTGTAAAGTGCAGCATAGGGAATATAGTCGATATTATGTAAAGTGCTAGGTGGCTACTGCAAATATCAGAGGAAACACTTTGCAAAGTAGATGGTTGTCTAACCCAGGGGTCCTCAAACTATGGCCCGTGGGCCACATGCAAATACAAATACTGTATTTGTTCCTGTTTTGTTTTTTTACTTCAAAATAAGATATGTGCAGTGTGCATAGGAATTTGTTCATAGTTTTTTTTTTTTTATACTATAGTCTGACCCTCTAACAGTCTGAGAGACAGTGAACTGGCCCCCTGTTTAAAAAGTTTGAGGACTCCTGGTCTAACCAATAATCTAAACACCTGAAACTAATACATAATATTAAAAGTGAACTGTAATCAAAAAATAAAACTTTTTAAAAAAGAAAAATAAACTTTTAAGGTCAAATGTCCAATGACTACTCCCAAGGAAGTGTTGGCCGCAGATTCTCTATCTCCCAGAAACCTTAAGAAAAGTCAAACTAATGGAGGGATTATAAAATAGTATTCGTATGCTTCTTCCACTTTAACATTTAAGTAGGAATGCTCAATGTCATCATCCAAAAGAGTTAAATAATATTGGGAGTTCAGATACCACAAGAATATGGAGAGGTAGCAACAGCTATTTTTTGCTTTGAGCCCTCAACACATGACTGATGCATAAGGCCAGCCCTGTTCAGGCCCTGAACTGAACAGTCAGAGCAATGAGTCCAAAGTCTCAGAAATCCTGGGAGAGAGGAAAAGTTGGATGAGAGGCTAATGTACATCTGTGAAGGTGCGACTAGACAGAGGGAAGAAATGTGAGTTTGGAGTTGAGAACTGGGGGATGAGGTGGGACCCACTGGCCAAAGGATACTGCCAAGTACAGTAAGAAAGTGTGGTGCTTATCACCAAGTCCTATGATAGCCAATTTCTGTGTGTGGGAGGGGGCGGGGGGGGGAGTTCAATCTTCATGGGATTTATCTTTATATTTTTCATATTTCTCATATTATTAAAGCAAGATGTATATATAGGAAAGCACAATGATTAGTGTCTGGCTGATGAACTTACATCAACTGGACACAAGTGTAATCAGGATGTAAAATGTTGCCAGCACCCCCTCCCAAAGCCTCCTTATGCCCCTTTCAATCTCAGACCATGCACCACTCTGACTTCTAACACCATAAATTAATGTTTCAAACTTTATGTTATTGGAGTCAGGCCCCAAAATATGCACTCTTATGTTCAACATTATGTTTGTGAGATTCATTCATGTTGTATGTAGTTGTATTTTGTGCATTTCATTACTGTCCTGTTATACTGTGTATATATAGCACAAATTAGTAATCAATTCTACTGTTGAACAGTTGTGTTATTTCCAGTTTGGGCTATTATGAATAATGTTGCTAGGAAAATTCTAGTACATGTCTTTTGATGCACAAATATATGCATTCTTATTGGGTTTGTTCCTAAAAACTCAAAGACCATGGACTCTCATGCATTGTTGGTGCCTTTTTATTATATGTAACTACACAATGCACCAAGTGTTCAGAGAGTCCATGGGCCTTTTAGTTTTTAACACAGAAATCATTGAAAAAGGAAGAGGTGGTGGTGGTAGAGGAGGACGAGGAGGAAAGGGAGGAAGGGAGGG
>NW_006300025.1:1811839-1821813 GCF_000327345.1 Myotis davidii | reverse complement strand
TTTTATCCTGTATTTTCTTTTCTATCCAAAAGTGAGTTTGTGACTTTGAATTTGTCAAACAAAGGGGGAAAAATAGAAAAAACAAAGATGGGAAGGGAGGGAGGAAGGAAGGAAGGGAGGAAGGAAGGAGGAGAGAAGAGGAGAGAGTATAGGGAGGAGAAAAGAGGAGGAAGAAGAGGAGAGGGGAGGAGGAACTAGTAGCAGTAACCTTGTAAAAGTGTACAAATGGCCTCTCTTCCCTCTTTAGGTCACTAGGTATATATGTGAATATAACACAAGGTTTGGCCTTTCTCAGAGGCTATGAGGGAAAAGCACATGCACAGTTTCTTGGTATAGGAAGGGGCCTACCCTCATCTGAGGGGGTGGCAATAGTAAATTATATGATAATTATAGAATTATCTGACTCTGCTAGAAACACACCACTCCAGCAAATACCACCATGCCTGGAGTCCACGGCAGCACCAGTGATATGGTTTATAGGCTAAGAAGAGATGACTTTGCAGTGAGTGAGCCATCAACTACCAAGCCATTCCAGGGACCAGTGGAAACTATTGGTGACTGGGCCATGCTCCAAAGACCAAATAAGGCCAGTAGAAGAGGAAAGAGACCAACAAAAAAATTAGGTTGTACTTTTTTTCCCTACTCCCTATAAACTGGTCAGGAAATAGTTATCTTGAGTCAGCAAACAGGACTGAACCAGCAGCCCAGACAATGATTACTTGGTAGCTTGGCTGGACTAACGTCTACAGAGCAGGAAAGCTTTAGCAATTATTTCCATCAACAAGACTCTGATGATGATGGGGATTCATAGCAAAGTCTGGGAGCTGTTACCACATGTGGGGTTGGTGGAAGCCAAAGCCCAGGTGAAACATTTCAGTTTGATGGGTGTGTATACATTCTATTTCCTTCTCAAGATTAAACACGCTTTTCTCCCAGCACCTCTGCTGACAGCCTCTGTGTGAAAATGGTCGATGTCCATTTAAAGTTGTAAGGGAAGCAAAAATAAGATTGTATTTTTAGAAGCTGGGAGATGCAGACTGAATGGGGTTGAGCATGAAAGCACATTCCTGAGACCAAACTAACAGATGCTTTTCTTAAATGCAAATATTCCTTCAGCTCACAGGGAGGTTATATGATGTTTGAAATGGACTGCAGCAAGAATGTCTAGTCCCATCTCATTTATTTTCATCAGATTCCTAAGCAAATTTAGGAGATTTGCAAATCTTTAAATGAATAACATAAAAGATAGTCCTCCACCTGGTTGGAATGGAGTCCTGCCTACAGTCAAGGAGACAAACCAGATACAAACTTCTGTATAAAATGACTCTCGTGAGCATGGAAAGAATTCCTGTTTAAAAATACACATACCCTTCTAGGAATATATTCCAAGAAAACAGAAACATCAATCAGAAAGGATATATGCACCCCTATGTTCATAGCAGCACAATTTATAATAGCTAAAATTTGGAGACAGCCTAAATGCCCATCAGCAGATGAGTGGATTAGAAAACTCTGGTACATCTACATAATGGAATACTATGCTGCTATAAAAAAGAAGGAATTCTTACCATTTACAACAGCATAGATAGAACTGGAGAGCATTATGCTAAGTGAATAAGCCAGTCAGTGAAAGATAATTACCACATGATCTCACTCATTTGCAAAATATAAAAAACATTATAAATTGTTGAACAAAAATAGATAGAGGCATGTTTTGACATAGAAAATAAGAAAGTCAAGCTATTTGTAATACCTTAAACAATAAAATTAAAAAATAAAAATTTAAAAAAAGAAGTAGAGGAGCAGATGGTGGGGTGTGTGTTCTAAGGATTAAATTAAGGAATGCATCTGAAATGTTCTGGAAACTCGATGGCGTGACACACTTAAAAGGGATTATTATTATTAAGGCAGAAAACTGTGGGAATGACCTTTTGGCCTTTGCCTGGTTCCCAGGATGTTTTAGGCAGGCCTTGTTTGCACAGTACTTTCATGCTCTTAATTTGTAGTGCATATGTTTGCATGCCTTACCTTTCAGGTGGCACCTTGAGTCTAGGGTGTATCTTCCAAGTTTCTTTACATGACTTAGAAATGATAGGTGCCTAATGAATGCTAGATATACAGATGGAAATTCAGGCTTTCTGTGCATCTGTCTTTTATGTTTTTGTCACAATGTTTTTACATGGTCTGGAGACCTCTTAACAAAGAGGGTGAAAGCCTTTGAAAATCTCAAAAAGCCCTGGATAAATGCAAAGGTATTGAAATTTAAAGGAGACACTCTTACCACTAATGCTCTTCAAATTTATAAGTAGTATTGGGAAAAATAAATCTATAAGAAAAAAATACACAGACCCTGAGCTTCTGGTCAAGATGGTAGAGTAGGTACACACTGTAATCACCTCCCTTTATGACCACATCAAAACTACAACTAATCTACAGAACATCTGTCATTGAGAACCACCTGAAGCCTAGCAGAAAAGAAGTCCTCTAACTACAGATATATGGAAGAAGCCACATGGAGACTGGAGGGCGGGGCAGAGATGCAGATTGAGTTGGTCCCATACCCATGTGTGGAGGTTAAAAATCAGGAGAAATATCTTGGCTGTAGAGGTACCTGCTAGGGAGCATGGGGTCTCAGCCCCACACCAGGCTCTTTACCCAGGTTTCCAGTTCCATGAAGAGACATCCCATAACTTCTGGCTGTGAAATCCAGTGGAGATTGTGGCTCAGGGGAATGAAGGGCTTCTTGAGCCCCAGACATTCCTCTTAAAGGGTCCATGCTCAGGCTTACTCACTGATGAACTCACTCCTCTGAACTCTAATTCTGGGGTAGCAGGAACATATGCCTTCAGGGAGAGGGCTGGAGGGGCAGCTTTCTCCCAGACAGAAGTGCTGGCAGTAGCTATTGTTCCTTTGCTGAGCACTTCCCTGCAGGTGCCATATCTAAGTCTCTATCAAGCTAACACTGTTCACCCTGCCCTGGTGATTCCTTGAGACCCCGACTCAACCCAGTGGCTTTTTCATATAAATGGCCTGTCTTGGCTCATGCTATAAACTTTCCTAAGATTTCTCAGAGGTTCAAAAACCCCAAACAAGCAAAACTGGCCTCAGTGGGCCCTGCATCCCTTGCTAAGTAGCCCCACGCCCAGCAATAGCAGCAGCCAGCTGCAATTCACAGCTAGCCTGTCTCAGGCACCTCCAAGCCCAGCACAAGCGTCACCCATCTGCAGATCTCTTTGTAGCTGATACCAGATGGCCCCAGGCTGACCTTCGCCTGCACCTACCAAGTGGCCCCAAAACCAACACCCCCAGTATCTATCTTCAGACCACACCAGAGAACCATCCAACCACATCCACAAGTGATACTCAAAGGACAGACTTGGCAGGCACCAGAACTCCGCTAAAGAGAATCCTGCTCCCTAAGGTCAGCCCCTGCACAACAAGGCCTCCAGTGTAGTCATGGCAAGTCTTCACGACCAATCAGCCTGAGGGTTAATCCCTCCCATTGATGTGCCAACAGCAATCAAGACTCAACTACAATAGGAGGACACACACAACGTACACAAGGAACACACCTGGAGCAACTGGTTCATGTGACCAGCTACACTGGGCCCCACAGGACACCAACTACAAAGAACCACTCTAGTAAAACTGGGAGGTATAACCACTCTATCTAATACATAGAAACAAACACAGGAAGGCAGCCAAAGTGGGGAGACAGAGAATCATGCCTCAAATGAAATAATAAAAGAAATCTTCAGGAAAAGAACTAAATAAAATGGAGGCAAACAACTTACCTAATACAGAGTTCAAAACAATAGCTATAAGGATGCTCAAGGAATTTAGTGAAAACTTCAAAAGCATCAAAAAGAAAATAGAAACCATAAAGAAGAACTAGGCAGAAATAAAGAGTAGAGTAACTGAAATGAAGAATGCATTAGGCAGAATCAATAGTAGATTAGATGAAGCAAAGGACTGAATCGGTGATTTGAAAGATAAGGCAGCAGCAAATTCCCGATCAGAACAGCAAAAGTAAAAAAGAATCCCCCCAAATGAAAATAGTTTAAGGGGCCTTTGGGACCACATCAAGCACAACATTGGCATCACAGTTAATGTATGGAACGACATGGGGTCTTCAGTAAATCCATATGACAGTCATGTTTCCGGATATCTTGAAGAATGGGTTAGCAGTGATTTTTATTTAGCTTAAATATGCCTACTTAAAATAAACATTTATATCTACTGTTATTGATGGGCATAACCTCAAATTATATTTTGTCTTAAGCTTTATGGAGCCCTTTTCAAATGGAGTTTCAAGAAATTATGTCCTAATGCCATAAAACACCCACTGAATGTAATGGGTTGCTTTCTCCCTATGCTTCTAGAATAGTACTATCTATCTCTGTACCTTTTGGGGGAGGAATTCAGAAAAATTACTCAAATCATTGTCTGTGGAATTTAATTAAGTTGAAAATGGCTGAATTGAAGCCATCATGTTTAGCAAGACATTTTTAAAGCATCAAAAATAAGAAGACAAATTTGATATATTATCATTGATGTTTAAGGTTTCTATCCAGGAATTCACAAAGTTTCAAAAATATTTTTATATGTTTGTGATGGACAAAAAGTCACTTAACTTTGTAAGAATACTCGTCTTTACAACAATTAAAAAAATGACTAAAATAATGCACAAAAAACAATATGGCAACAGACTAAACTGCACCCTTTTGTTAGCAAACACCATTGAAATACACACACACACACACTGTGAAGAAACAACCATTTGAACAAGCATGCAGCGCGGGAGGTAGTAAAAAGATTAAGTACAGATGTTTTTAACAAGGTTTAGCTTATGAGATTTGCCAGATTGGTTTCAGTAATGAAATCCACAAGAAGTACTTTTGGTGAGTCACTGTAGTAAAGATGTGCAAGGGAAAATATAATCTCAACAATTGAGTTCTTTATTAAATACGAGGACTCAGGAGTCTAAATAAGAATTTAGCGGTAAGACTTCCAAGAGAGCACTACATGTGAGACACACACACTCACTGTCTCAGTCATGGGCACACTCTTACAGCAAATATGTCACACTCAGAAGTATGCCAAGGACTACAGGATGTCAATAATGGTGGCAAGTTAATAAGATGAAGGCCTTTAAGATCAAGTAGAATGTTTACGACACTTTATGACAGAAGAAGACTGTTATGAACTAAATATTTGTGTTCCCCCAAATTCATATGGTGAAGTGCTAACCACCGATGTGATGATGTTTGGACGTAGGGCCTTTGGAAGGTTATTAGGTTTAGATGAGATTTTGAGGGTGGAGTTTCATGATGGGAGAGGTGCCCTTATAAGAGCAAGAGACTTGAGATCCCTTTCTCTCTCCATGAGCACCCACCAAAGAAAGACCTGTAAACCCACAGCAAGATGGTGGCCATCTACATCTGTTTCCCAGCCTCCAGAACTGTAAGACACACATTTCTGTTGGTTAAGCCAGCCAGTCGTTTGGTATTTTGCTACAGCAGCCTGAGCAGAGTAAGGGACTAACTGTGAAACTTCTTTGTTCCAATATATAGATTTGTATGTTATCTCATAGAAAAGTACTTAAAAGATCAGGCAGACTTAAAGACAACTTATACACTTATCTTTTAAAAAAAAAAAAAACAAGTGCTTCAGATTTGCTGACTTTTCCTGAGATGAGAAGTGGCTGTCACCGTTCTAACAAGGACTTCTTTTTAAAAGAAGTGCCATACCTGTCCATTCAAGGTAAAAGTAACATTTAAACAAAGAATGAAAAGAAACTGCCGTTTTAAAGAAATGTATGTTATGAACTTGATATTTTTATAAAAGAAGTTTGGATATATCCCCAACATTATATGATTTTCTTAAAAGTCAGGTGTGTTACCTATAAAATCTACCCTCTTCACACTCTAAACACTTGGAAATAACACATTATAACTTGTTAAACAACCTTCCAAATGAAAAGTGTCAGTGGCTTAGAAACAATTTGTTCAAAATATATGAGCACGCCACCGTCTGATCAGTTTGCAAAAACAACTAATAATCATCAAGGAGGAACATTTTAACAAAAATTTTTACAAATTTGGTAAACAGGTTGAAAGTTATATATTGTGACTTGGTAAGAATGGCCCACACTGTATTTATTCTACTTAGCTCAATGTAGTATGCAATTGATACCAGTTTTGGCCAGTAAAACTGGCAATTTCATAGTTTGACTATATATTTGTGTGAAAGCTAGTGGCCTAGTGTCTCCTGGCTGCCCTCCGACAAGGACATCTCCGCTCAGGTAAATTAGGAGTTGGGGATAGTAACTGGAACTCCAGAGAGACCAGAACTTTGTGCCTCACTTCCTGATGGACCTGGACACTGCACAGATTGCTCCATGCTCTGCCCAAATACCATGCTGAGATGGTATCTGGAAGTGGAGCCTTTGGACGGTTATTAGGTTTAGACAAGGTCATGAGAGTGGGACCCTATGATGGGATTAGTGCTCCTATAAGAAAAGGAAAGGAAGAGACACAAAAGCTCTGAGCATCTAAGTAAACAGGCCAAGACAACCTCAGAGACCCCTTGCTCAATGATAGGAAGAACTGAAGTGTTTGAAAGAAAGAGATCCAGCCAGTTGGGTTGAAGAAAGATAAGCCTATGGAACTGGAGGTCTGAGGTCTGGGAGGCAATGACCTGTATGACCAAAGGCCAAACAGGAGTACGTGGTGGATAAATGAGAACAATGGAGAATGAAATATGCTCTGAAAAGGAAAAACTCACCTTTCCTCTGGTGTTGGGGGAAACCAGATCTTCCTTGTTATCTCTTTCTTTCCTCTGTGTCTCTTTTACTGTTCACACAAAACACTTCACTTCTGATCACCAAATGTGTGAAGGCTTTTCCCTCACCAAGCAATGATCTGTGACACCAGCTGGATAGCTTACAGTTGAACTCAATTCTAATATTATCTACCTGAAGACAGTGTCAAATGCCCCAGGTTAAGGGCTCAGTCCTACAAGAATGCCCCCACATCATTTCAGATGCCAGCTGCAAGTAGTAGGACCCCAGTTTACCCATAAATTCTGTCCAATTTGGCTAAAAAGTAAAATATTCCCAGTCCCCTTCTCGAGTTCAATTAATTTGTTAGAGCAGCTCGCGGGACTCAGAGAAACACTTCCTTACACTTACCAGTTTATTAAAGAATATAATGAAGGATACAGAGGAACAGCCAGATAAAGAGGTACGGAGAGAGCCGAAACCGGTTTGGCTCGGTGGATGGAGTGTCGGCCTGTGGACTGAAGGGTCCCGGGTTCGATTCCGGTCAAGGGCATGTACCTGGGTTGCGGGCACATCCCCGGTGGGAGATGTGCAGGAGGCAGCTGATCGATGTTTCTCATCAATGTTTCTAACTCTCTCTGTCTCTCTCCCTTCCTCTCTGTAAAAAATCAATAAAATATATTTTAAAAAAAAAAAAGAGGTACAGAGAGTGAGGTCTGGGAAGGTTCTGAGTGCAAGAACTTCTGTCCCCATGGAATTGAGGTACCTCACTCTCCTAGTGTGGAAGTGTTTGCCAATATGGAAGCATTTCAAACCCTGTACTTTTGGGATTCTATCACATAGGCATAATCAATCATTAACTCCATTTTCAGCCCTACTCCTTTCTCAAGAGAATGGGGCGGGGAGGGTGTGAGGGAGCGGCTGAAAATTCCAAACCTTTCATCATGACTTGGCCTTTCAAGTGGCCAGCCCTCACCCAGGAGCCATCCAGGAGCCCAACCAGAGTCACCTCAATATAACAAAAAACACTCCTATCACCCAGGAAATTATAGGGGTTTCAGGAGCTGGAATCAAAGACCAAATATTAGAACAAAAGATGCTCCCAGTGCTCTTATCACTTAGGAATTTACAAAGGTTTTAGTAGCTCTGTGTTAGAAACCAAGGGCAGAGACCAATATATATACTTCTTATAAATCACAGCATTAAAGCCGCCCTTCACCGCTCACCTCTGGACATATTGGTCCTCTGCAGTCCCAGAACTTACATGCAATCCTGAAGAAAAAGGGAGAGATACCTTGAAATGTCCAAGAGAAAGTTCCCACCACCCAGCCAAATGCAGAAGAGAAATTAATTCAGTTAAAGGCAAGTAGAGAAAGTTGCATGTCTTGCTCAAGGATGTGGCTTGCCACTGCAACGTTTCAATGGATCAGCCTCAGAGGAAGTGGAGGCCCCTGCTCCTAATGGAGGTGTTTCTTCTTCCAGCTTGAACAGGAATTCCTTGGGAGTATAGACTGGGAGGACAATGGGGCATCTCTCAACTACACTCAGAGCTGTTAAAAGACAACTTTGTGTTGGAATTTGAAGGAAATAAAAATGTGGTTCTGAAGCAGGGTGGGTAGAAATTCATATTTGTTCAAGTACAACAGCTTTGTAGTAAAAGGCCTCAAAGTTGTCATTTCTCTTCTCAAACCCTTACCCTGGCCTTCAAATTATTCAAAATAAATGCAGCATTTGATTAGAAAATACAGCTGTTTGACACTGAAAAAAATCAGGATCATGGATCTTCTATATAGATTCCCGTCTTTCCTGGAGATGTTTTTACTGGGGAGAGATGAGCACAAAAGCAGCTGTAATCAGAAGTATTGATTCTAGGGCTGAAAACATTTTTCATCAGTCTCCAAAATTATACTGTCAAGGAAGGAAAGCAAATAGAACAAGTGTTCTTGTTGATCGCAGCTATAAAAATGAATGAGATGTTATGGACCATGGATTTTCAGGAAACTCACTTCTGTCTTCTCAAAATATCTTTCTCTAGGTACCCACCCACTGGAAACTCAGTGCATGTCCATCTGCTTTGTGATATCTACTGCTGAGCACACATGTTCAAGTGCAAGGATTTTGCAAGTAATTTGGGGAACATTTCCTAATTTTTAGGGGCTTCCTGGAGGGTTCTTGAAAACACACATTTCTGGTGAACAGGTACCTACTAGGTGGTAGTTACCTTACCTTTTTCAAGTTATAGGTAACTATTACTTAGAGCTGAGTTAGGCGGTGGGGACAAAATGGTAAAGATAAACTCCCTGCTTTCACTGACTTACATTCTATCAGGGGATACAAACACATGGGCCTGCTCCTGTACACCTCATAAGGAGGCCTGGGACAGCAGAAACCAGTGTGTGTTAGGGAAGCACAAAGAAAAGTCTTAAGCAACTGTGAAAGGCTCCCCAGAGGAGGTAGCAATGCTCGAGCTCAATTAATTTGAACTCTAATCCAAGACATACAAGTTAAAGGGGAATTTCTTGGCAAACTAAATAGAATGGACAAAGGCTGAGAGACCTAGGAGTCTTTGGGGGAATCTGCAAAAAGTTTAGTACAATGAAGGAGGTACATGAGATTTTTTTCCCCAAGAGGGTTTATTACAATTTACATGCAAAAAAAGGTACCATTTTTAGTGCATAGTTCTATGAGTTTTGACAGATGACTATAATGATGTAACAACCACCACCAAGTTATAGAAGACATTCATCACCCCTAATTTCCCTCCAGTGCCCCTTAGAAGAGAGCCTTTCCCTGACTCAGCCCTTGGCACCCACTGATCTATTTTCTATTTCTATTGCTTATCTTTTCCATAATGTCATATAAGTGGAATCATACTATGTGTAGCCTTGTGAGTCTGTCATCTTTTCCTTAGCATAATGCATTTAAGATTCATCCATGTTGTTGCATTTGTGTACATGAGATTTTTTTTTCTGAGCTCAATTTTAGGCTGTGGACAGCTGACATTTAGACTAATCACCTGATCCTAAAAATTTAATTGTGATCAAGTTTTAATGACCAAGAAGAATCTCAGAGGGAATTCTGGAGAGGTGGCTGCTGACCTGCATGGCTACTCACCTCCCTTTTCCATCTATCCATCTGGAATAACACAATTAGCAAGGTACAACCAAAGACTACCTTCAAAGAAGAGGGTTTG
>NW_006300025.1:1810052-1811798 GCF_000327345.1 Myotis davidii | reverse complement strand
AAAAACAAAGAAGAGGGTTTGCCTGTTCCTGTTCACCTCACTACATGTGGCCTTTAGAAAGCCTACCCAGTCCACAGATTACTGTGAACCTGGAGGGGTGATGCACAGTGAAATGCACTGACACCAGCCCCTGTAGATGGGGGGATGCTGTCACGTGTCCCCAGTAAGCCTCAGAACAGAGAGGTTGCTCTCATTTTGCAGCATAGTGAACAGTTTTCCAGGTTTCTTTACCACCACCTCTTAAGACCAAAATCTGCCAGTTGAAACAGCCAAGCTACATCTACAAATTCTAAGGGAATACCTGCCCATAAAGAGTTAAACAAAATGAGAGCCATTTAAGACTCAAATGAGAGGTGTTTACTCTTGGCTGATACATTGGAATCACCTGGGGAGCTTAAAAAGCCACCAACATCTCAATTCCATCCCTGGGGATTCTTCATTAATTGGCTTCACTGTGTCTTGGGCACTGGAATTTTGAACACCTCCCAGGAGTGATTGCCATGTGTGGCTAAGGTTAAGAACCACTGGATTAAGGAAATTCAACAGCTTGAGGTAGAAAACTAAGTTTAACAGGGAGAACAGATGACTACTATTAAGATAGAGCTAATGGAAGAGACAGATGAAGTTAAAAAGCAAATGAGAGTTCCCAAGGACATTCAATTCAATATAGCACAAGATATTTTCTTGAACTACAATACTATTTCTGAAATTACAAGTTCAATAGACTACCTGAGAAGATAATATTCTTTTTTTATAATTTTTAAAATATATTTTTATTTCAGGGAAGAAGGGAGAGAGAGGGGGAGAGAGAAACATGATGAGAGAGAATCATTAATCGGCTGCCTCCAGCACTGAGGATCAACCCTGCAACCCAGGCATATCCCCTAACTGGGAATCGAACCGTGATCTCCTAGTTCATAGGTCAACATTACACTACTGAGCCAAGCCTGCCAGGAAACACTATTCTTTGTTGAGAACCAAATTACTATTTTGGAAGGTCAAGCAGAAGAAGTATTTTATAAATGATATGGAACTCATAAGAAATAGGGAGGACAAACCAGGTTATGTGAATGTGAATAATAAAAGTTTACGAGAAGAGGAAAGGGAACAGATGGGAAGTAATATGAAAATCATAAGAGAAAATTGATCTGAGTGGTTTTGCATCTTCAAGTTAACGGATTGAGAGCCCCAAGTAAAATTAATTATACTTAAAATAAAACAAAACCCAGACCTCCATAATATTTCCTCATGAAATTCCTGAATTCCAATTATGGGGGAAAATAAATATTACAGGTTTATAGAAAAAACAGCAGATGACTTTCAATGGAAGAAAGATAGGCTAAACTCAGACATCTGTCTACAATACTGGAGGTGTCAGACTGTGGGAAAAGGCTTAAAGGTGACTGAATGAGGACAGTATTCAAAGAATCCTAGACCCACTCACAAAATCAACCACTTGTCAAGGAAAGATATTTTTAGATATGCAGAAACTCAGAAAGTCTATAGAAAAATACAGATAATTCCTATATCAAACTATTCCAGATCATAGAAAAAAGATGTAAGTTTTTCCAAATCCATTCAATGAAGCTACCTTAGCCAAACTGGCAAAATCTTCTATAGGGTGCAAAAAAAGCCCTCAGAAAAGCACTAAGTTAACTTTTTTTATGAATATAAAGAAAAATTATAAATGAAATATTGGGAAGCTGAATCTACCAGTATATTAAAAGTATAATCCACAACTGCAGG
>NW_006300025.1:1803053-1810029 GCF_000327345.1 Myotis davidii | reverse complement strand
AAAATGCAAAGATGATTTGGTTACCAGATTAATAACACTTTTTGATGGAAAAATTGACATTGTATGGAATTTAGGCAATATAAATCATAATCCCAACAGAATTTTCTGTGGATATAGACAAACTGATACTAAAATATATAGAGAAAGGCAAAGGACTAGAATGGCCAAGTCATTTTCTAAAAAGAAGAATAAATTAGAGGAATCACACTGACTTTAAGGCTTTTAATAAAGCTTTGGTAATTAAGATAGTGAAACAAAATGAGAGACCAAAATTAGACCCACACAAAAATGGCCAACTGAATTTTGAGAGACTGAGAAAAGCAAAATTGAATTCAATGAAAGCAAAAGCAATTCAATGAAAGAAGGCCAATCTTTTTTTAAAATGGAGATCAACATGCAAAAAGATGAACCCCAACCTAAATCATATGCCACATACAAAAATTAACTCAAAATGAATCATAATTCTAAGTATAAAATGTGAAATTATAAGGCTTTAGAAGAAATTACAGAAGAGAATTTTCATGACCTGCAATTAATGAAGAGTTCATAAACATGGTACCATATGGTATACATATGGTATAGAGTGATCATCAATGACTATTTTAATATATTTTCACAGTGACATACAAAATAGGATATTTGTTAGTAGTTTTGGGGAAATACTTCTTTTATCATTTTTGTACCCTCCTATTCCATTTATGATTAGAACTTTGATAAGGCTTGAATATAGAATTTTATACAATGTCTTTTCAGCATTTGCTAAATATGATTTGCTATGATCCTATTTTCTCATCTACATTAGTTCACATAATAATTAATGTTAAAGATTCTAGAATAGGAAATAATTGTCTTATATCACAAGAGTAATGCACCTCTTAACAATGGGCATATGTCCTGCTGACAGATGTGTCATTAGGCAATTTCATCCTTGTGCAAACATCTTAGAGTTCACTTACACAAAAATAAACGGTATAGCCCACTACACACTTAGGCTCTATAGTAGAGCATACTGCTACCAGGCTGCAAGTCTGTACAGCATGTTACTCTACAAAACAACACAAGATTAAATCAAGCACAGGATACAATGATGCAATCAAGAGATGCAGTAAACACGAAATGTATGAGACTGCTGCTGGTGTAAAACAGACAGCATATTGTTTTGCAGAAAACTTCTTTAAGTAAAAAGGGTATCCTGTACAATAATGACAGTATAATATAGTAAACACATAAAGCAGTAACATAGTCATTTATTATCAAGTATTATGTACTGTACATCATTGTAAGTGCTGTATTTTTATGTTCTGGCAGCATGATAGGTTTGTTTGCACCATCCTCACCACAATATATGAGTAATATGTTGCATTATGACATGTTGTTAAGATGTTGGCTATGACGTACAATAATGACAGTATAATATAGTAAACACATAAAGCAGTAACATAGTCATTTATTATCAAGTATTATGTACTGTACATCATTGTAAGTGCTGTATTTTTATGTTCTGGCAGCATGATAGGTTTGTTTGCACCATCCTCACCACAATATATGAGTAATATGTTGCATTATGACATGTTGTTAAGATGTTGGCTATGACGTCACTAGGCAATAGGAACTTTTCAGCTCCATTATAACCTTACTAGAGGCCTTGTGCACAAAATTCATGCAGTGGCCGGGGGGGGGGGTGCTCATTGAAGACCCCACAGGTTAAGGGTTCTGTCCCACCAATCTGCCCCAACTTCAGATGCCAATCCCAGATAATGGGTCCCAGGTTACCCACAAATTTCTTTCCAGGGATTCCCACAACTTCTCCTTGCTGTGGGATCAGGCCTAAACTGGCAGTCGGACAGCCCTCTAGCAATCAGGGACTGCTGGCTCCTAACTGCTGACCTGCCTGCCTGCCTGATTGCCCCTAACCACTCTGCCTGCCTTCCTGATTGCTCCTAACTCCCTCTGCCTTGGCCCCTGCCACCACAGCTTCATCCGGAAGGATGTCCAGAATGACGTCTGGAATGACGTCCGGAAGGTCGTTCGGCTGTTCAGTCTAATTAGCATATTACACTTTTATTATTATAGATGGGCTACCATCATATGTGCAAATGCAGTCTGTTGTTGACTGAAACACTGCTATGTGGTGCATGCTTGTATATTATTCAACATTGCTTTGGAGGTTTCTTTTAGTGCCATAAGACAAAATACTCAGGGATAATATTAAAGAGGTTATATTAATTTCACTTGGAGGTTATGTTTGTACACTTAGAAACATGCCCCTTCACAAAATAACTACTAAAATTAATGAGGATTGAATAATATGGTGATATAAATGTCAATGTTACTGGTGGACTTTTTAAAAACATGCTGGGTGGAGTACAAACCTGAAATGCTTTTTATTTTTATCTAATCACAGGCTTCAACAATGTTCTGTTGAAACTTCCTTTTTTATCCCTTTCATTTGGATAGAATCCATAGATTTTTGGTCTTTTTCAAGAACTAAAAGCTTAATCTGTTCTAGTTAAGTGTTAAAATTATACAGTAATAAATAACATCCATTTTTGTATGCTCCCACACAATATTCAAAATACTTATTTTAAATGACGATTACCCATAACATACTAGTTATGTACCATAATTTATGAAATGTTTTTTAGTTTGGGAACATTGGGGTTGTGTCCAATGCCTAGCTATTAGAGATAATCCTTTAATAAGTACCTTTTCACTAGTATGTAGCTTTATTTTAGTTACTTCCTTGGGAAAAATTCCTAAGTATGTGTGAATGCCTTAACATTTCTTGTGGAATTTTCCCCAAAAAATTCCTTTTTAAGAAGGTTATACCAATTTGCACTGCTATTAATTTGGTTGGATATGTCTCTCCTACCATTCTGATTAGGCATATTATTACAACTGTATCCTACCATCATCTTTATCTTGCTCCTATTATCTATACAAAAAATGATAAATGTCCAGTGGTCAACAAGACCTCCAACTTTAGTATCAGATTTATTATATAATTCCTGTTCAGCAAATGTTTGTGTTAGGACCTGGATAACAAATAGCCATAGGGGAAGGGGCTGGGTCTTTTGTTCCATTCTGGGCAGAGACTGAAGACACTTTCAGTTCAATCTAATAGTTGTTGGAGGATGCCTGAAGAGTATAGGAGCAGTACAAGGACGAGAGGCCACCAGGGTGTTTTCAGTAATAAAGGAGGTATGGGAGTAACTTCCAAAAGGATCCAGAGGAGGTTTTAGTTTGTATAAGATGGAGTATGTATACTCCAGCTTGTTACTCCCACTGAACGTAGCTATAATTTATACAGGATGCATGGAGCATCTATTTAAGGACTCTGAAAATTAAACAGTAGCGAGCAAACTGGGAAGTTTCTGTTTGGAAAACTAAAAAGGGGATACCCTATGAAACAAAAAAGTACTAAGGAGGTCACAGACAGACAGAACTTACAAAGGAACACCAATAAGACGAATAGTTGACTTACATTAAAACAATGAAAGTCATAAGGCAGTGGGACAATGTGTTCAAAGTGCTCAAAGAAAAAACTATCAACCAAGAAGCCTAAAATAGCAAAGCTTTTTCCAAAACTAAGGGCAAATGAAGTCATTGCAACATTAAAAATGAAGAAAGTTTGTTATTAGCACATTCTTCTTACGACAAACATTAATGGAGAATAATTTTTATCCAAATAAACAAAAAGCACCTGTAAAGGTTAGTATGTAACGGTAAAAGCTAATATAACCAAACAAATTAAAGAAGACCTAAATAAGTGAAAAGAAAGCCTATGTTCATGGATTGGAAGATTTAATATTGTAAAGATGGCAATACTCCCCAAAACAATCTACAGATTCAACGCCTTCCCTAATAAAATCCTAGGGTGTGTTTTTGTAGAAATGAAAAATCCGATCTTAAAATTCATATGGAATTGCAAGAGACCTAGAATAGCCAAAACAATCTAAGGGAAAATAAATTTTGAGAACTCTCACTTTCTGATTTAAAAACTTACTACAAATCAACAGTTATCAAAACAGTGTGTCATACTGGCATAAGAATACATATTGATAAGTGGAATAGGATTATGAGTGCAGAAATAAAACCAATACATCTGTGATCAACTAAGTCTCAACAAGGGAGCCATGGCCATTGAATGGGGAAAAAACAGTCTTCAACTAATGGTTCTGTCTGGACACATGCAAAAAAATAAAGTTGGATCCTTTATACCACATATTAAAATTAACTCAAAATGGGTCAAAGACCTAAATTTAAAAGTTGAAACTATAAAATTCCTAGAAGAAACATAGGGGGCATTAAATCTACATGACCTTGAATTTGGCAATGATTTCTTAAATATGATGCCAAAAGGACAGCCAACAAAAGGATAAATAGGTAATTTGGACTTCATCAAAATCAAAACCTTTTGTGCATCAAAGGTTATTTTCAAGAGAGTGCAACCATAACCCACAGAATAGAATAAAATATTCTCAAATCATATATCTGAAAAGGGACATGTATCCAGAATATATTAAGAATGCTTACAACTCGACAACAAAAAAAGAAACAACAATTTAAAAGCAAGCACGGAACTTAAACATTTTTCCAAAGAAGATATTCAAATGGTCAGCAAACACATGAAAATATACTCAATATCTTTAGTCATTAGGGAAATGCAAATCAAAATCACAATGAGGTACTGCTTCACACTCACCCAGGATGGCTATAATCGAAAAGTCGGGTAATAAGTATTGACAAGGATGTGGAGAGTCAGATCCCTCCTTCACTGCAAATGGGAGCGTACAATAGTGCAGCCACTTCGTGACACATTCTGGCAGTCCCTCCAATGATTGAATCCAGAATTACCACATGACCCAATAATCCCTCTCCTAGATATACATCCAAGAGAAATGAAAACATATATGCACACAAGCACTTGTACACAAATGTTCACAACAGCATTATTCACACTTGCAAAAATTTGGATACAACCCCAATGGAATATAATTTGGCCATAAAAAGGAATGAAGTAGTGATACATGCTGCAACATGGATGAACCTCAGAAACATTATGCTAAGTGAAAGAAAACCATATATTACATGATTTCATTTGTATAAAATGTCCAGAATAGGCAATTATATAGAGACACACAGTAGATTGATAGTTACTTAGGGTGAGAAGTGAGAGAGGGTGGATGGAGGGAATGGAAGGTGATAAAGACTTCATGAGTATAGGATTTCTTTTTGATGTGATGAAGTACTCTAAAATTGTCTATGATAATGGTATTGCAAATATTGATGAATATACTAAAACCATTAAATCTGCACACTTTAAATGGGTGAATTGTATAATATATGAACTGTATCTCAATAAGCTGTTGCTTTTTTAAAAATATCTGATGATACCAAATGCTGGCAAGGATGTGGAAGACCATTACAGGGAGGAATATAAAATGGTTCAGACACTCAGGGAAACAGTTTGGCTATTCCTTATGAAGTTAAACATGTACCCAGTTAAAAATTACCCATAAATCCCATCTCTGGGTATTTACACTAGAGAAATGAAAATTTTATGTTCACATAAAAACCTGCACACAAATGTTTATAGCAGTTCTATTCAAAGTCCCCCAAACTGGAAGCAATTCAATCCAATGAGTGAATGAATAAACAAACTGGTACCTCTATATAATGAAACTCTACTCATCAGTAGGGGAAAAAAAGGAACTATTGTACTTGCATCAACTTGGATAAACCTCAAAGCCATTATGTTGAGTGAAAGAAGGCAGTCTTGAAAAGTTACATAATGTAACATTCCATTTACTTGACATTCTCAAAAATACAAAACTAGTGATGAAGAACAGATCAGTGGTTGCCAGGGCTTAGGTGAAAGGGAGAATGAGCCTATAAAAGGGTAGCATGAGGGAGTCTGGGGGTGATGGAACTATTTTTTATCCTGATTATGGCAGTAGTGACATGAATCTATATACATGTTGAAATTCATATAATTGTATGCCCAAAACAGTCAAATTCTGTGCCCCAAAAGTCAATATTACTGTATGTTAATTTTAAAAATTGAAATAAAAAAGTTTATAGCAATACATAAAAGCAAAATAAATTTTTTTAAATAAAGATAAAAAGACCCAGGAGAGAAAGGGAAGGGAAGAGAATTCACATAATAGCTCCAAGGTCAGAATCTCTCCCCGGAAAGCAAAGGCAACTTGTAAGTAGGATGGTCAGATCACACAGACTTACATCGTAGGAGATCTCTAAGGTGTCACCATGTGGTAAGCTTTGTGATGGACAAAATTCCAGGATAAATGGCTAGATGTCATGTAGTAAGATCATGTGACTGCTCAGGCCAACCAGAAGTTGGGAGGAAAGGTGGTGGCTATGGTTATATCTCTGTAGAGTTCCACTGTGGCTGATAGAAATGTGGAAGGGGCTCCTGGACCCTGTGTTCATGGCTCTCTCTCTGGTGCCTGTGGTGTATTGTGGGAGGAGGGGAACAGGAAGGAAGGCTCCCGCTTCCACCCTTCTATGTGTAACATACAGAGTGCAAGGGAAGTAGAAAGTGAACCAAAACAACAGAACCTCAATCATGGTGAACACAGACCCTCCTCTCCCATAGAAATTCCCTCCACCAAGGCCCTGTCTGCCCCCTTAACAAGTGGCCTGAGGACTCGTGACGTGAAGAGCCTAAGTTTTGGAGTGGCTTATTACTCATCAATAGCTAACTGATACATGGGAAGTGTCCAGACAGGAGAACTCCTGAAGTAAGAGCACACTGATTGTAGCCTTCTTACACCTCTGCTCTCCCAGAGGGAGGAGTCGCCAAGGGGCACCACCTCCTCACTTGGGCATTTATCATGCACATGTGTTTTCCAGGCAATATTTACTCATGAATGGATATGAAATCAGTTTTTACCACCCTCCTTCCCCTGGAAGATGTTGCCATTGGTTCTGTGTTAGAGGGCAAACAATCATT
>NW_006300025.1:1796730-1802650 GCF_000327345.1 Myotis davidii | reverse complement strand
TAAATGTTTTAGTGCTGAGCTCAGGGTACAGGGGTTAAGCTGAGTTCAGGGAACTCAAGAAATCAGGGAGGCTTCACGGAGGAGGTGAGACTTAGTTGGGCCCTGAATGATGAGTGGAATGTGGATACTGGAAGCAGAGAGTGTTCCCTTGAGGTAAGCAGCATGCATGAAGCCTGGGTTACAGAGACTGCAGCCGACATCTCTTATCATTCCCCAGAATTCCCACAGCATCTGAGCCACATTCACCCAGAGGCAGGGACTGAGCAGATCCAGTCTTCTGGAACCATGACTAGTGTGGCACATCTTCACACGGGAGAGCCACATTGTACATGACCAATCAGTGAGGAACAGCCAGCTGGGGGCCCCAAACTATCTCAGACTGAGCACCGAGCAGAGAAGAGCAGTGTTACTTTCCTCTGATTATGTCTCCTTCAGGAGACGTGGCAGGGTTAGCCAACTGTTTTCTTCTCCATCTCGGCTGGGAGTGGGAATGACAGCTCTCCTTTCTGAAATGCCTGAATGCCTCCCCGGACTCCAACTCTGAGACTCAATTCTGTGCCCAAGGAGCTGCCTTCTCCCCATCATGACACCATTAGAGTTGAGATGGACACCTGTTAGAACTGTGATTGAGAGCACAGCCCCCCATGGAAGATGCCATCAGGATTGAAAGCCTGTGGGATGGTTCAGTCCTGTCCTCCCACCAGCCAGGGGTGCCAGTGATGAAAGGCCGTGGGTCTCCAGTGCGGAACCGGCAGCGAGGCTGCCCTTGGACAGCTGGGAGTCCCGAACTGGCAGGCGCTGTGTTGTGAGCATTCTGTGCGTGCTCTCTCTTATCACCACCACCAGGCCAACCAGGTCATACCCTCCAGGGGGCACCATTCTCATACTCCAGGAGAATGAGGTACGTAGTAGACAATGTGACTGGTGACCTGGACTGTCAGCTGGGTGGCCCACAGAAAACAGAGTTCTGAGTGAGGAACTATCAACATCCCCATTTCTCCCCCAAGGAAACCGAGCAAATTGGAATAACCTGCGCTGGTCATCTATTTTGTGGCTACGCAGAGATCTGAAACCAGATTTCTTTGTCTGACTTCTTCAACTGGCCTGAACTTTCTAAATCTCTCCCCTAACCCCGAGGCATGACAAGGTCCCCAGAAGGGCGCCAGAGCCCAGCAAGGGGTGACTCAGTCACCAGGGAGGAACCACACTGGAGGCTGGGGCACCTGCAGGCTGAAGTGTGTTCTCAAACGGCCAAGTCCAGCACATAAAAGCAGCCAGCCCCTTCCTCTGTGAAGGAAAGTTGGATTTGGAAACATAATATTCTAACAGGTTTTTAAAAAACAAAACAAAACTCTGCAATTAGAGGAATTAGCCAATATGACTTGCTCAAGAGCTAGTTAATCACCTGTATTGTGCATTAGAACAGAGACGGGAAGGCACCGTGAGGCCTTTGTGAGGCACCGTGATGGGAACAATGAGAAACAGCAGTGGGAACGTACCCTCTCAGGATAATCCCGGCTCAGCGCCTTCTGCATTTAATCCTTTTCTCCTCGGGGACAGACTGTGTGCATTACCATTTTTATATTTGTACTGTGCATTAACACTCATAAAATGCTCTCACCTTTGAAACGCTCCACTCTCTATCTTTTGGGTAGAGTTTGCAGAAACCTTCAGAAGTGGGAATGCCAGGTGGGTGGTGGGTTTCAAGAGACCTAAAGAGGATGAAAACGTGGCAGGTGTGGACATCCAAGTCCAGAACACAGGGGCACCAATGTAACCTGGTTTCTATAACAATGTAACTTAGTCACTGTTTTGTACCCCCATTCCTCCTGATGGGGGTGAGGAAGCCTAACCAACCTCAATGACAGAATACACTGCCATGTCAGATTTCACCTGAAATTTTCCCTCTCCTGTTCCCATGGGGAGCTTATAAAACCAGAGCAGGTGGGGAGGTGGGCACATGCAGCATCCAGGTGTCTCTGCACTGTGATTGGCATCTGCCCTTTCTGGTGTCTACGGAGCCACACATCCCTGCCTGGCCTTCTTCTCAGCCACATTCCCAGCAGCCTGGCATTGATGGTCCATGTCCTCCTCACGGAGGACACCATCAAATCTGCTTGCATCTCAAGGGCCAGGAAATGTTCCAGGGGACTTGGAAGGACACCTCAGAACCGATGTCTTCCTGAAGGCTGCAGAGCCTCGGTGGTGCACCGCGGGGAACCCCTACCTGGGCAGCCTGGGCAGATCTCCCCGCCCTCAGATTCCTAACCACCTAAGTGGTTCTCTGCAGTCCTGCCACCACAGCCCTTCCCCAGGGGGTGGGGGTGGGGGTGCGTATGCGCATGTGCCTATATGTGTGCACAAGGAAGGATTGTGCACACATACAGCCACAATCTTGATTTTCTATCCCAGAGTCCCAATCTGTCCTCAACTCGGTATTCTCTGTATTCAGGGATGTTCCTCAGCACATGAAGCCCTTTTCCAGGAACAAAATGCTGTTTATGAAGCATTTTGCCAACCACTGAGTTAAATTCTTTCCACATGATCATCCCTTCCATCCTCACAACGAAATACATGCTAACAGCATTTCCCTTCTGCAGCTGAGGAAACAGTCCCAGCGCAATCGATCACGCAGCCCCTGCAGCCCCACAGTCAGTACAGCCCCACAGTCAGTACAGCCCAGGCGCTTTCGGGCCTTGTTCACAGCCACGCTGGCTCTGCTGCCTCACTGGGCCCCTCAGCCAGAGCCCTCTCGTGCCCAGCCGGGACTGGGCTGGGCTCACTGGGAGTGGCTGTGGTGGGGGCCTGTGTCCACTCAGACCCCGCCATCAGCCAAGGCACACGCTCGCCGGCTGAAAGCTCTCCTCTGCCTGCCTCTCCTGACCCAGGTTTACCACCTTTGCCCATTTGGTCACAGTAGGAGAAGAAAGCCCAGCGTCAGCCTTTCATCCAGGAGAGCCCAAAGGCCCCCTGAGATTGGCCGAGGCCTTTGTTGATAATGAGGTAGAAACTTAAGTGCCCCCTCTGCCCATCCCACTGCCCCTAAGGGCTGTACCTGAGAGCTGCCTCCAGCTCAGACTGTGTCCCAGGTTCCTACAGAGACAGCAATCATGCGTGCAGGCGGTCCTTCTTTGAGGCTTCCTGGAAAGCAGACCCTCTGTCCGGGTGTCTGAGCAGACAGGTCCTCAGGGAGCCCACAGCAGGGGCTCCTTTCCTCCTGATCTGGGACGGCTGTCAGCTGGCTGCTACTAGGAGCCTGATAGGGGGCAGCCTGGGCTTCTCCCCGTTCAGCCGGGAGGTGGTGGGCGCCATGACTCTCAGGATGTGTTTTGCCTACTCCACTCCCCACATAGTGGATAACAAGTAAGTCACCTAACCTTACATCTGAAATCTCCCTGCAGGTAGTAGGCTCATAGCCTGTGAGGGAAAAGGGGGGATATCAAGAGGCCTCCCCTAAAACACGGTGGGACCAGGACAATGGGCCCACAGGGCCCAGAGATTTATATGTGAGACCTGGGGTTGTCACAGGCAAGCTGTGTGAATTTGGACAGTGGCTCACCCTCTCTGAGCCACGCTCTCACATAGAATGAGGGGTTGTGATGGTTACATGTGCTCTGGGAGGCTTACTGCAAAGACGAGACCTGCTAGGTCATCTCCCTCTTTCCTCTCCCCCTCCCCCCCCCGCTTCAATTAGGCCTTAATTGGGAGGGAAAACAGAGACAAGTGATCTGTCCCAGGACTCAGGTCCAGACAGCCATAGATAAGCTGAGAAACATGACCCTGGGCAGCTCTGAGGAACTCCTAAGTAGTCTGTGCCACGTGACGGAAAATATTATTCAGCTGAGACTTTAAATAGCTGGTGTATCTGGGGCTGGAAGGTGGCCCTCGACCGCCAGAGCAGTCCCCTCAGGGTGGGCGCCTGAGAAAGGCACTGAATCACTGCACAATCTCTCAGACACTGACATGCCAGGGCCCCAGGAGCCCCCTCAGGAGCAACCCATTCACTCAGAGCTTCCCAACAAATCACAGCTGTGTCCCATCTCCCACACACCCTTGCAGGGCTCGGGTTGCAAACAAGCTTTATGCTACCTCGATATCCTTAGAAAGCCGTTCAAACTCAAGGTGCATCAAAATCACCTGGGGTGCAGTTAGACCAGATTGCCAGGTTTCACCCCAGATTCCTGCCTCAGTGGGTCTGAGTGGAGCCTGGAATTCTGTTAGAGTCCCAGTGCCCAGGCTATACCCAGATGAATAAAATCAGGCCTTAATGTATGGGCAACAGTACTGCTTAAAACTCCTTGGATGATTCTAATGTTCAGGCTAAGCTGAGACCTATGGCTCTAAGTCAGTGGTTCTCAACCTTGGCTGCACATTAGAATCACTTATTAATGTTGTGGCCCCACCCCATAACAAAGAAACAGAATTTCCGGAGGATGAGGCCCAGAAATCAGGATTTTAAAAAAGATTCCCAGGTGATTCTAATGTGCAGCCAAAGTTGAGAACCACTGCTCGAAGGAGTCATTGCCTTGGAGAAAACAGGGCATAGCACCAGGTGGTGTAACTTTATGACTGGGCAGGAAGCCGAGACAATGGGCAGCAATGACATCCCCAGAGGCCACTGGAATCCCAACTAGAAGTAGCCCCTCTGAGTTTCAGAAGTTTCCTGGGCAAAGCTAGAGCAGACCACCTTTGTGCTTCTTACTCCTTAAAACAGGTCCCAGGGACCAGCAGCAGCCCTGGGAGCTTTAAGAAATGCACCATCTCAGGCCCTACCCTAGAGCACCTCATCGGAATCTGTGCTTGAACAACCTCCCCAGGTGATTCATGTGCACTTTAAAGTTTGAGGTAGGTGAGATCTGGCAGGACCTAAGCAAGGGCTGGGAATAAAAACCTACTCAAATCCAAGGTTGTTCCAGGGGCCATATACTCAGCTCCCCAAATCTAGACAACCATGGAAAATTGGGTTCTCCTGTTTTATATATAAATGACCTGTATGTGGAGCTCTGCATATCTTCAGAACTAAGCAAACCCACAATTTTCCCTCTCCCCAATAAATGACCTAGCTGAACCCTCAAACCTGAGACCATTCCGTTCGCCATGGCTGGATGGAGTTATAATCTGGTCCTACGCAGAGCCTGTCACAGTGATCTTGAATATGGCCTACACATTAAAATCATCCAGACAGCTTTAAAATCTCTCCCTTGTCTGGGCCACACCCAGACCAATTTACATCAGAAGCTCTTGGATGGGGCCCAGGTGTGTCAGGACTTTAACACTCACCCAGGTGATTCTTGTCAGAACCAGGAAGTGCCCACCGTAATCTTCACTATTGTCTCTCCTGACCCTCCCACAGCCTTCAATGGTCCCCTGCCTGACCCTTCTTTTCCTCTGCCATTAATTAGGACACTGTATGCTCCTAATGGGAAGAAACTGTGGGCTTCATGCCAGAGAGAGAATGGTATTCTGCATACAAAGCAAATTTGGTTATCTTTGCTGAGCACGCAAAACTGCAAGAGAGCTACAACCCTCAGATTTTTTTAGTCTTGTCTAATTTTTTAGCAAAACACCCATAAATTCAAGCAGCTGCTGTCAGAGTGTGGCTGTGACACCAAGAGAGGCCAACAAGCCTGCAACACCCAGAAGACCAAGGCCAGAACAAATGTCCCTTGCACCGTCCCGTCTCTCAGTGGTGTCATACATGCAAGAATCTGATTATCAGTACAAGAACTCTCCTTTATATTTCCTTTTCCCTTCTTCTAGAAGTCACTAAGAACAAAGATTTTATTAACTGGCCACTAGGAAAATTATTTGGGAGTGATCCTGCTTGGGGTAAACTCGTGTCATCTATGGCCACAAGAATAAAATCAATGTATTCACACTGAGAAATTAATGATTGTTAGTATGAAGAAGAAGAAAAGGA
>NW_006300025.1:1776814-1796699 GCF_000327345.1 Myotis davidii | reverse complement strand
GGAGGAGGAGGAGGAGGAGGAGGAGGAGAAGATCAACAACAACAAAGATTTGAAGGAAATTATTCAGTTGCGATGCATATTCTATAGCAAATGACCTTGGATCTTTCCAACAATTTTGTGCAGTGAGTGAAGCATGTATTATGATTCCCATCTGTTGTTAGCTGAATGTTAGCCCCAAAGATATGTACAACTCCTAATCCTTGGAACCTGTGGATATGACCTCATATGGCAAATGGTGTGATTCAGTTAAGGGTCTTGAAAGCAGTTGCTTATTCTGCACAATCCTGGTGGGTCCTAAATGCCATCACCTGCATCTTTATGAGAAAGAGGCAGAGAAGTTTTGACACAGACACACACAGAGAATAAGACAATGCGAAGGCAGGGGCAGATGCAGCCTCAAGCCAAGGACACCAGCAGCCACCAGACGCTGGACGAGGCGAGGAACATTTGGAGGTCCTTTCAGGGAGTGCAGCCCCACCAATAGCCTTGTGAAGCTGGTGTTAGACTTCTGGACTCCAGAACTGTGTGAGAATAAACTTATTTGGTTTAAAGCCACCAAGTTTGTGGTAATTTATTAACAGCAGCCACGGAAAACAAATACGGCCTCTTGTCTTCAAATTCATCATTTGTTCCCCCAAAGTCATCACCTGCCAACCGTGGGAAAGATCACTGGGATCCGGGAGGGAATAAGCCAGACTCGGTCCCTCTTCCTTTATCCAAGGGAGGCAGACAGCAGTGAGCATGCTCACAAGGGTGGAAGTAAAGGCCGAGAGTGACAGGTGCCATGAAGAAACTAACGCAGGGAATGTAAGAGGGAAGGGCCAGGGCCAGGACAGTGGAGGGGCAGATGGAGGAAGGTAGGTGACATTTTATGTGGTCATGCAAGCCCTCTCTGGGGAGATGACATGTGAGCTCAGACCCAAATGGGCCAAAGGATCAATGGAAGATGAGCACAGAACCATCCGGGCCCAGGGACAGCCACGTGGAGCCCACAGGCAGGCAGGAGCTTGGCATGTTGGAGAAACAGCAGCGAGCAGGTATGTGAGCAAGGACAGAGTGGGGGAGGTAAGAACAGGAGAGAGCTGGAGACAGAGACAGAAGTCGCCTTTTACTCAAAGTTACAGTGTCAAGTAAGGGGGTGACTTGGTCTTCCACATCAGAAGCGCCCTGCAATGCTTAATGTTCCTGCATTCGTTGCTTGGGTATCCGTGGGCAATGAGTGTCACAACTCCACATCCTCACAGCCCAGCCCTCAGGGCATTGTTCCTCCACAACCAGGTCAGGTAGTTCTGGAGGTGGCCCAGGCACGGGGCTAAGGGAGGAACCCTGACAAGACCCCCTGAGAGGAGCGACAGCCATGGTGCCACATTTCTCTCCAGCTCCCAGCTCTACCCACCTCAGCTGTGCCAATGTACCAAAGGGTCAGGCCTGACTGGTCAGGAGTTCCTCCTCTGCAAGAACTGCCTGGGGCCCCAGACACTCCTCTTCCCACCCTCTCTCAGCAGCTTCCTTCCTGGGCCACCCTTGGGCACTCAATCCCTCGCCTTCAGTCCTGGCATCTTTGGCAATAACAGGTGAGCGATAGCCCCTGGGACACCCACAGGAGCCAGAATTGCCCTGGAGAAGCCACAAGAAGCCAGGCCGAGACCAAGCACCTTGCAGAGAGCTCCCTGAGCCATTAACCCCTCGCGGGGCACTGCTCTGAGCAGCTGGGCTGGGTCCAATGCCGGACCGGACAGGACCGTGGGGAAAGCACTGAGCAGGGCGGGGCAGCGGGCAGAGCCAGCCAGGCCAGCCGAAGGTTGATGCTCCTCCAGGGGAGAGGGGAAACCTCCTCTATTTTGCTTTGATTTTTACTGACCTCAGGTCCAAACAACAAATCTTTTCTTCCCCTTTAATTGGCCTGGACAGCATTGTGATTTGCACTTTGGCCTTTCCCTGCCACTCGGTATCTATCCAGTGTTCTCTGAACCCCTAATTAAATGCTAAGTATGTAAGGGTTATAAATACGAACCACCATGGGTCCCACTTTCGAGGCATTTAGGGTCCTATGGGTTGTAACACTAAGCTATTGCTCCATAAGAAATCAGCCCACACTTAGTGGCTGACAAACCACATGCATTTGGCTTCAAAACGCCAACTTGTGATGCTGTGGGTGAGGCGTTCAGGCAGGGCTCTGTGGGGACAGCTTCCTCTGCTCCTCAGGAGGGTGGAGGGACAGCTGCGTGGCTGGAGGATCACAATGGTCTCACTCACGTGTCTGAGCTCTCAGCCGGGGCAGCCACGTCTGAGTTTGGGTCCTCCTCCCTGTGGCCTCTCTCTCTCCACATGGCATCTCATCCTCCAGGCCCTTCTCTCCAGCTGGACAGTATCTTCTCCTCCACATGAATTCCGAGGAGACAGAAGCCGAGATTTACGATGGCTGGGCCGGGCCCCTTTCCAGAGGGCCCCTTTCTCTGGTCTGGGTTGCAGCCTGGCACCGGGAATTTCCGTCTCTCAGGTGCTCTTCTGGAAAGTGGCCAAGGCTGAGAACCCCAGCTCTGCCCCTCCTACTCCAAGGGCAGTTTATAGGCCAGTAGCAAAGGCACCCCTGGGTCTGTTAGAATCGCAGAATCCAGGCCCCTCCCAGCAAGCAGAATGCTTTAGTGTTCGTGGGACCGTAGCTGTCATTAAATGATGGCAAATCACTAACCGGTTTGGCTCAGTGGATACAGCGTCGGCCTGCAGACTGAAGGGTCCCAGGTTTGATTCCGGTCAAGGGCATGTACCTTGGTTGCGGGTACATCCCCAGTAGGGGGTGTGCAGGAGGCAGCTGATCCATGTTTCTCTCTCATTGATGTTTCTAACTCTCTCTCCCTCTCCTTTCCTCTCTGTAAAAAAATCAATAAAATATATATTTATTAAATGACGGCAAATCACCCAGAAGAAGCAATGTTGGAGCTGTGGCTCCCTCTCTTCCTCCACAGGCATCTGGATGACAGACCTCCTGAGGATCCCCCAGCTCTGTGCATCCCACAGAAAGGTGTTCCCATTACAACAGAGCCATCGAGAGAAATAAAAAAGGACAGAAGTGGCCACGTTCATGAGAGGACAGAGGAAGGCAGATCATTTGTGCTGGGGTGGGGGGTGCAGGGGCCTGTAACGCAGGTGTCAAGGAGACTGGGAGGTGATTCCAGCTGCCTCCTGATTCAAATCAGCATCTCTATCTGAGGAAGCCGGTGTGCTCCGAATTCCAGGCTGTACTTCTGCCCTAGGAGGCTGAGGATGTCTGCAGAAAAGCCACATACCCTCACAGATGGGAGTCTGCTAGAGTTTCCCCTCACCCTCACTCCAGATCTGAGGCATCCCAGAGTCCAATCCTTGGTCTCAGCTGCATGCTTGTCCCTGCCCGAGGTCAGCTCCCAGACATCTCTCTCCTGCTCATGCCAGAGTCCCCTCCCTGTCTCCTTGTCTCCGCACCCCCAGCCGAGCCTGCTTGCAATGCCTGAGCCATCTACTGAGATGCAAGCTCTCGATGATGTCACCCCTGTCACAACCCCACAGGAGCAGCAGAAGGAATGAGCCTCCTGGGGTGGCCTGCAAGGCCCGCCATAACCTGCTCTCCCTCCTCCCCCACCTCGCCTTCCCCTGTTCCTTCACCCTATTATGATCCCTGCTGCTGGCACACCCTTGAACTGAGCTGCTCGTCCCCTGAAGTTGGCACTTGATTGTGGCATTTATGATCCCAGGTCCAGGTCAGGTGGGACTTTGCCTTTGAAACTATCTCTGCATGGGGGCTGCACAGGAGTGCCCCTGCCCAGCTCCATAAAACCACGTGACGTTCCTACAGTTACGCCACCACAGGCCACACCTGGCTGCTGAGCATTTGAAAAGCAACTAGTCCCAGCTGAGATGTGTTGTTAAGGGTAAAATGCACAAATTTTAACATTTTGTATAATAAAATAATGTTAAATAGGTTGTTAGTAATCTTTATATTAATTACATGCTGAGATACTAATATTTTTATATATTGGGTTAAATAAAATATTCTATCGACATCAATTTCAGCTGTTTTGTTTTACTATCTTTAATATGGCTGCCAGAAAATTTTAAGTGGCTCATGTGATTCACTCTATTTCTACTGGATGCACTGGTCTAAGGATTTTTTTTTCTCCCCAAGACTCTCTGTCCTCATTGTAACCTAAGGTAAATTATTGAACATCTGAAACTCAATGTCTTCTCTATAAAATGCAGGCAGTATCATTCCTACTTTGTAGAGTCACAGTGAGAAAAAAGGTCATCCGCCCAGCATATGCTATCTATCATATAACATTAGTTGTAGTAAAGTTAACAGTTACAGTGACATTTGTGGTCTCAGGGATTGCATTCATTTAAGATGCCTAGATTCTCACACAGTGTGGAACACACAGTAGGTGCTCACTGCCCAGACTGTGTAAAATGGGAGTCGCAGACTAGAGGTTGACTCATGGGCAGGAGCCCAGCTCCGGGAGATGTCCCACTGGGACTGGTTGTCCATCCTGCCTGCTCAGAGGTCTGTGTGAGTCCCTCCCGCTCTGGTGCCCGCATATCTGGCCAGGCTCCTGCAGCCTCAGCACCCAGCCCCTTCCCCCTCCCTCTCCCATCTCATCCACCCAGTTCCAGCCTGTTGACACCCTGGCCCTGGGGGAGGCTTCCTGCCTTTGGAGAGGTGCTGCCGAGGTCCCACCGGAGACCGTCTCCCGGAAGCCGGAGCCACTCCCTGCTTCCCTTGCTGAAGGTGAGCAACGAGACGTCCTTTCCCCAGCTGCTCCGGGCTCTTCTCAGAAAGGCTCTTGTCTCCAAACATGATCTTCTACACCAGCAGCAAGTCATTCTGGATAAATGTAAGCCCGTTTGATTCCTGAGGAAGAAAAGCTCACAGTTTGTCGGCGGAAAATGAAGCCACACTGTTCTGACACTGGTGTGGGTGCGGGTGCGGGTGCGGGTGTGGGTGTGGGTGTGGGTGTGGGGGAATGGGCACCAGCCCCAGGAGCCAGTGTCAGGGCCTCTGCTTTGGCAAAGCCCAGGGCCTTTGGGTGTTCCCGAGTTTCCCTAGGATGCCCTTGTGACAGGCTTGAGTGGCTTGAGTTTGCAACAGGCACCAATGCTCCAGCGAGGCCTTCTCCGACCCAGACAGAGGCCAGTGGGATCCCAGGTCAGGCTGATGTCTGGCCACAGCCACATCCACACTCAGGTCTCCGCAGCCACACCTTCTGGGAAACGTGGTCCCTGCAGCCTCTGTCTGCAGCCTGCAAGTCAGCTTCCTCGGCAGAGGGTGAGCCAGAGGTTGGGAAGCTTCTCATTCCTCCCCGAGCTTGGCCCCCAGTCGTTGATTTTCTGGATCCCGCCGCCTTTGGGTATCTCTCCGCCACTTCCCACGAGTCCTACTCGCCATCCTGAGCTACAATGCAACCCCAGGGGCCACGGTTTCCATCTTCCACCCGGTAATGCCCAGCTCTGCTCTGCCAGGCCTCTTCCCGCAGGGGCACAACATCACCAGTTAGCAAGGTCACATTCAGGCCAGCCCCCTAGACGGGGCTGCATCTCAGCAGAGAAGACAGTGAGGGAGGGGTTTCCCAGAGCTGGGACAAGGGAGCATCGTATGACAAGACATAGGGGGCTTCTCCAACAACCCGAACCTGATCCCCCCCACATGAGCCAAAATACTTCTATTTACACCTGAGAAGATTTCACCGGATCTGACAAGGTCGTATGATGTCATTTAACTGAAGCGGTTCCAGAGATGACAAAATAAAAGAGCATCCAGGGAGTCTCCCTGGAGACCTTGGGAAGCTTGACTTTTGCAATAGAGGCATGGCGGGGGGTGGGGGGAGTGTAATTGCAACCATCAGCCTTCCCCGGCATGGAATGACTTTAGTCACATTGTCCCCTAGGTCGCATCATCCTCTTAACAAACACAGCGACGCGTGTCACATCTAAATATAGCCAGGAGGATAAAACACGGAACTATCTGGCGGGAATGCAGAGAAAGTTGCTGCGCGTTACCATTCAGCCTGGCTAATCTGACAATCAAGCGAGGAGCACTGCCACATCCAGGAGTCCCTTACTGACTGTCAGCACCAGCAGGGCTGAGGGGGGTGGAAAGCGCATCATGCACTGGATTTTCCTTAGCAGCCTTCCTCTAGGTCCTTCTGGTACAAGAGGCAAAGCCAGTGGCTAAGATAAACCATTGCAAAGGGAAACCATAGACCATGAGGCAGTCACTAATGTGGCCGGAGAAGCCAGGAAAGGCCATGATTATAGTTCTTTGCTTGCCCTCTTGTGTGCTGAGTTTCTTTGCTGGCACAGAATCAGTTCTGATCTACAAAAGTACATCAGAGAGACCTGAGTTCAAGCCCTGGCTCTGCCACTCCCTAGCCGTGTGACTTTAAATAAGTGGCTTTACCTCTTTGGGCCTCCGTTTCTCATCTGTAAAAATGGGGGTGATAATCGTAGCTTTCTCAAAGGTCTTTGAGAAGATTGGTGGAAATAATTCTTTCAGCACTCGGCAATTAATAATTGAGCACCTAGTGTGTTCCAGACACTAGGATACACCAGTAAAGAAAACAGACCAAGATCCTTACTGTGGAGCTTACATTCAAATAGATTTAGATAGATTAATTCAGATAGATTAATTCAGATAGATTACAGTAAGCATTAAACCTGGAAACTAAGTGAATCAGGTAATATGGTAGAAGGGGATAATTGCTACAGAAAAGAGAATGTAAAGCAGGTGAGCTAGAGGGAAAATGGCCACATATTTTTTTTAATATATTTTATTGATTTTTTACAGAGAGGAAGGGAGAGGGATAGAGAGTTAGAAACATCGATGAGAGAGGAACATCAATCAGCTGCCTCCTGCACACCTCCTACTGGGGATGTGTCCACAACCAAGGTACATGCCCTTGACCAGAATTGACCCCGGGACCCTTCAGTTCGCAGGCCGACGCTCTATCCACGGAACCAAACCGGTTAGGACAGCCACATATTCTTTGCTACACTAATTCCCATCTCCTGCAGCAGGACTTCCCTTAGTGACTTGCTTGACCAAGAGAATGTGACAGTGATAATCTGGGAATTCCAAAACCAGATCAGAAGAAGAGCTGCAGCTTCCTCCTGGGTCTCTTGGGACACTCTCTCTAGGAGCCCTACATGCATGTTGGAGAGGTGATGTGTAGGTGCTCTGATCCCCTGCCCAGCTGAGCCCAGGACGCCAGCCATCCCCACCAAGACACGGGCCCTGGGCTGAATCCAACTGGGCCCTCCAGAACAGCCCATCCACCAGCTAAATCCAACCAAGTGACCTGAATTGATGGGTGTAGAGCTTAAGAATTGCTCAGCTGAGCCTGGCCTGAATTTCTGATCTACAAACTCATGAGATACAAGAAAATGATTGTTGTTTTAAGCCACTAAGTTATGGGGTGCTTTGTTACACAGCAACATATAACCAGAAAGGGCTGGTAAGAGGGGCTTTGTTATAATGCATATAAAACCCCTAGGCCAGTTGCCACAACATGGCATCTGATATTATTATCTCCACTAGTATTTTTCACTAGCTTCTCTCAACAGGCCAGGGCTTTCTGCTAGGCATCATTTCAATAATGCTTGTGTTGTTTTCATGCACGGGCTACAGATTCTGTTTCTCCTCTTAGACATGATATTCCAAAGATAAGCAGATGTAGGGAGGCTACAGAACTCAAGGGTTGGCAGGATAAGGAAAGGGCTCCATAAGGCATAAGGGCATTGATGGGCAGACATTGACTTCTGCACTTGAACTTCATCTTCACATACATATACCTTCTCACACTAAAAAAAAGTTTAGATTGAATTTTGATGGACAGAGAGGTTTTCCTGGTAGTCATAATCTTATCTAACTCTTAGGAAAACAGTTACAATTGTGCTTTATTATCCACACAAATTTATCATGAGACCACTATGAAGAAAGCCATGCTCATGCATATTTAAAAGCTCTCTTTCTATATTCTGGTTTGCTCAGTTTCAAAGAGTGAGGAAGGAAAAGAGCCTCCCTACAGAGAATGGTGCAGGTTGTGTACCTACAAAGTTGGAATTTTCTTAGAGGAAAATGAAAGAATATGACTGTTTTGAGTAATTAAACATTCATTCTAAAGGAGGCAGAATCTTAGTAAATGATTCACATTGGAGAGAGAGAGTGAGAGAGAGAGAGAGAGAGAACCCTAAAATATAAGTGAACGCAGGTAGGTGTTCTAATAAAAAATTAAGGGCCACAGGATGGTAAGAGATATTTGGAGATGTGGATGGAATGTAAATGAAGAAAAGGATGAGAAGATGTAATTTAAAATATCAAATGCTAGACAAAAGAAAGTAGTAAGAACAATCACAGAATGTGCAGCTAATTGATGATTAGCTAAATGTTTTACAATGTTGTTTTGGTAGCAGGCCTCCCCCTTCTACTCCCCAACCTCCACCACCTCCCCACCAGATCAAATGGATAGTGTCACATCCCTTTCCTATGCCTGCCAAATGGGCAAGTACATCACTAGCATCCCACAGTGCTATACTGCCACCTAATGGTAGCTATTCAAATTGCAGGCATAGCACCTGAGAACTTTTTCCACTTCTGAGGGCATGCATGTATCTTGCATATCCAACCCTGTATGTTGTAGTAATCCCTAGAGGAGTAATAGAAGTAAATCTATACTTATTGACTATCTGTGATGTGCTCATAAAGATGCATTTAAACGATGGGAAGTGCAGCCCCTTTCTCAGAGGAGCTTAGATAAAGAAACAATAAACACATAAGGGAAAAAATAATATTATGTGTCATTGGAGTTTATAAGAAAGAAATATCTATAGCAAGCAACAGGATCCCTGGATTATCATGATAAAAGAGAAGAAAGAATAACTAAGCCAATTCAGAACCCAAGTATTTCTCCTCTTTTGCATTCTTATGTCAGGTTGGGGAGGAAGGAAGAAGAGGGAAGACAGCCAAATGCTGTTGATGCCTGCTATGTGCTGGGAGTTTGATCGCTGCTGTTTCCTTTACACTTCACAGCTACCCTACAAGGAAAGCTTACTGGCAAAGTATTGAAGATCGCTAGAGGCTAAGTAAACAGCCAAGATTCCTGAGATTGGATCCTACCCAGCACAGGCCTGAAAGGGTTGGAGATCCATGCCTGTCAAATCACACTGCTTTAATGGACGGAACCTCTACTCCGGTTCCAAAAGACTGTGATATTTGAGAGACATGCATGTGCTTTGCCTACATGGGTCAATTGTGCTTCGTGGAGCTGCCCTGTATGGTGAGAGGGCATTGTCTGGCTCAAAGAGGTCACGAGCCAGAGGTGGAGCTGAGGCTGGACCCTGAGGAAGCACACCCGTCTCTGAAAGGGTCGGGTCATTTTCGGCTTTCTCTAGCAGCCTGGTTATGTGCATCAGGATATAGATCAACCCCTGAGGAACGTCTTTCAATTGACCATTTCTGACCCCAGCCAGAGAATTTGATTCAGCAGATTGGAGGTGACAGCCAGGAACCACTCACTTCCCAGGTGGTTTGGATACAGGTAGCCCAGGAGCCACTGATTAGAAGTTGTTCTGGATGATTCAGATGCAAGATGTGAACATCCGTTTCCCAGCAACCTCAGCTGCTACGTCCCTATACACAAAGGATGGGAACCTTGCCACGTTAGTGATGCCTTCCACTGCCTTATACTTTGTGTCAGAGTCCCTTCAGGAAGACAGAAACCACTCTTCATTTCAAATGGAGGAAATTCATTGCAAAAGATCGGTTACATGGGTGGTGGATGAAATAAGAAGCCACACAAAGGTCAGTGGGGCTAGAGGAAACTCCACCCTCAGAGATAAAGGGACAAGGAGAGGAAAGGGTGTTGCTAAAGCTGCAGAAGTTGAAACCAAGTGTGTCCTGAGCAGCCGAAGGAGGAGCTGTCCAGCAGCAGCAGGAGCCATGGAGGAAATGCTACTCAGAGCTGATGGGAAATGGGATGCCTTTCATGTCCCCATGGAGGGACTACAGTGGAATTCTAAGGACCCAAACAATACCAATGCTTAGAGAGCACCTTTTCCCAGTGGGTCTTGTGCCTGGCTGAGCCTCAGGATCAGTTGGGCCTCCAGCTCAGAGATTTTGATGCAGTAAGTCAGAGAGAGATCCTGGACAAAGGTATTCTGAAGTGACTGTAATGTGTGGACAGGGTGAAATGACATGGTAGACCTAACCAGCAGAGATGTGTTTATTATTGAGTATTCAGTAATACCACAGTGTCTGACCCAACACTGAGATGTATAAATGCTCAATACATGTGTGGAATGAACGAACTAATGAATGAATGAATGAATGAACAGCAATGGCCCAGGGCCCTTGGTGAACCAGCTAGATCAGATGGATACTAATGCAGAACAGAAGAACATGTACAGAATCAATCAGAAATAATCAGCACTAAAGAGATGAATATGCTACCAAGGCTAATCCCAAACAAATAGTCTTTTAGCCTGAAATGAACCAAATGCCAAGAGAGGAGCAGGGTCCCACAAGGAAGTAACTGAATCCTGAAGAGCAGAGGTCAACTGTCCATCAACTTAGTCCATGTAGAATTTCCACCCTCTTGGTTTATATAGGCACCAGCAGTGCCTCTGATGACTGTACGCTGGTTTTATTTCTGCCTTTTCCCTAAAAAGTGGGGTCCTCCCACGTCTCTCCTTCCATTTTGCCTCCCAGCACCTAGGTATTGTGTGTGACAGGCAAGGCCCCGCTAACCAGCTCCATCCACCCCATGAGTTGGAGAAAATGGCAGGTAATGGCATCCCACCTGGGCCCAGCACCACACCTGCTCTGCTAGCAGCTGTCTGGAACCCGGAATAAGCCACAGTGTCATTTGCCTCCCACTTCTCCATGCCTTATGCCCCCTTCCCTTCGTGTCCTTTTCCATTTCTCTCTCCATTTCATTCTTTCCACATCTCTCTTTTCTCTCATCTCAGCCCTCTCCTTCCATTCCCTCTCCTTTCCAAGTTCTTCACGCCCTGAATGTCACCTCCACCTCAAGCAAAGCCTACCTCAGTCCATGTTTCTATTTTCTCCAGGATGAAATAAGACTAAATGCAGATGTGTCCTTGAACATCTCACCAGGGAGGAGGGATGATCCACGGCTTTGCAGAAGAAAGGAGGTGGGTTGCCTTGATTACTCCCCTGAGGAACTTTAGAACTTGGGACATTTCACATTGACGGGAAAGAGCTGCAGGCAAGGTCACTGGCAGCTATTTCTGTCCCATCTGGGCTTTAACCAGCTCTCTGTCCCCAGCGTGGGAAGCTCCTGTCAGAGAAATCTGGCCTCGTCCCTGCATTGTAAGCACGAGGGCCACTGTGGTTCCCAGGCACTTGGATTGAAGGGTGGTCCCCAGCCTCTTGCCCCACAACCTTCAAGATGCCAGAATCGCCACAGTGGCTTCTTCTGTGAACAACCCGCTAGACCAGCACAGCCTAATAGGGTGACAGTTGACAAGCCTGATTGCATGTCAAATAGCCTAGGGAGCATGTACAAACACCGAGATGCCAGGGCCCATCCCAGACATTCTGAATGTTCCTCTCCAGCCCAGGACCCTCCTGCTAATCTCGGAGAACCACAGCCCTGAAGGAACTTTGCATCTAGAAATGGCAGAGTGTTTACACCTGACTCACAGATAGGTCTCTGGCCAACACTTTTCAACTCCATTCACATCCTTTGCATAACAGTCAAGGTATCTTTTTTTTTTTTCCTACTCTGCACATGTATAAATAAACAAAGCAAACCCACTATGTCAACGTACCAATCCCTCCCTGCCTGGTGGATTTGGACTTTTCCCTAAGCCCAATTTAAGAAGCTTGGCACATCACCATTCCCTGTTGCTCTATCCTGGTTTTAGATAAACAAGAATACTGTTGGACAGGGTATTGTATGATTTTTTTCCCCTGGGCTCACATAAGAGGTGGCTGGCCCAGTGTACGGCCAATGTCAGGACCCAAGCCTTCTCTCCCTCTCCATCAGAAAGATGTCCTGAGGCTCAGGGCTCAACTTCCCACCTCCCCTCCCAGACAGCATACCCCTCTTCCTCTGGCCAAGGGAAGCACAAATAAGAGCAGATACGTGAAGAGGAGAGCATTGCTCACACCTACTTTGGTGGAAAGCTTTCCCTTTTTGTTAAGGCAGACTTTCAACCCTAACCCAGTGGCTTTGGAGTGATTTTTAGCAGCAGAATCATGTTTTGAAGTTTCTGACTTGAGAAGCCCATATCTCAAACAGGTATCAAAGACCTGCCCTGCTTGATGCCAAATGTGCGGCCTCTCACTCCTCCATACATCCTGCACCCTTACGTGGAACACTCAGCTCCAAGTTCAAACCTTTGACCTAAACTTTGGCATCCTCCTCTCTCACTCAGAGATTTTCAGGAGATTTCAGGGATATGTCTGCAGATCGGACAATGGCCCAGCAGAATGGAGGATCATGGCCATTTGCCAGAAGAGATGGATCAAGTCATGCCCCTCTCTTACTTTGGACTCCTTCAAGAGTAAGGACATGTATGGAGGTTGCTGCTGAGAAAAGGGAATTCAACCCCACTGGGAACCATACACATGCCCCTCAGAACTATCTGCCTGAATAAAGGGCAGCTAGGCATTTATCCTCAGGCTCTGGACCCCTACGGGTGAGAATTGTTCTAGGAGCATTAACTACCCCCTCCTGTACACCCCCATGCGTGCGCGCACACACACACACACGTACACATGCATGCACACACATATGTACACACAAATATGGTATGTGCTTATACTCTTAAAGCTTACATGGACTGTGCCCCACAGTGGTATCTAAAATCAGACATGAGCCTTTGCATTCTTGAGGGTGTTCTTTCAAGGATGTTCTCCTTAAAATCATTTACCTTGTTGTCCAAAATCTCATGGAAAATTGAGATGCGATTCTTTGGCACTCTTCATGCAGAAATGCCCACCCTTGTGAATACTAGTACAATTTAAAATCTCAGGAGGCGTTCCTCATATTCACACCAGCCTCTTTATATCCAACTCACACACCAGCACTGACTGAGTCCCCGCTTCCAGCCCCTCCAAGCTCCAGGATCAGGGCTAGAGCATCCAGGATGTCCCTGCCTGCCCACAATGCAGAGTTTGTTCCCTTGACGGGGTGTCTGCAGGATGGACCATAGGCCCTGGCTGTCCTCTGGGATGTAGCTCAGCCCATCAGCATGAAAAGCCCAGCTGGAGCATGTCCACGCCCTCAGGAGCTGGGTTGTGCCTCAACTTGGTCCCTGAGCTCAAGATTGGTGTAATCCGCCTAAGCAAGCATGGCTTCTTCAGTGGGACTCTCACACTCACTTCCCAGAAATTCTCGGACTTGATTCAGAGAAACAATCTCTTTCCCATTACCACTGCCCTCAAGTGGGGTTTAACTTCTCAGAGCAGGTCTGTAGGGGAGCTTGGAGAATACCCACCGCAGGGTAATGATAGGTTAAACCAACAGAATGCAAAAATTGGCATGATGCCACTTCTGCTTTAAAAGGAAAGAGAGAGAGAGAATGAATCACCAAGATATCTTTTGATCAAGGGTCCATGGATGACCTAGGTCAATGGTTCCCAATGTGTGCTCCCTGGACCAGCAGCAGTATCTCCTGGGAACTTGTTAGAAATGCAAACTCGCAGTCTCTGTCCCATCCTAGACTTACTGGATCAGACGTTATGGAGATTGAGCCCAGCAACACAGGCAATTCTGATAGATATTGGAAGTTGAGGATCACTGAGTTAGGCTAATCACGAGGCAGCCACTGTTCACTGTGCTAGGAGCTGGGAGAAGACAAAGCTGCCGTCCTCCAGCAGTGTTGGTGTGGTAAGGAGGATAAGCCATGTGCTTGCAGCAACAAAATCCAGGGGGAGAACTGCCGTCTGGGCAACCCAGACACAAAGGAAGTGTTCACAAGGAAGTGGGTGCTCAAACATTCTCAGAGAAGAAAAATCAAAGAAAGGGAGAAACAGAAGAGAAAAAGAAGAATGCCAGTGTACAAATAAATCAGAACAGAATAGGGAGGAAGGAAGGAAGGAAGGAAGGAAGGAAGGAAGGAAGGAAGGAAGGAAGGAAGGAAGGAAGGAAAGAAGGGAGGGAGGGAAGAAGAGAGAGAGGGAAGAAGGGAGGGAGGGAAAGAAGGGATAGAAATAAGTCCTGGTGGGGCCCGGGAGCCCAGCTCTGTAAAGTCCTCTGCGGTTCACCAGCTCATTTTCTGAGTCTAGCCTGCTTTCTAACAAGCCCCAGGCATGTGGTAGGGCACTAATTTGCATAACTGGTTTACCAGGCAAGGTCATTTAGGGGCAGAAGCTGGAATCTCCTAGCATTCTTTGAAGCCTCCAGGCAAATGGAAAATTGGAAACCCAAAAATTTCCTTCAACTCTCTGTCAGTAACAGGTACCAGACAGCTTCTCTGCTGCTCTGCGCCAGTGGAGAGAATGTGGTGCCCTGGATGCTGCAGATTTTGATTGTCATGAACAGCAATGCTGTGAGACAGATATGGGGGTTTCCTAAGCAGACATCAATTATAAAGGTATGGACCTCTTCCACACCCCATTGGATGGCACGTTTTATTTAGTCTCATATATGGTGTCATTTTTCAGTCCTCTATCAAGTTCCTTTCTGCACTCCCTACTTTGCAGTGCATTAGTTACCATGGAAACAATGAGGCTCCTATGGGTAGGCAGTGGCAAACTGAGGCCCCTTGAGTGTGGCTCTTCCACAAAATACCACATGCGGGCGTGCATGTACAGTGCGATTGAAACTTCGTGGCCACACTCAAGGGGCCAAAGAGCCGCATGTGGCTCGCAAGCTGCAGTTTGCCAACCACTGGGGTAGGGCATAGCTTAATTGACTGAGCAGAAAGTCGTTTTGTGCAATGGTTGGATATTATGTGTGTGTGTGTATACATTTATATATTACTAGAGGTCCAGTGCATGAATTTGTGCACAGGTGGGGTCCAGCCGGCCTGGCCCCAATCGGGGCAGATCAGAGCTGGGCCTGTCCGGAGGAGGAGATGGTGGGAGGTTGGCCAGCTGGCCTGCCCTGATCAGGGCCCAATCAGGGCCGGGCCGGCTGGGTGGAGGGGCCACGAGCCATTGGCCAGCCAGCCCCGCCCCCTATTGGGGTGGGGGGTGCAATCAGAGGTGGGGCTGACCATGATGTAGGCCTATCATGATGGGGCGGGCTGATCATGGGCGAGCCGGCCAGGGGGAGGGGTGCAGGAGGTTGGCCGGCCGGCCCCACCCCTTGATCAGGCCAGTTCACTGGCCACAGTGGGCATCATAGCGACTGGTCATCTATCGTTCTGGTCGTTATGGACACTGGCTTTTTATATAGAGAGATATCATAATAATTATACATACACATTTATAGATGATATATATATAACTATATAGTTATTAAATCCAGGATGTTAGGAAAATTCCAATAATTTAAGGACCTTCCTAAAGGAAACAACACACACACTGAAATTAAAATGATAGGAATGTGGGACCAGCACACTACCTGGGCCACATGTTATAACTTGGCATATAAAAAGGGAATAATGGGTGAGAGACCAGCAGGCCAGAATGGAAAGAATGCTGGCATGGCAGCTGGGAGAGCTGGATGCCTGCCCTGGGCACACTTCACATAACTGCCTGGGTGACTCAGAACAGCCTACTTCATGTCTCCACCACTATTTCCTCATCAGTTGAGAGAAATGAACAAAGCGTTTCCTCAAACCCCTCTCAGTGTGCATGTCCTAGGATTTTAACCGTGCTTACTCAGTGGTCTCATCTGTTCCTGTAGAAGACCACCCTCCTGTGGCAAGGCTGAGTTCATCTGTCCATTCATTAGCCACCCAGCAGTCATTTATTAAGTATTTACATGTTCAGTGAGGCTCTAACACTGAGTGAACTCTACAGAAAGTTGAGGTGTTGAGACTTCTGTTGAACAGTACTTTTGGAATAAGAGGTTGCATAGCAAGGAAACATCATAGAACACAGTGGAAACATAGCCTATTTCTCACAGGTCAGCTGTCTTATCTCTTAACCAGGAACATAAATACAGAATGGACCTCACAGGACAGTTCCACAACTCCAGGCACTGGGCCCCAGATGCTCAGTTCCTTGTGTCCACTTCAATGGACACATTAAAGCACTGGAATTTCTCTTCCTAAACTGTATACAGGGTGTCCCCAAAAATGTATACTCACTTTAACAGCTGATAGCTCAATTTTGAAAATGAAATGTATTTTAATAAACACTGCCTTTATAATTATTCAAAGTGTATGTATACATTTTGGGGGGACACCCTATAAGTTTCCCTCTGCAACTCAACTCTCCATGCTTAAGAGATAATCAGCGAGTCCTACATGGTTATCCAAAATTTCAGGATTAAAAAGACTAATTCAGTCTAAAAATAATTGGGGGCTTCCTTAGAACTTACTTTATCCTCTCTCAAAGATCAACAATGAAAACTGAGGCTAAAATAATACTCCAGATTCAAAGGTTATTGCCTGACAGCAAAATTCCTTCTGTTTTCCAATCAGAACACCCCAGGGCTTTTTTTCTGGGTGGGTTTATCCCAGGGATTTTCAACAAGAGTCAGTAAAAATCACACTGGCTCAACCAGACATCAGCTGCCTGGCTCACTCTGTTTGCTCTTGATAAAGGTAAAGGCAGGGCACTCATACACCCTACTTATTAATTGTTCAGTGATAGTCCATATCCACCTGCTCAATTCTCTTACCAGACAGGAATTATTTTCTCCATATTTCAGATGAAGAAAATGATACTCAAAGAGATGAAGTAGCCTGCTCCTTGTCACACAGCTAGTATGAAACAGGTCCATTTGCTTTCAGACCACGAGCTGGCATGTACAACAGTGTATGAGATATCAGTTACCACAACAGTGCTCTGGAACAAAACACCCCAAAATGCAGAAGCTTAAAATAGCTACTTATTATTGCTCCTGAGCCTGCGGGTGAGGCTGCTCATGCATCTGGTCAGCTGTGGGTTGGCTGGCTGTTCTCATCAGGGCTCTCATGTCTCTCATGATGGCCTCATCTGGGAAGAGGGAAGATGTGACTCTGTTCCATGTGTAATACCCCAGCAAGCTAGCTGAGGTGTGTCCTTGGGGTCATTGTGAGAGACCAAGCCGCATAGTAAAATATTGTTCAAAGCCTCTACTATGTCACATGCCACACTTGCTCACATCCCATTGGTCAAATCAAGTCACATGGCTAAGCCGAGCATTAAGGAGTGGGGCAGAATAAAGAACTGAAACCATCAATGCAAACAACCTAACACATGGAGTTTACATTCAGCACTCTTTCCACCACCTGGATGAAGGCAATGTGATAGATTTACTTTTTTTTTCAGATAAACATTTAACTTTATGACTTTTGTTTATAAATAGCATTGAAAATAAGCCTATATTCTACGGAAGATGAAAAATGAAACTAAATTTTTGGTTAATATGTAGATGAGATCTAGCTTTTATTTAAAAACTATATAATTTTATAAACAAGTCATTTCTTTTCTTGTCTCTCTCAAGTAAATCTAGATGCCTTTGGACCAAGTTTGGTCTAAATAAGGAGCTGGTATCCAAATTTAAATCCTCATAAAGTCAGATATTTATACAATTTCTGAAAAACCCCATCCAGCTACTACAAATCAACTAATTCAAAGCAACCTTTTAAAAATTCTGGAGTAGAAAAAAAAATAGGAATTTCCCTAAGAAAGAGAAGCAATGAGTTAAAGCACAAAGGCTGGGCAGTTCTCCTGGGTTACCTGGCTAAAACCAAAAGTCCCGATGGCACTGCCAGCTGTGATGTTATAACACTCACACACTCAGATGGCATCTTGTCCTCCCAACACCAGACATCTGAAGGTTTTGAGGGTTTTACAGACCAAACATTTGGATGCTTGACCACATTTTTCCATTTTCCATCTGGAAAAGAATGAAGACAGGCTGAGGTTTGTCTCTTAGACTTCCTAAGAAGATGACCTTGGATGCCTTTTTAAAAAAGGCTGCAAATCAAACCAGCACAGATGACAATGACTGTCCTTACAATTAGCCACTTGAAAGGCATCCTTGAGTTGTTGGAAAGGAAATTCATGTTGAAGAAACAAAGATGGAATTAAAAATGTATTATGTGCCCACTATGTGCTGGGCCCTTTTACATACGCTGTGATTGGATAGCATTGCCCACCCACCGCACCCCTCCCCCAAATACTTAAGGAAAATGAAGATCTATGTGGTTAAATCACTCACTCAAAGTCACAGTGGCAGTCTTAGGAAGACTGAAAATATGTCTGCCACACAGATACCATCTTTCAAGCATCTATTTAGATACATACAAAAATCAGGCTTGAAGAGCTGTGAACAGGAAACCACTCTCTGCCGTGTGTGTGTGTGTGTGGTGTGTGTGTGTGTGTGTGTGTGTGTGTGTGGTGTTGTGTGTGTGTGGTGTGTTGTGTGTGTGTGTGCATGTGTGGTCGTCCATCTCTCTTCCCAGGGTGCTCTGCACTGTCCATGGAACAATCCTCTAGATAAGTTAGTGATGCCAGACACAGGCCCACCCCTGGCAGAGCCATCATGATTTGACTGCTGACAGAAGAAAACAAAAGCCTCTCTCCCCCCAACACCAAGTGTTAACCTCACACCAGGGCAGGGATGGCTGCTGTTCAGACACTGAGCCCTGCTTCACAGTGAAGATCCCAAGAGCAAAAACACTCACATTCAAAGGAAAAATCAATCAACTCAAGCCACTTTCCTTTTCCACTGTCATTGGCATCGCGGGGAAAATGTGGAAAGAGGATCAAAGTGATGGAGTTTGAGAGGACACAACAAACGTTTGTGTCTGGCCAGAGGAACTCCCTGCATTCCTTCAGCTCCGCACTAAGAACGTAGATCCAGACCAAATGAAGTGCCAGGTCCATACCCTGAATCAACCAAAGAAAAAACCTGGCCTTTGGTTTGGGTTCATTTTTACCATGAGCTTTGTTCATTTACTTTCGCCCTGATGTCGCAAACCTTGTCGACTGTTCTTTCCTCACGGGATCTCTCCCAATGTTAGTGAAAGAATTTTTAGGAGTTGCCTTCCTTTTTATAGGCGGTGCCTGGCCCAATTATCACTTGTCAGGCTGAGCTCAATGGAGCTTCTTCAACAGAGTTGGCTTCTGTCTGCCTAGTTGTCAGAGAGGCTGCAATGAAATGCTTCCAAACTGAATGTCCATCGATGGAGGAATGGATAAACTAAATGTGCCATATACATACAACGGGATATAATGTAGCCTTAGAAGGAAGGAAATCCTGTTAGATGCTAAAACATGGATGAGCCTTGAGGACATTATGCTAAGTGAAAGAAACCAGTGTCTGTGTGGGAGTAGGAGGGAGAGAATTTTTGTTTAATGTTTATAGAATTTCCTATTTGCAACATGAAAAATTTTTGGAGATGTGTTTCACAACAGTGTGAATATACCTAATATGACTGGACTATATACTTAAAATAGTTAGATGGTAAAATTTTATGTTATACAATTTTTACGATTAAAAAATGAAATGAGTTGAACCCCCCAAAAATGGTCCCCACCTTCCTCAGAAATGTTACAAGCACCTAGACAACCAACAGTGCCCCTGAGGCATTGTCCAGCTCTGTGTGTCATCTCTGCTGATTCTTCAAAAAGGCAGCTCTGCTCAAGGAGGAGTTTACCGAATGATGAACACTGACATTGCACACATTCTCTCCTAGGGTTAAACGGACCACTGACAATTGTGAGGAATGTCACTTTACCTCTCCAATCCCAGATTCCTGAACTGTAAAATAGGGGGGAAAAAGCACC
>NW_006300025.1:1774112-1776723 GCF_000327345.1 Myotis davidii | reverse complement strand
TTTGATTCCAGGTCAGGGCACATGCCTGGGTTGTGGGCTCGATCCCAGTGTAAGGCTTGCAGGAGGCAGCCAATGAATGATTCTCTCTCATAATTGATGTTTCTATATTTCTCTCCCTTCCCAACCTCTCTGAAATCAATAAAAACATACATTAAAAAATTGACAGATTCTGTATATTTTGAATGTCCAGCCACCAGGATTTGCTGATGGATTTCATGTACAAGTGTAAACAAAAGAGAAGAGTCAGTGGTGACTGGAGGATGTTTGCCTGAGCTCCTGGAAGGGAGGACTTGCCATTGAGTGGGACAGAAAAGACAGGGAGGCTCAGGTGTGGGTAGGAAGGGTCAGGAGCTTGTTTTTGGATGTGTGAAATATGGGGTGCCTACGAGATATCAAGTGGAGATGCCAGGTAGGCAGGCAAACCTGGAGTTCAGTTCTGAAGTCTACAAAGGACATAGAGATTTGAGGCTGGTGGTGACTCTACCTCCTGTGGTGATCATCGCTGGGCTCAAATGATTGTTTTTAAAGTTGACTATGAACCCAACTGGCAGCCTCATAGGATTCCTGTCTTGGTCTTCAGCAATAAGTTAGACTTCCTTTGGCAGGGCAATAGTACCCACTTCTTCTCAGCTCCCAAATTCTCAGACATAGGGCTTTTGCTCATATCACTGTTTCTCCTTTTTTTACTCCTTTTGGTCTCTTGTCCTCAGACTTGTCTTGTAGGTGCTTCCCACAGGACTGTTGACACCTCTGAGAAGCATCTTAACTCCCCACCACCCCTTCTGCAGAGTCAGCATCCCACTGACCTCTGCCGCTGGCCTTTCAACATTGAAGCCAGGGACACTCCGGGAGGCAGAAGCCAAGATGAGCAAACACTGTTCCCGTGCAATGCGGGACCCAATCCAAAGATCGGGTTCCATTCTGGGATGCTGTAGCAGGGGTAGACCAGCCTCCCTTCCTGCCATGCTCCTGGGAGGGGGTGAAGTGGGGGACTCACTGTCTCACAAAGAAGCACAGAAGCAAGTGAGCATAGATCTCCTCAGATCAAGCATCATTTGGGTTCAGCCACAGTTAGCAATACTACTCACTTCCCCTGAACTAGACTATGAGAGACCCCTGCAGGCCAGCCTCCTGGTATCAGAAAGCAACACTCCTTTTCCAGCAGATGCATGTACTTGGAGGCATATCAGGAAAGGACCTGAATCTGCAACTTCTCTCATACTTGGAACTGCTGTATCTCCATGTTTTATGTGAGCCATTCTCCAAGAAGTCCCGGGTTTCCAAAGAAGAACACGGTGTGTCTGACTTGAGCATTTGGCCCTTGGAAGCACACAATTTCTCCAGACTGTAAACAGTGATCTAAAGCAGCCTGGGCTGCTCACACCTGCCTCCAGCAAGACGCAAAACAAGCAGCTGGATGATTCTGTCTGAACCAAGTACGTGCTGCTGAAGCATCGCCTCCGTGAGACACACGAGCAGTGGCTTCCCCACCAACTCCACTTCTTCTCTGACCGAGAAGCCTGGGTCTTGCCACGTTAACCCCATGTTCCCCCTGTACTTTAAAAGGACTTATCAAAAGTTCTGCTTCTCTCTTGAACAATTTGAACCCCAGCCTCCTGAGAGTTTATCTTTGTCTTTATAAAATGCTTACATTCTTTCCTCTTTTTCTCAGAGCATCTTAGGACCAAGTATTTACTCACTTCCGGGGAACACAAAGCAGAATTTGGTTTGGTACGGAAACTCGGATTTGCCCACACTTCTAAGATAAGAGGGGGCAGAATGATGTGGTGGGAACTTGGTGGGCTAAGTGGGAAAGGAGAATTTCAGATTGACTCTGGGTTCTGTGGCAGATTCCTAACACCACTGCAGCTCTCTGCAGCAAATTTAGATGCCCCCCTGTCCCCCAGGTAAGTAAGGGCCTAGTGATGTGCTGAATTGCCTGCCCCACTCTGACCACACAAACACCTCTCCCATCTTCATTCTCTCGTGGCTATGGTCTTTCTAGTCCTGATGGTCTGCATTCTAAGTGCTGGGTGGTACAGCATTATTCTCAAGAGCCAAGATATAAAAACAACCTATGAGTCCATCAGTGGATGAATGGATAAGGAGGATATGGTACATACATCCAACAGAATAGCACTCAGCCACGAGAAAGAAGGAAATCCTGCCATTGGTGACAACATGGATGGATGGAGGACATTATAAGGAACATTAAGGGAAATAAGTCAGATTGAGAAACATAAGTACTGCATGGTGTTGTTTACATATGGAATCTAAAAAATAGTCAACTCATAAAAATGAGTAAAAAAGTGATTGGCAGGGTCTAGGGTGTAGGGGAAATAAGGGTAAAAGGGTACTAAATTTCAGCTATAAGATGAATAAGATCTGAGGTTTTAATGTAAAACATGGTGACCATAGTTGATCACACTGTATTATATAATTGAGCTTTGCTAAGAGAGTAGAACTTAAATATTTTCATCAATTAAATTAGTAATAAATGCCATGTGGAGTAGCATCTAAAGCAAAGATGTCCAACACCTTCTTACTCCAAGGTCCTGCATTCTCTCCCTCTTTGCTATGCCTCCAGATGAGCCCTGGCTCAGTTTCATCC
>NW_006300025.1:1767023-1774073 GCF_000327345.1 Myotis davidii | reverse complement strand
CAAATGGATTTGGAGGAAGATGGGCATATGTGAGAGGAACCTATTCCATCAACATGACTCCAATCCACAGAGCAAACACAGAGAGATGCTCAATGCCAGGCTGGTACCATTCCTGAGGCCAGAGTCTGGCCAGCAAAAATAAATAATCAAAATGAAAACTTATAGCAAGGGAGCTCCATGCATTGAAGAAATATTCATTAAGTGCCCACTGAAATGAACAAAACAGACAAGAGTCCATGGAGCTTAGGTTCTTGTGGGAGAGAGAGGTATTAAACCAATAAGCAGAGAAAGCATATGTCAGATGGTGATGAGTACTGGAGAGTAAAATAACGTAGGGGATTATCAGGGAAGATTCCAGCAGGAGGGTGAATTTAAGTCCAAGATAGAAAGGAAGGGAGGACTCCTGGGTGCCAGCTGCCCTGTGTGAACACCAATGCCTGGACAGCTGGAATGAGAGTAGGGCTCTTTGTGGACTGATGTATGGCCCCTCATACCTGGGCCAGCTGTCTCTCTAACAGTTTGGGAAAGCGTCTTAAGAAAACTGAGCCTATGAGAGACACTGGCTTATAGCCACATGCCATTTGGGCACATGTGGGGTTTGGCTTGGTCAATACATTAAGAAAACTGAAGTTGAATTTCTTCCCTTCGGTGACTGTCCAATTTGCCCAGACTGTGCATTCCCTGTCATCCTACACCTGTGATGTCACATGTTTATGTAGCATGCCTGGCCTCTGAGGCTTCTGAGTTCACAACTCATCATAGTTCTCAGTGGCCCGCTGACTTTCTGTGGGCCAGCTGTGTGAGAATTACTCAGTAACGGATTAAAACTATGGATTTGGGGTGCCACCCCCCAGAGTCAGATTTAGTGAGTCTGGAGTAAAAATCCATGCTGGATATGCTGTAATGTAATACAATTGGTTCATACCTCTTGTACTCACTCCCTTCGGTGACCCTGTCCCACAACAGCTCTGGGCTTGTCCATGTGACTTACCATTAGGACCTCAGTAAATGTGATACAAGCAGAGACTTGAAAGAAACCCACCCCCTCCAGCTGCTCCTGGATTTTCTGTGGCTTCATGTGAATGAGCCTGAGTTGGCCCACTGGAAGAAGAGAGGCTTGTGGCCTAATTGCATTGGCACCCCAGCTGATAGCCTGCCAACCTCCTGTGAAGGAGGCCATTCTAGACCATGGTTCCTAAGTAATCCTACCAAGATCAGATGAGCAGGTTCAGAGCAAAAGCACCCCCCTAAATAAATGGCTGATGTTTTAAGCCACTAAGTTTTGAAGCATTTGTTACACAGCCAAAGCTAACTGATACAAAATTCAAAATTCTATCATTTTTGTAAACCCTCCAGCATATCTCTGATGGCACAGTCAGGTCTGGCAAACCATGATACATTGACTTGCATCACCATCACCTCTTACTACCTTTTCCTCCAGAGGTCACAGCTGTGGCCTTGCTGAGGGAGTGGAGCATGGTGAGGGATGACTCCAGTGGGACCCTTCCAGAAGGAAGACTCGTGCTCAGTTCCCAGAGCAAATAAGGTCTCGCCTGGAATGTTGGTCTGGCCCAAGGACTGGCAGAAAGGTTTGGCATTTTTCATATGAACTCCAGGGACAGATGATAACTGGCGAGCAGTCAGGAAAAATAACCACAGAATAGTTTCATGTTGGATGTGGACAAGTAGAAGGTATAGACTTGCGATACTCATGTTTTCTGTCTTCTTGGGAACCCAAACCTGAGGGAGGATATATCAGAAGGACAGAGGGCCTTGAAGGAGAAGGCTGGCAGCCAAGTGAGGACCTGGGCTCTCCCAGGCCAACAGCAGGGATGAGTGTGTGGGAGGGAGAGGAAAGGACAGCAGCCAGAGAGTGACCATGACCCTACTCCTTCCCTCCACAGGCTCAGTGGGAAAATATCGCTCTCACTTTTCAAAATTGGAAAATGAAACACATCCAAAAATCTTGGGAAGAAAATCCTTTCCAGCAGCAGTCAAAATCGTTTTCCTGGACAAGACCCTAAACACTGGACTAAGTATGTAAAACATGTGAACCAGGGAACTGGGCAGAGCAGGCCACTGAGGGCACCTTCTAGTCCTGCCTTCAGGCCAATCTCATCTCAGCCTCGAGTAGCTGCAGACACTCAAGGACAGAGCTGCCTCAGGCTGCCTCAGTGTTCTTTCTCAAGGTCCACCCTTGGTCTGTCCAGTCAAGAAACTCTAATAGCCACAGAATTCTTGCCAAAAATTAGCCTTTTCTCCTAGACTAGGCATTGTATGACAATTCTATAAGACATCCACTTACACACACAAACACATTCATCTGGGAAAATACCTAGAAAATGGGCTACATAAGCAAATTTATCCTAGAAAGTGCCCTTCTGGGCCAGGACAGAAGCGATGGCCATGGCCGTGGGAGTCTGGGGGTCGTGGCTCTGGCACACCGTCCCCAGTGGTGACACTGGCTGGAGATATATAGCAACATCCACACCGTCTCAGCTGTCACCGACCGCACTGATAGAAATGCAGAACAATGTCTTCAGTAAAGAGAAACACAGACAGTCATCACTAACTCTCCAGACCAAGAAGATCGAGGTTAAACTCGTTGGGAAAATGGACCCTGGCACAACATTTGTGATGAATAAAAACATGTTGAAGCCCTACAGTTGTGCCATGCATTTAAGTGAGTGGTACTGCAAGAAGTCCATTCTGGCTCTTGTGGATGAACAGCCGTGGGACATGTATAAGCCTTTGGCCAAGCCCTGTGAAATTCAGTTTCTTACTTTCAAAGATCGTGATTCAGGAGAAGTTAATAGGCTTATTCATGGTCTTGTGCCCTGATGATGGGCTGTGTGATAGAGAGGGCATTCAAAGACGAATACTTGGTCAGTTTGGTCAGAGCTCCAGAAGTGCCTGTGATCGCTGGAGCCTTCTGCTATGATGTAGTTTTGGATAAGAGGCTTGATGAGTGAATGCCAACAAAAGCGAACCTATGTTCTTTCACAAAAGACGCTAATACTTTAATTTATAAAGAGCTCCCATTTGAAACTCTGGAAGTTGATGCAAAAGTGGCATTAGATTACAGGGTCTCTCTTTACCTGTTCACTTAAGAGCACATTTTACGATATGGACTAAGCTATTGGAAAGGTCTTGGAAATTGGTAACTGAAGATCAAACTAAACCTGCAGATGAAAGTGTATCTACCTAGTACAGAGGTCCTCAAACTACGGCCAGCAGGCCACATGCAAATACAAATATTGTATTTGTTCCCGTTTGTTTGTTTTTTTACTTCAAAATAAGATATGTGCAGGAATTTGTTCATAGTTTTTTTTTTAAAACTATAGTCCGGCCCTCCAACTGTCTGAGGGGCAGTGAACTGGCCCCCTGTTTAAAAAGCTTAAGGACCCCTGACCTAGTAGCTTCCTAAAATTTAAACATGTATAGTAAATTAAAATAAAAGTTTTTATGTAAAAAAAGAAAGAAAGTGCCCTTCTACCAGCAGGAGAGGCAGTGTGAAGGAGGAATGAATGAAGTTCTGGTCTTAGGATCCCGCCCTGGGCAGGGTGGGATGTGGGGCTCTAACATGCCTAGGTGACCTTGGAGCAGGCATTTTCACACACTCTATGTTGAGATCTTGAGTCTGGCCACCTGTTTTTCAAGGTGCAAGAATCCTGCTCTGAGCTCATCCTGGCACAACCAGACCTGGGTTTGGCACAAACTGCCCATTCACAGTAATAGGTAAATGTCCCAAGTGGAAATAGAGGTTCAGAAGAAATGAAATCATGGACTTTCAATGTTTCCTCATCTGTATATGGTGATGCTGTAACCGAGGGTAACTAAATGAGATAAAGTGTGTAAGGAGTGAAGCACAGTTTCTAACAGGTAGAAAGTCCTCTGTAGATATTAGCTGCTGCTGCTGCTTCTCACAGGTGAGGCAGGCATCTCAGGGGCCTCAAGGGAGCAGTTGGTTCCCTTTTTTTCTGACCCTCCCAAGCTGGGTTTTAGTTCTGTTCAACCCAGAGCTCTTAATGGTCTTCTCCACAGCAGACTCGGGAGATGGGGGAAGGTAGAGGAATCAAGATTGGGCTCCTCTGCTCAAGGGGCTCAGTGAGTGGGAACACTTGCAGATTCAGCCACCCCGAGGTCAATGGGCAAGAAGGATGTCAGCAGCCAGCTCAAGGGTACTCACTGGCACATGTGCAGCTGCTCAAAACTGGCCCTGGCGTCTGCTGGTTCAGGGATGAGCTTTCTGTAATACTTTCAACAATAAAGATACATTTTTTTAAAAGCCTGAAGCAGATGCCTACGGCACCTCCCAGCTCTCTGTCCTTATCGGTTCAGTGCACACTACTCCCAAGGCCCCACTGCCAGCTCTGCAATCTTTGCCTGTGGCTTTGATGCTGAAGTCACTTTACACCACCCATGAGGGAGAAGAACTCAACCAATGACAGATGGGAATTGGTGGGTAAATTCCCAAGCTCCCTCACTCCTCATGTAGATGGCTCTGGCTCCCAAAGCCCCCACCCCCACCCCCCAGCAAGACAGAGCTCCAAGTGCCCACAGCCAGAACTCATAACACTTGATCAGATGCCGTCCCTTTCCTGTGTCCCCTCTCCACTATCCTATCATTGTTTCCTTCTCTTCCCAAATAAACCACTTGCACTGGAATCCTTGTCTCAGGGTCTGCTCTTGGGGGGACTCAGCCTAATAAAAAGCCATGTTATTTTTTTCTCTTGAGCTCCACTTAGACCCTGCGGTCCGCCTATTTGTGTCTTCTCCCACCTCAAGGCCTGGCTCCTGCAGGGCACATCGCTGGCCCTGGATCCACCTCACTAGCAGTTGAACTTGCTGGTGTCCTGCACCTCCTACTTTGTCTCACATGTCTGAGTTGTTGGAGCTTCCACGTTGGAGCCACTCCTGAGCTTGTTACATGCTCTTGACCTGCCCTGCAGGCTGGCCAGGTACCCCTCAGGTTGAACCTCTAGAACCAGCTTTGGACCCTACATACCCAGTGCAGAGTCTTTGGCCCATCCCAGAACCTCAAAACCCCTGCCTGACCTCCTCATCTTCTGCCAGCAGCCAAAGAATGCATCTGGGCGCTCAGGCAGGGTGCATAATCAGCCTCTGGAACTCCAGCCACTGGGAACCCGTCCCAAGATGTGGTCCTCACGTCCTCAGCTCTGACCTCCTGCCTGTCTTCACTGCGCTGTCAATGTGCCACCCAGTTTGACAACTACTCTTGCTTTCCTTACTTTGACTCTCCCGGGGCCAGGGGGAAAGGGAGAGTCTGTGTCTTTTGCTATTTTAGAGGCCATTTCAGCTCCATTCAGCCTGGTCCCAGGCACAGGCTGGGCTGTGAGGACAGCAATGAAGAAGCGATTTCTGACCTAGTGGAGGGTTCTGGTAAGTGCATAAGCAATTACAACCCACTGTGACAAGTACTACGGCGGGGAGGGGAGGGCGTCCAGTGCTGCAGGAGCCCAGGAAGGCACTATGAGTGAGTCCAAGCCTATGACTAAGAATTCTCCGGGGAGAAGACTGGAAGAGAGAGACTGTTTGTCTAGCTCAAGCAGCAGCATCTACAAAGGCCAGAGGGGATAAAAGATTCCCCAGTGAACCTCATGTTATACGGTGGGAATTAATACAGGATCCTGAGAATATTTACGGAAACTAGGAGATAAATATTTAAACTGCGAGTGGTCTCACTAATGAGTTTTATCTTCTCATGGAACCCTTCCTCTAAGTTCCTCGGTCTCTGCATCACTCCAACTCTGCCAAGGATAAACAATGTGATCCACAGAACCATTTAGAGGACTTTCGCCCAGGTGCGAACAGTCCAATTTAACCCTCTGTGTGGGCAGCAGCACATTTGAGCTCTAGGAATCCGGTGCTCATTGCTGAGCCATTTGTTCTAGGTCAGTGGTTCTCAACCTTGGCTGCACATTAGAATCACCTGGGAATCTTTTTAAAATCCTGGTTTCTGGGCCTCATCCTCTGGAAATTCTGTTTCTTTGTTACTAATGTTGTGGCCCCACCCCATAACAAAGAAACAGAATTTCCAGAGGATGAGGCCCAGAAATCAAGATTTTAAAAAGATTCCCAGGTGATTCTAATGTGCAGCCAAGATTGAGAACCACTGCTCTAGGTAAAGGGCAGAATGCTTGCGTCAGTAGATCATGCAACCAGTGATTGGAAACCCGAACCTGATTACCAACCCCACCAGCTATCCACCCCAGACCCTGCGCAGTCATTGCTGCAAGGACAGATGGCGTAGGTAGAAAGTTCTGGAAAAGAAAGCCAGGAGCCTCACTAGTCCACCAGCTCTAAAGATTCCAGCTGATTTCTTCATGGGGCTGCCTTGCCCAGCCCTGGCACAAGCCCCATCCTTCAGGGGTGGGGCCTGGAAGAGACTCAGGTGTCCCCTCTCCGCCCTTTTGGGAGACTGGTCTTGAAAAACTTCACATTTGCCCTCCTCTGTTCATTGTCATGCCTTCTCTGAGCTGTCAAACACTGGGGCTGGGACAGGAGTGGGACTATGCTTGCTGGAGGGGAATACAAGGTGGGCTGTCATAATCGGTACAGGTGGAACGCGAGAGGCAGTGAGGATGGTGGGACAGGGAGACTGTGCACTGGATGAATCCACAGATAGTGGGATGAACAGAATGTTAGATAGAGGCACTGGGATTTGGAAGAGTTGGGCCCTTGTGTTCCCGTAACTACAAATCCCTATGGAGATAGAAGCACCACTGTTGTGTGTTCGCTCAGCAAGGAAAGGGGCACACCAACCACTGAGGGCACAGGAGCAGGAGGCACCTGGGGTTGAAAATGGAGACATTTTTGAGCCACTACTCTTAAAAACCAAGGGCAGCGGCTTTGTAGGACATGGGCACCATTTATTCTGGGGATTTCCTCAATCAAAAGTGTTCATGTGCCAACACCCTAACTTCTTATACTGTGTGTGTGCACCTATATTAATTTACCTATAATTAGTAAATTTATACTAGAACTAAAAGATTGTCTAGAACAGTGATTCTCAACCTTCTGGCCCTT
>NW_006300025.1:1717440-1766968 GCF_000327345.1 Myotis davidii | reverse complement strand
AATAAAACTATTGAAAAAAAAGACCGTACCCTTTTATGTAATGATGTTTACTTTGAATTTATATTAGTTCACACAAACACTCCATCCATGCTTTTGTTCCGGCCCTCCAGTACAGTTTAAGAATCCATTGTGGCCCTCGAGTCAAAAAGTTTGCCCACCCCTGGTCTAGAACCTGAAAAGTCTAGAGCAGGGCCAGCAAACTACAGCACATGAGCCAGATCCAGCTACTACTTTTTCACAGCCTGAGAGCTAAGAATGGCTTTTACATTTTAAAATGGTTATCACCTATTAATTACCTACATAATAACCATTTCAATAGTTGCATAATATTCTCGATTTTGCCCCTTGGCCAGCAAAGCTTGAAATATTTCCTCTCTGGCCCTTTAAGAAAACATTTGCCAACTCTTGTTCTAGAACAATGATTCTCTATATAGCCAAAGTAATAGAAGGGAAAATGTGACCATCAGAATTTTGGGGGGAAAGCTGGGATGTATTGCGTAGTTGAAAAAGCATGTTCTAGCGGTCTAGCCCCAGGATCAAGGAATTCCAGTTGTAGATATAACCTGAAGAAATGCTCTGCACGTAAAAAGAAGATGATGACCGCATTGTTCCTTACAATAACCAAAAAAGGATATTGAAAACTAAATTGTGGTGTATTAGTATGGTCAAAATCTGCACAGCAGTAAAAAAACTTACCTAGACCTAGATACATATCAATATGAGATCTCAAAAATATAATGTTGATGGAAAAAAAGCAACTTGCAGAATGATCTGTATAGTCTGAAACCAAATGCATAAATTTATAAATAAAAGTTCACAACAATTTTATGTATTGTTCTTATTTATGTGTTCGTGACAAAGATGTCAAAATGCACTGGAAGATGGTATACCAAACTTTTGTACTATTGCCTGTAGGAAGAAAGGGAGAAAAGGCAAAAGGGAGGTCAGAAATGAGATGGGGCTGAAATGGTAGTAGCCAAGGGAACTTCAAATGCAGCAATATACTTTGTTCTTACACACAAACACCTAAAGTTAAAAATATAAAATGCAAATACAAATTCTGAGTAGTAGGAAGCCAGGTACTTGTTTTATTATTCTTAGCTCCAAGTTAACGGAACATATTCTAAAATTACCTCTGTTTTTATTTACTCTTTCCTGCTGTAATTACTTTATTTTGAAATTCTAAGTAACTAAAGAACAGTGTGAGGTTTTTAGTCTAATCGAGAGGAGCATGGATATTTAAACATTTAAGACACACTAATCTGAGGCAGAAGTTTTCCATTTTTAAATCAACTTTCTGGAAGTGTAATTTACATGCCACACATTTCACCCATTTTAATACACCAACTCAATGAGTTTCACCAAATACACACAACACACCCTGATAACAACCACCACAATCAAAACACAGAACACTCTACCATCCTCAAAAGCTCTCATTTCCTTCCCCAACCCCTGCCTCCAGGCAACCGCTGATCTGATTTCCGAGTGGATTGATTTTTTTTCACAAAACTTTTACTTCAAGCAGACACTTGAGAGCAAGCCCAAGAAATAAGCTATGTGAAGTCTGAGCCGTCCTGGATGAAATGGTGGGAGATAGAGGTGGAAACGCTGTTTGAAAACCACAGAAGCTTAGCAGTGGTTTTCTCCTTCCCAAATATGAGCAATGATTGTAACACAGAACATTTCTCATAACCCCACAAGATAGTGTTTACCCTTTCATTACCTGCTGAGTGACAAAATGCATATGTGCATATAGATTCCAAAGCCTCATGAATCATTAGCCCACCAGTGTCTGGAGGCCATCCATTCTAAGAGAATTTAGCTCAAAGTCTGATTTTACAGAGAAGAAAACCAAGACCTGCTTAAAGTCACACAACTGGAGAGAGTGAATAGCCGCAACTGAAGAGATACCTGGTCAACACTCTCATGGCATTAGCAGTTCTGACAGCATCCCTGATCTCCTCCTACTTTACCGCGCTGCCCTTAGGTGGCAAAATAGATGTGGTGACTGTCCCCAAATCAAAAAGGTGGCCAAAAAGTTGTTCATCTCAGCGGGACTGGTCAAAAGGGATGAATCATGGTGCAAAGTTGACAAACGGGGGCGGGCTCAGTTCCCTGCATATAACAGATATTCAAATAATAGTTGCCCCACTTCCACAAAAGATGTCAAAATCCACAGAATACTTCTTCCCACCCTGACAATGAGGAAAAGCCAGGAATTACAAAAGCATAACTGTTTTGAGTCCATCAAAGAGTTGAAGTCACAAAGCAACCAAATGAAACTAAATTCCAAAGGATGAGAAACCTCTTTGAGGGTAGATGGGATATGCGAACCATTTCACCTTTGTCAGAGCACCACAGCCTGCAGAGGCAGCCACCACAGAAGTAGGTAAGAAGAAATGAGCTAAAATTTCAATGAATTCTAAAAAGTTAAGCGTGGGCCAGCATATCAGTTTAGAATTACTGGGAGTTCCAAACACAAATAGAATTCATAGTCACTCACCAATTCTTTGCCATGGGCCTTTGCCAGGAGCCCATGGGAAGGACTGGTACAAGAGAAGGGGCTGGAATGAGTGCTCCAAGGTGATGCAGGTTTGCTGTCACTGCAGTGCAGGCACAACACCCTCCCCACTTCCCAGTGCTTCCTTCAGAAGGAGCAATGGCCTTAAACCGCTGGAGTAGGGGAAGAAAATGAGTCTAGAACTTGCACCAATACAAAGCAGGGGTTTTCTACCACTGGTGAAGAAGCAGAAAACTTTCTCCCAGCCAAGATCCAACATAGATAAACTCTGCAGAGTTTGATGTCCAAGGTGGGGGTTTGGGGGTTGGAATATACTGATACACCCCTATCCCTGAAACTCAGGTGCACAGCCACTGTCGAAGCCTAAGGCCAGACCAGGAAAAGTGAGACACTCCCCAGTCCCCATCATAAGCATCAAATAATAAGCAACAGAGTCTATTACAGGGGAGTGTCAAAATGTTGGAGAAACTGATCACACAGGTACAGCTGAAAGCTGAGTATGAAACAGGAACACGGAGACAACTCCCACGCATTCCAACTCCCACATTAAGCAAAAGATAACAGCAGCCCACTGATAAAGGAGTCTGAAGTCTCTTCTGTACTCCAGGAAATAACAGGGACATAATCAAAACCCAGTTGGATTCCTAAGTAGATCGACTCAGCCACCCATGTTAATTGGCCTGATAGTAAAGGCATGCTCTTTTCTGGGTGTAATACTATTTACTTCAGTCTCTAATGTTTTTCTACAACAAATGTCTGGAATGCAATCAAAAATGGGATACACAAGAAAGAACAGCCCAATGCAGAGAAGGAAAGCAAACAATCGAACCAGACTCAGAAGACTCAGATATTGGAACTGTCAAACATAGACTTTAAAATAACCATGATTACTATGTTAAAAAATCTAATGGAAAATTGAACATGGCTCTAATGAATCTAATGGTAATATGAACCAACAGGTAGGGAATTTCAGCAGAGAGTCAAAAAGAGTCAAATAGAAATGCTAGAAATACAAAAAGCAATTTCAGAAGTTAATTCTTTGGACTTCGGCAGGCTGGACACAGCTGGGCAAGAAATCAATGAACTTGAAGATAGATCAATAAAAATTGTACATACTGAACCCCACTGCCAAAAAAAGTGTGGGAAAATAGAACAAACTTGTACAAGCTATGGGACAAGCAGTCTAACATACCTGTAATTAAAGTCCCAAGAAGAGAAAAGAGAAAAAGAATGTAAGAGAAGAAATACTCTTACTTTATATAATATTTCTTTTTTTCTCTGGATGCCTTCAAATTTTTATCTTTGGAGTTAGCAGTTTGACTGTGGTGTGTGTGTGTGTGTGTGTGTGTGTGTGTGTGTGTGTGTGTGTTTTATATTAATCCTGATCTGGGTACAGTGAGTCACTTGCTTGTGGTCTTTTTATTAATTTTAGACAATTCTTTGCCATTATATCTTCAAATATTTCAAATATTTTTATTTACTTAGAGAAATAAAGAGTGAAAATGGTAAGCCTAAAGGTAAATATAAAGGTGAATATTTTTTGGTCTCAGATAAGAAAAACACCTTAATTTGGTAGGAGTAGGACCAGGAGTAGATGATAGTAGTGGGTCTTCTAACTAATAATAAGTCTACAAGCCCCCATCTAACTCGTTGCTCCTGTGCCTTGTAATTGGTTACCAAGAGCCCATTACTCCTACTGGTCCAAGACATCATCAGAAGCAGTCCTCACTGAAGGTAGGTGACCTACATCATGTATGCTCAGCCCACCTCTGATTACAGCCTGCCTCATGGACAGCTCCTTGAAAGCACAACCTCATCTCTCACTGACTGCTTCCCACCTCAAGCACATCCCACCTTTGTTTCCACTTTCTTCCTTCTACAACACTGCAGGGCCTTCTAAGCCCAGCACAAGAGCAGCCAGGATAGCAGGGAAGCCAACCAGGGGCTAACCCACAGCCAACGGGAGAATGAGGAGCCAGTGGGTAAGTGCCCAGATTTTCATCCTTCAGGGGGCCATTCTTCATGCTTCTCAGAGGTCTTAAAAACTGAGCCCTGCTGCTCACAGTAACACTCCATTTGTATTCCTTCTCCTTTTCTGTCTCATCCTTCTCGCTTCTCCCTCATGCCTCCTGGGGTCACCTACCAGAAAACTACCAGCACCTAAGCCCTGGTTTCAGACTACTTTTGAAAGAAACTCAAACTAAGACAGATTCCACTATTCAAGGCTCAGGACCTCAGCCCTGTCTGGGTTCATCCGTTCAGAAAGATCCACTCCTGATGCCATGAGTCCCACCAGGAAGAACCATTCCACTTGGTCATTTTAAAGAGATGGGCCAACTATAATTCCAGGGAGAGGGAAGGGGCAGAGTGAATGCTGCCTTCACAAGGGACCAGTTATGCTTTTGCATTTTTTCCACTGACATTAGCACCCAGAGGAGCCAAGAACATGTGGTTGATTAGCCAACTGTCTTCAAATTATCTAATTCCCAGGCCTCCATGGGACACTACAAATAAATATACACAGTGCAGTGCCTAAAAAGGGAAATCAGATCATGACAAATTTATGGCAGGTTTTGGACCTGGATAGCCTTTAACCCATCTTTCCATGCTTCTAAGAATTGAGAGTCAGGGCCACATGCCACAGAACCTAATGACCCCATGACTAAAAACAGGCAAACATGACAAGCCTCGCTGTGGAGTGGTTCCCCCAGCATCAAGGCCAGCCAAGACCTCCTCCCCTCCCTGTCCATCCTGACCTTTATGGTGAGCCACCTCTTCTCCCTGTAGCCTGGCAACCAATCCATCAAAGGAGAAAAGTCAGCTTTCTCCCTTTTAGGAGCAAAACATCTTCAAAGAACTGATTTTATGGCCATTCTGAGACTCCCAAGGAAACCATCAGTAGGACAGTTTGAAGCTTTCAATTCCTCCGACCTAGCTCTAAACCTCATTGAGAACTTTTTCTGTGCAAATAGGCATCAGTGGGATACAGAGATGAAGAAAACACAGTTCCTACCCTCAATGAGATTTCAGTCTCATGGGGCAAATGACAATTCAACAGCTCAGAAAGATGATGCTGTTGGGCTTTTTCACAAAAGGCTCAGAATCTCCTGTTAAAACTCATGATACACCGGAGGATAGAAGTGTGACAAGTGCCCCTGGGGACTCAGCTTACAAGTGGAAAACTAAGTTAACAGTGTCGAAAATCCAGAAACAACAACATTAAAACCATCAGATCAATAAATAATATTTAGTAAGAACTTATTGGGCATATAAGAGCAGTTTGTGACCTGGGAGCTTTAAAATTTTAAACTGACAGGAAGCTCCGAGGCATGATGTTACAGGATTGCTTAGAAGGTGAAAATGAGGAAGTTGTTAGCCTTTACAATCATTCATTATTAAAAGAGGAATCTCCAGATGCCAGAGAATTGGTTAAAAGTAATTATCTCATACCATTTTTAGGAAGATGATTTAATATTTTTAATGATTATCAGAGGCATTTATAAGAAATAACCTAAGTTTCACTTATATTCATAAATAAATTTAGTTTACTTATGTGGTTTAAATGGTTTTGTCTACTTCAGGAATTCTCAAGTCTAATCCCCATTTTTTATTTAATTTCAACAACAGACATTAAGAGACTATGGACCAGTGAGAAATTTAACCAAGGCCCACAGTGTTTTTCTATGGGGATAGAAGGATTCTCTCTAAGCTCTACCCATACTCCTGGGAAGCCCCAATCTAAAAAAGCACCTCCTTCTATGTGGTCAGGCCATTCCTGCATCTCTGTCTTCTGCTGGCCTAGGAGTGCCCAGGAACTATTCAGCATACATTTATTTGCTAATGCATGGGACCCACCCCAAACCTCAGGCATAAATTACCTTGAAGAGCCATGGAGCTCTTTAAAAAAAATTCATCTGAAGCTGAACCTCAGACAGATGCTCTGATTAAAGATGGGATGAAATCTAAAATCCCTTCTCAGTCTTTGGGATAGCTCCTAAGCCCCCCCAAAAATGTTCACCTGCATTCACCTGGGCTTTTTCCAGTCTCAAAAGATTTTTCAATCCCAGGATCCTTCTCAGCACATTCCCAGGCTGAACTAAAGGTGGCTGCAAATGCCTCAATATTCCTCCCATGGGGAGGTGGGGACTATTTCCCACTGCTTACATCTGAACCAGCTTTCATGACTTGCCTATCCAAAAGAAAGTGGCAAAAAATGATATTCTCAGGATTCTGAGCCTAGGTCATAGGAAGTCTCACAGCTTCTGCCTGGGGCTCTCACTAGGAACTCTCACTCTTGGGATGCTCCCACTCAGAACCTGCCCACCACTGTGTGAGGCCCAAGCAACATGGGAATGTCAAACATGGGTGCTCCAGGGACAGCCCTAGCCGACAGCCAGCATCAACTACCAGCCATATGAATGTGGTACCTTGGATGTCCAACCCAGTCAAGCTCTCAAATGCAGCCCCGCCACATCTGCCAGCACCTGCACAAGAGCAAAATCTGCCCAGATAAGTCTAGCCACTCCACAAAAGCATGAAAAGCAATAATAAATTTTTGTTGTAAGCCACCAAGTTTGGTGCCATTTTTATCCAACAAATAGATAACTAGGATACACAGAGAGATAACCAAGTTCCCTGCCCACAGCAAAGGGCTGGTTCCCATAATCCAATTGTCCCATTCTTCACAGCTCTTCATGTCACCTGGGGATCTTGGGAATTCTGGAGGGGCCCCTCGTTTTCCAACTCCTACAGAATGCAACACTTGTACATTGGAGTCAGGAGTATCTGGAGAGACTCTCCAATCTAACAGCTTCATTATACAAAGAACCTGCTCAAAGAGAAGGAGATTAGCTGGTAACAGGGCCAGGGCTTTAAGTTGGCTCTCTTGATTCTAAGAACCAGGCTCCAGTTATAGCGTTATGCTGCCTTCCCATCTGTCCTGGAACAGAGCAGGTAAGAGTCTTTAACACAGATTCTGCCAAGCATAACTCCTTTCCTGGCAGAGTTTCTCTGAGAACCACAGGAATGCTGCTTACATGAAACCTCAAAATTAATCTGCTCTCCACAAGCTCATTGCACTGCCCAGAAGGGCAGACTGACAAATGATGCCCCTTAAAATTTACTAATTACACCTGTTCTGAGCATCTACTGTGTACCAGGAAATTAGTTAGGCATAGATATAAGGGGCACAAGCATGAATAGAATAGAGTCACTTTCCTAAAACTACCAGCCTAGGCCAAGGCACAGACAATTTGTTACAAAACCATGAAATGAGTGCTTTTACAGCATTATCTATGATGTGCCAGTAGGTTGCAAGGTCTCACAGAGTGGTGGCATTTAAGCTGGTCTTGAAGAATAAGTAGGAAAAGACAAAGCAGGTATGGGATGAGTGCAGACAGGAGGAAAGAGAAGACAAAAGTATGAAGGAGTCAAAGTCAAAAGTATGCTTCAGACCTGGCAAATGAGCCAGGCTTGTGGTAGAGTGAGATGGGAATGAGAAGCTGAAGTTGGGCAAGGCAGGGCTTACATCTCAGGATAAATGTTTGGGATTTTATCCTGCAGGAAGAATCAGACATTGTATACCAATAACAAGATAAATCTATGTTTCATAGTGGAGTCTTTGGCAGTGGGGAGAATAGATAAGAATTATGTATTAGTCAGCTTTTGCTGAATAACAAACACTCCAAAATCATAGTGGCATACAACAATAAGCACCTATTTCTCACTCTTGCACCTGCATTTTAGCTAAGTATGACTGACTTTGGCTGGGTTTGGCTGGGCTTGGCTTTTGTTTAAAAAACAAACAAAACAATTCTCAGTTAACTAGGAACAAAGACAAACTTCCTCAACTTAATAAAGTATATCTGAGGGAGGAGAGACAGGGAAAACAAAAAGCAGCCAGCATCATACTTAGCAGTGAGAACCTCAAGCTTTCCACTAAGATCAGGTGTAAGACAAAGATATTTCCTCTCATCACTCCTTTTCAAGATTGGAATAGAAGTTTTAACTAATGCAATAAGACAAGAAAAAGAAATAAAAGGTATATAGAGTGAGAAGAAATAGAGCAGTTTTTGTTTTCAGGTGATATGATCATCAATGTAGAAAATCTGAATCAACAACCAAAAGTAAAATAAAATAAACCTCCTGAAACTAATAAACAATTACAGCAAGGTTAGAGGATACCTTGATACAGGGATGGAATTTGAAACTAAAAACACAATATCATTTACATTAGCACCTCCTCAAAATGAAATGTTTAGGTATAAATCTAAGGAATATGTATAAGGTCTATATGATGAAAACTACAAAGCTCTGAGGAAAGATTTCAAAGAAGAATGTGAAAAGGCCACATACTGAATAATTCCAACTAGGGCAGTGAAAATACTTGGTATGACACTATAATGACAGACACATGTCACTATATATTTGTCCAAACCCATATAGTGTACAACACCAAGAGTGAACCATAATGTAAACTATGGATTCGGTAATTATGATGTGTCTATATGAGTCCACCAATTGTAACAAATGTACAACTCTGGTAGGATATGCTGATAGTGGGGGAAGCTATGCATGTGTGGAGGCAGGGATATATGGGACACATTTGTATCTTCCCCTCAATTTTTCTGTAAGCATTAAAGTGCTTTAAACAAAGTCTTAAAAAACAAACAAACAAAAAAATGTACTTTGACAAAGACGGAAAATACGGATATTGGGTAGGTGCATTCTTTTTCTATTCCTAAAAACAAATCACCACAAACATAATGGCTGTTGGTGTTTCTGATGGCACAACATTCAAAAACTGGTGGTCCTCCCAGGTATTCATGGGGATTTACTCCATTAACAGGAGACTTCTAAAGATCCTTCCTGGATAATTCCATGTCTAGGTTTGGCTCCTGCTGAGGTAGCTGAGGGGATTCATGAGTCACAAACCCAATCAATTCAGATAGCTCTATGTGTGACTAAACACTGTGCTCTTTTCTTCCTCCTGAAGCACTAGCAAAGATTCGATTTCTCTTCAGAGCACACTATCTCAACAGACAACCATCTAATTTTGGTGTCTTTTGCAATCTGACTAAAGTAAGAATTTCTCACATTTTAAGTAACTTGTACCTTTTTATTTAATATCTAGAGGCCTGGTGCACAGGTGGGGTCCCTCAGCCTGGTTGGCAATCGGGGCCGATGGTGGGGGGCCTCCCAAGGGGAGGGGCCACAGGAGGTTGGCTGGCCCTGGGGGAGGGACCAAGGGGGCTTGGCCGGCCACCAGAGGTTGGCTGTGGGAGCGTACTGATCATCAGGAGGCAGATCCTGCATTGAGCGTCAGCCCTCTGGTGGTCAGTGAGCATCATAGCAACCGGTCAACCGGCCATTCGGTCATTTGGTAGCTTACTGCCCCCCCTGCCGGCCTGGTCGCCCCACGCACCCTGCTGTTCAGGCATTTGGGTGCCTCTCACTAACCCCCCCTGCCGGCCGGTCGCCCCACGCAGCCTGCTGTTCAGTCATTTGGTCTTCCCTCACTAACCCCCCTGCCAGCCTGGTCATAGACAGCCATCTTTGTGAGGGCGTGAGGGTTAATTTGCATATTACCTCTTTATTATATAGGATTCTTCCTTCAATTTACCTCTCTCTTTTCAGCAAGAAGGAACGAGGCTGCACTTTCAATACTTTGCTTGGAAACCTCTTTAGATACTAGTAAATATCTAAGTTCATCACTTATAAGTTCTGCTTCCCACACAACTGGAGGATAAAACTCAGGGACGTTTTCTGCCACTTTATCACAAAGATTTCCTTTCCCCCAGTTTCCAAGAACATGATTCTCTTTCCGTATGAGCCCTCACCAGAAGAAACTTTAATGTTCCTATTTCCACCAATGTTTTGTTTATGGCAACATAGGTGTTCTCTAAGACAATGCAGGCTTGCTCTGTCATGCTCCTCACTTCCTCCGGAGCCCTCACAGGCAACGTCATTCACATCCATATTTCTAACCAACAGTCTGTTTAAGGCAACCTTGACTTCTTCTATCATGGCCCTCAAAATTCTTCCAGCTTTTAACCATTATCCAATTCCAAAGTTACTTCCACATTACTAGGTATCTGTTACAGCAGCACTGCATTTCCAGATACCAGATTCTATTAATTGCCCATTGCGGCTGCAACACATTACCACAAACTTAGTGGCTTAAAATAACACATATTTACTCTCTTATAGTACTTGTGGCGAGAAGTCTAAAATCATCAGGTCAGCCTAGCTGCATTCCTTCAGGGGAAAATCCATTTCTTGCCTTTCTCAGGGACCTCATCTCACTTTGGATACAAGGATCCTTGGTTAGATAGGTTAAAATGGCTATGAGATTGAAGCTCAAGACAAATATCAAGGTGAACAGAACAGTCCAAAAACAAGCTTTAATCATTCAGAGGTCTATGATTTTCACTTAGACATTTGGTCTCCCAGTGATATTGCCCAAAGAAGACCACAAGTCTTCTTGAATAGGTAAAAGCATAGGACAGATAACCTCAGATTCCATCCAACTTTAAAACCCTCTTTACTGTGATTCTGGCTGGTACCACACTTCTTAAATAATATTCTTTATCCCTATCATAAAATATGTCCACGGCTGCTTCTGAAAAAGACCAAAAAAATAAATTAAAAAAAAAAACTAGCAAAACAAATTTTGGTCAAATCCATTTGGCTTTAGTATTCAGCTCCCCAGCAGAAATCCAGGTCAGTCAATCAGAATGCAATTTGTTGAAAGCCTGCCTTTTGGACCTAAGCATCAGCCAACACAGTGAGAGAGGAAAAACATATGAAGCATGATGGTGGCGCCTTGCATTTACAGAATGGAGCAGCCAGACACTTGGCTAAGATGGGGTATTTTGAAGTAAACATATGAAATTGAGCAGTTTCCTGGTTTCTGTCAACTGAAGATTAGGAGCAGAAGTTAAATGCAGGCATTTTTCCCTCTATAAGTGAAATGTGGTGTTCGGAAAACTCTTTGCAAAGCATTCATTGGATGGCTGTGATCGACAGGCAATGTTCCCTGCACCTAGAAAACAGACAGATCTGACCACATTAACTGGGCTTTCTGCACGAATAATCTCCACTTCAAGAAATTCACAAGCGCTTGACCCCAACAACAAAAACAAATATTCATGTAAGAGAAAAAATATCAGCAATGAAATGAACATGCTTACATTGCAAGGGTAAGGGAGGGAAGGAATGGTGTGATGGTGGCTGTTGGGGGCAGGGAGGGGGGCACTTTGTTGGTTTAGTTGGTTGTTTGGTTGTTTTATTTTAGTTTTGTCCTGTTTAATTTTTAGGCATTCCTCTGGTGTCTCTAACCAAACTATAAGCCCTTTGAAGGATGGCCCCATGGATCCTATACATCATTACCCTAACCCAAGCACATGAGTTAAGTAACTTATGCTTAACTTGAGCAGAGATATGAGCTTATTACTGATGATAAACCTATATCAGTAATGGCTGAGGAGGTTCAATTCCACAGTTTACGGGAATTGACTTGGCCCACTGCCTCCCCTAAAGGACAGGTGGGGTGCTTGTCCCTTGTGTGTAGGTGAAAAACAAGAAACAAAGAATCTTTCGATCATGGGTTTCTCTTCAAGGAAGAGCCAACAGCCCAAGGCAATCCCATTCCTCCCCCAATCTGGGAAGCACACTTGGCCCAAACCCAGATGATCTCTTTCTGTTCAATCCATGTCTGCTTTGTTTGTAGCTCACGGAGCCAGTTACCACAGAAACACAGAGGAAGGGGCTGAAGCTATTGCAGTTTGAGGCAACACAGACAATGACAGTCTTCAACCTTTCTCTTTAAAAAAAAAAAAAAAAGAAAGAAAAATTACCTGCATCTGTCTATAAATAGTTACAAAATAATTACGTATTTCCCCAAAGGAAGGAAACAAACAGCAGGGAAAACACAGACACTCTTGGTTCATCTCTTTTCTGTTTGGGTTCAAAAGACAGCCCTGAAGCTTCCCACCTACACTTCTGGTGACTGTCCCGTCAGGAGAAACTTGTCTATTTGCCGCCTGTAATTTCACTGTTGGAGGCTTAGCTGCTGCTGAAGATAAGGGCATCCATCACAGCGCACGAGAAAGAACCTTCTGTTTGCCAAAATCCAGGAACTGGAAAAAAGACATCATTTATGTTTTCATGTAAATTAAATGCTTCCTGTCACAAATTCTGGAGCAAGGCAGCTCTTACACATTAGTGCAGGGTAGTGGGAGCGCTAGAAGATTCCATGATGTAAGCTCTCCTAGGAGCCAAGTTCTTTTTAGTACACAAACCAATTCGAAGAAAAGTTGCAATGCATTACAGCTGTGACTGTTTGCCCCAACGCTCCCCATCAGTGTCGTTCATGCCTGCCCAAGCGGTGGCTGGGAGAGGATGTTGTGGCCCTAGTAGTGGGGGCTGGTGTCACCGGTCTCACTGATATTATTTAACATATGGGGGAGGGGGGTCTTGGTCTGTGCCAGTCACATTTCTTCCTTTGACTTCTGCTTGGATGACCCAGGAAGCATCTTACTTTATCATCCTGATGACTCATCTTTATTCTTTGGTTTATATGAACCAGGACCAATGAGAAAAAGTTTTGTATTGACACAAATGTGGGGGGCTACATTTGTGCACACTAGTCAGATAGATAAAAAACATAAACGTAGCTTCTGGAGACTCCTGCTTCCAGTAACAGCAGGCTAGCAACTTCAACAAAACCTCCCAAGCAAAACCATCTTCTTAAAAACACCATTTTTCTAACAAGGAACAGTGAAAGGTGACCCCACTGCTAATCCTCTCACCCTGAGTGTGATTAATAGGTGTTAATGATATAAGACACTGGGCAGAGGGTCTAGTTCTCCACAGAAGAAGTCAGGGAATGAAGGAATTCACACAATAGTCAGCTTCATTGGGCCTGCAGTCGTGGGCACAGCCTTATAGTATGAAGGCGTAGTTGATGGTCGCAGTGGTGAACAAGAGTCACCAGGGAAGTTTAACCATGTAGACACTCTAATGAAGAGTCTCACCTGCTTTGGAAAGATTTCTCTTCAAAATGCTCAAAAATGTCACATGGCCTTGACATTTAAAGGCTTATATAATTCATGCATCTACATGAAATGCCATATTCTCAGAGAATACAGGCAGACCTCAGAGGTATTGTGTGTTTGGTTCCAGACCATCGTAACAAAGCAAATATCACAATAAAGTGCGTCATGAATGTTTTGGTTTCCCAGTGCATAAAGTTATGTTTACACTATACTGTAATCTATTACCTGTGCAATAAAATTGTTTTTAAAAAACTACATACCTTAATTTAAAAATATATATATATTATTGCTAAAAAATGCTAACCATCCTCTGAGCCTTCAGCAAATTGTAACTGTCTCGATGTTCATGAAAACACAGCTGTGAAGTACAATAAAATGAAGCGAAATAAACAAAGTATACTTGTACTGAATAAGTGAGGTGGTTCTGGGTTTGTGGGGGGTTTTCAAGTCACTGAATACAAATCATTATGTTGAACAATTTACAAACTATGCATCATAGCAATGACCTTAGCATCAGATGGAGAATCCTGTGAATCATCCAGTGACAGCACCTACTCCATAGACATCAAAGGACATTGACCAAACAGCAAAGATTAAGCAACCTGCTGGCCAGAGTCCTTTGGAGTTATCCTCCAAGCTCACTCCTGGCAAAAGGCAAACACCACATTTGGCCAGGTGCATTTCTGCAGGGGGCTCGCCTGCCCAGCTCAAGCAGTGTGGGAATGCTACAGCTGCCCACTAGGAATAGTTGCTCCCACCTGCACACAGGTACAAGGGGTTGTTGGGGTGATCTCCGTTTTTAATTTCTGTTTGGCCCTTATCAACCTAAGCCCATGTTGGACTGAGAGGATTATATTTCATCTTCCTGGAGTGTCTTCTGAGTGCTATCTCCTCAGTTGCCCACCTAATTAAGAGGCTAGTCCTTTCCTAAGACACTGTACACATAATTCTGTAAAAAGGTAGAAACTGATCAATCGACCACGCGGGTAAGACATTAGCAGTTATAAACAAAGAAATTAGTCCATTTTGCTTAAATATGGTAGAGTTAATGGTCCATTTTGTTCTTTAAAAGAATCTGTCACAATCCCTCAACCAGTCCAATCTGCTGTCCTCCCAATGCCTCTCCTACCTGGTCACCCCTATTCCAAGTTGGGTGATCTGCCCCAAAAACTCTTCCCACAGCCTCCTGGTGTGTTTACCAGCTTTCACTCTTGCTTCCTACAGCCCTTTCTCCACTCAGCAGCCCATGATGTTTCTGAAGCAGAAATCAGGCCAGTCACTCCCCTGCAGGAAGCCTCCCAAAGGCTTCCCATCACTTCCAACGAAATCCATAACTTATTGCTATGGCCTAAAGGGCCCTGCCTGATCTGGCCCTGCCTGTCTGCCTGACATCTCCATCATGCTTGTTTCCACCTCAAGACCTTTACAATTGTTGAATTGCTGTCCTTTCTGCCTGGATGCTCTCCACTCAGGTAGTTCAATGTCTGGATTCTTTTTACCATTTGGTTCTTCACTGAACTGTCACCTCCTCAAAGAGCCCCACCCTGACCACCCAACCCCAAAATAGCCCCTTCTCACCCATCCCCCTCTAGGACATAATTTTCTTCAGTTTACTTTGTAGCATGTAATAGTTCCAGTAATTGCCTTGATTACCTGGCTTTTACTTGGTTTTTTTACTCTCTTCCTCCTAAAGCATAAACTCCTGAGATCAAGGTCCTTGTCTATGTTATTCTGTATCACCAATACCCAAAACAGTGTTTGGTACATCATAGATGTTTAGTTAGTACTTTAATGAATAAATCAACCAACTTTTTAGACTCAAGAAGACAAATTATTTGAGCAGTTGCATCAGCTGCCATTTTGTTTCAAGAGGATAAACTGAGTCATAATTTGGCCTAAGGTTTATTTGGGTATCTATTAATAGTTTATCAAGCCTGAAAGAAAAAAAAATCATATTTAAAGTTAAAACCTTCCCTCATTCCTCTCTTCCCCTTTAAACACACTCCTCCCTTCCTCCCCAAATCTGAATGTTCCTCAACATTGAAGTTCAGCATTTGGTTGGCCAGGCCCAGGCATGTAGTAGCAGGTTCATTACAGCTAAATGCATTTCTTGTCCTCGGCATCTGCTTAAGCAGCAGTTCTCAAAATTTAGCACTCTCAGAATCACCTGGAAGGCTTGTTGAAACACACATTACCGGACCCAAGGGTGTACTGAAGCAATTTGCAATACCTCATGAGAGTAGATTGTTAAATTTTCAGAAATTTTGCAAGCCAGTTGTGAAACACAGCTATCATTAAAAACTAAATGATTAAAATGTATAATTAAATAAATTGTGTTTTTTTTAGAACTACAGAATTCCTTCTGGAAAAGACAAAACTATGAAGACAGTAAAGATATCTGAGATTGCTAAGGGTTCGAGGGGAAGGAGGGATGAATGAACAGGCAGAAAACAGAGGATTTTTAGGGCCGTGAAACTACTCTGTGTGGCATATAATGGTGAATACAAGTCATTATACCTTTGTCCTAACCCAAAGAATGTACAATATCAAGCGTGAAGCCTACGTAAACTCTTGACTTTGGATGATGATGACATGCAGGTTCATCAATTGTTAACAAATTACCTACTCTGATGTGGGATATTGATCATGGGGAAGGCTGTGGGGATTAAGGGGCTCAATTTTGCTATGAACCTAAAACTACTTGAAACAATAAAGCTTATTAACAAGCTACATTAAAAGCATTTCTCAATTATTTTACTACATGTTTCTATTATGTCTGCTCTTGAGGATATCTGTCTATTGCACCTGTGTGATGGGCACAGAAAAAATGGTGCCTCTGCACATCTCTTCCTAACTCCTCACTCAGTGCTGTTTATGTGGCTTGAAATTGGCCATGTTAGAAGTATTTGCAGCACAGAAATGGGTAAATGCTACAAATTTGAACTTGGCTTATTATTTTATTGATTGTCTAGACTTAACAACATAATAGAGAAAATTTTAATAATATGATTAAACTTAAATATGTCAGCCTATAGCTATTGAATTGGGAATAGAAAAAATAACTCTGAGGAAATATGTTTCCAGTATATGAAAACTATTGTCTGATTCAGCAAAGAAGTTGCTCATGACATTCTGACACAATATATATCTTTATTTGTTTCACTTTCATCTTACCCCTTAATATAAACAAAAATATCAACCAGCATTCACGTTGGAACTACATTCATTCATTAGTTGCAACCATAGATGCCCAAGAATTTGCATTTCCAAAAAGTGGCCCAGAATGCTAGTCCTGCTGTTCTGAAGACCTCTCTCAGTGAACTGGGGAACATCTGACATAAAAGAAAAGGAGGCTTACAGCCACAATGAGATATCTCCTCACACCTGTTAGAATGGTTATCAAAAAAACTACAACAGAGGGCATGAGTGGAGGGTGCGGGGAGCAATGGGGGGATAAGGACACATATGTAATACCTTAATCAATAAAGAAAAAAAAGATTTTGGAAAGAACAAAAAAAAATGTAAGTGTCCTTTATAAATAAAGTTGCTACATAAAATTTATAACAAGGCGTATTAAATATTTCATATTATAATTGGTAAATTGTGTGATGCATATCCTATCTATCAGAAAAACTTATAATGAACTTATGTACACAAATACGTGCTTTTTTCCCAGAGAGACGGTTCTCACACCTGTTAGAATGGTTATCAAAAAAACTACAACAGAGGGCATGAGTGGGGGGTGCGGGGAGCAATGGGGGGATAAGGACACATATGTAATACCTTAATCAATAAAGAAAAAAAAGATTTTGGAAAGAAAATACAAAGAAAAAAAACATGGATGGATCTTCATAGTATCATGCTAAGTAAAGTAAGTCAGATGGAAAAGGACAAGAATAAAATGATTTCATGCATATATGGGACATAAAACAAAAATCAACAAATGAACAAACAAACTCATAGATACAGACAACAGTATGGTGATTGCCAGAAGGGAAGGGCATTGGGGGAGGAAAAGAAGGTAAAGAGGGTCAAATACAGGGTGTCCCAAAAAATATATGCACACTTTGAAGGATTATAAAGTCAGTGTTTATTAACATATAGTTCATTTTCAAAATTTAAAAGAATCTACAGAAATGAAGAATTTTTGTTTTCCTCACCCAATGATATTTTTTCCCCATTGATTTTTAGAGATAGTGGAAGGGATGGAGGGGAGAGAGAGAGAGAGAAACCTCAATGTGAGAGAGACACATCCTCCTGCACACCACCCCACCAACCAGGGCCCAAGAGGAATCTGCAACCAAGATAAGTGTCTTGACCAGGAATCAAACCCGTGACCCTTTGGTCCGCAGGCCAAAGCTCTAAGCATTGAGCCAAACCAGCCAGGGTATGATAATTTTTTTGTCAATGCCTGTTTTCAACTAATAACCTTCCTGGTCTAAGAACTTTGTTGATAATGTGAAGCAATGAAATCACAAACATCAAGAATCATTTTTTTCAGTTTTGTGCACCCTCAATTTGTCAACTGCTACCGTTTTTGTACCGGAAACTTTATCTCTTATGTATTCCCATTTAAAAAAAAAGTCTAGTGGCACTTTAGAATAAATTTCTTTGTTCAAAGCTTAGTCTGGCTTCCCCCATTATTTCAAATGAGTTAAACCTGAAAAGGAGTGAAAATTAAGTGAGTAATCAGCTGTTAAAGTATGTATACATTTTGAGGGGAACACTCTATATACAGTTACAGAAGGAGACTAGACTTTAGGTGGTATGCACACAATAGATTATGCAGATATTGTATTATAAAGTCATACACCTGAAATATATATAATATAATTAACGAATGTTATTTTAAAAAGTTAATTTAGAAAAAGAAAGAGGTAACAAGTGTTAGTGAGGATGTGGAGCAAAAGCAACCCTTGTGCACTGTTGATAAGAATGTATCTACTATGTACAGCCACTATGAAAACCAGTATAGAGTTTCCTCAAAAAACTAAAAATAGAACTACCATATGATCCAGAAATCCCCCTCCTGGGTATATATCTGAAGGAAATAAAATCAATAGCTCAAAGACATATCTAAACCTCATGATCATCATGTTCATTGATGCAGTATTTGTAATAACCAAGGCATGTAAACAATCTAAGTATCCACCAACAGATGAATGGATGAAAAGAGGCAAATATGTACATATGAATATTATTCAGCCATAATAAAGAAGAAAATTCTACCATTTACACCACCATGGATTGACCTTGAGGGCATTATGCTAAGTGAAATAAGCCAGACAGAAAAAGACAAATACTGTATGATCTCACTTATATATGGAATCTTAAAAAAAAAGATGTTTTTCATAGAAACAGAGAATAAATAGTGGTTGCCAGGGGCTAAGCAGAAGGGGAAAAGGGGTGATATGGGTCAAAGAGTATAAATTTTCAATTCTATAAAAAATAAATTCTAAGAATTTAACATATAGGGTGGGCAAAAGTAGGTTTATAGTTGTGTATACAAGAAACAGAGTTTATTCTTTTATTATTAATTAATTATTGTATTACTTACTTGTATTACAACTATAAATCTACTTTTGCTCACCCCTGTACAGCATGGTGACTCTATTTAATAATACAATGTTGTATATTTGAAAGTTGCTGAGAGTAGATCTTAAACATTCTCACCACACACACACAACTGTGTAAGGTGATGGATGTGTTAATTATCTTGATCTTGGCAATCATTCTACAATGTATGTTATATCAAATCATCACATCATACACTTTAAATATATACAATTATATTTGTCAATTATTTCTCAGTAAAGTTAAAAATTTGTGTTATATTATAATTATAATACACATGGAATTTAAAAGATTTAATTAGAAAAATAATGCTAAATAGCTAAATAATTTTATATTGATTTCATATTGAAATGGTATTTTGTACATAACAAATTAAAATCTTTTATTAACATTAAGAAAAAAAAGAAAAGGAGGCTTTCCATCATGGGTCTTCCAGTTGATAGGTAGACAATTCACTTCACTGCACTCAGTCACCGGATATTTTATCAAATAAATATTGGCTTTTGTTGGCAGGAGACATTACAAATTAATTCAAGAAGTCAATATTTGCTCAATAGATGACAAATCTTGAGGGAAAACAAAGAGAGGCATTAACTCCACCTCGCTAGTGGCCAGCTCAGCATTTTGACATGAAGGAAGCTCAAAGATTCAATTAACAGATTACCCCATTAGCCTGCATGTCACCAAAATCCCCACTGTTAGAGTCAATCAAGAAAGATTCGCTAAAGTGCAAATATTTTGCCTGGGGGGTAGAAACAGCAACCAACTGAAAGATTGTCCTATACAAAACCATCTGCTTTGTCTCTAGACTAAGGTCAAGTATTCCTCCTTCCTGCTTCACTAGGAACATTTACACCTGCTTCATGTGGAACTCCTTCCTTCAGTTAACTTGTTTCCCTTTCCTTATGGGGCTTAGGGTCACAGAAGTACATTAATCCTAACACTGGTATTGACTGGCATTCCAATATGGCAATGGCATAGGAAAACACTGAACTCGCTTTGTGTGTGAGCAAATAAAAAAATACATGTACACTTCTTCAAAGTGTATATACAGAAGGCCAAGAGACATGAAAAAATGCTCAAAGTCACTAATCATCTGTGAGATGCAAATCAAAATGACAATGAGGTACCATCTCACACCTGTCAGAATGGCTATCATCAACAAATTAACAAATGACAAGTGCTGGTGAGGATGCGGAGAAAAAGGAACCCTAAGGAACCTTCGTGCACTGTTGGTAGAAATGCAGACTGGTGCCGCCACTGTGGAAAACAGTACGAAGTTTCCTCGAAAAATTCAAAATGGAACTCCCATTTGACCCAGTGATGAGTGGATTAAAAATCTTTGGTACATGTACACAATGGAATACTACGCTCTATTCCAGGAAAGAACTCTTACCATTTGCAACAGCATGGAGGGACCTGGAGAGCATTATGCTAAGCAAAATAAGTCAGTCGGAGAAAGATAAATATCACATGATCTCACTCATTTGTGGAATATAATGAACAACATAAACTGATGAACAAAAATAGATAGAGATACATAGAAGCATCAAACAGACCGTCAAACCTCAGAGGGAAGGTAGGAAAGGGTATAGGAGGGGCAGGGTAAGAAAGCAATCAAAGGGCTTGTATGATGCATATAAGCGTAACCAATGGACACAGACAATAGAGGGGTGAGGGCATGTGCTGGGGGACAGGAGCAGGCAGGGAGAGGTCAATGGGGTAAAAGTAGACATACATAATACTTTCAACAATAAAGAATTTAATTCAAAAAATTTTAATTAAAATATATATAAATAAAAATGGGAAAAAATATATGTATATAGGTAGCAATTACTCCTGAGAGACAACTGAGCACTGATGAATAGCTTCTGACAACAAGTAAGAGAAAAAGACTGAATAGAGAAGGCTGGGAAGCCAAAGTAGCCCTCTGGATGCTGCGGGAACTCTCCAGTGTTAGAGGAGCCTGTGAGTGCATTGTTGTCATACCCCTCTACCTCCATAGGGTGGATGAGGGCTCTATCCAGGTACTTGGGCCTCCCTGCAGGTCACCGTACTGGCTCAATAGGCCAGTGCCCCAGATGTCTTAAGCAGCCACTTGCCTCCAATCTGTCTGCCAAAACCACCCTGAATGTAGTTTACACAGATTCCACTTCTGCATAAGGCCACTTTTTTAAGAGTGGGAGAGACAGCTATTTTGTATAATTCATATTTTTTAAAAAATAGAATGTCAAACAAAATGAAAAGACAAAAGAATATCTCTCAAGTGAAGGAACAAGAAAAAAAAAACAACAACAAAAATACCCCTAAGAAACAAAAATAACTAATTTGATCGATAAAACATTCAGAGAAAAGGTTATAAGGATACTCATCAAACTCAAGAGTGAAATAGAGGAATTTAGAGAGAACTTCAACAAAAAGTTAGAAAGTATAAAAAAGAACCAAGCACACCTGAATACAATAACTGGGGGAGGAAAACACATTAAAAGGAATCAACCACCAATTAGCTAACACAGAACAACAGATCAATGGCCTGGAAGACAAACTAGTGGAACTCAAGCATCCAGAACAGCATAAAGAAAAAAAGAATTTTTTAAAATTAGGATAGTTTAAGGGACTTCTCTGATAACATCAAGCACTCAAACATTCATACTACTGGGATCCCAGGAGAAGAAAGACAGAAACTTTATTTAAAGAAATAATGGCTGAGCCATGGCCTGTGGCTCAGTTGGTTGGAGTGTTATCTGGTACACCAAAAAGGTTGTGGGTTCAATTCACAATCAGGGCACATACCTAGGTTGCAGATTCAATCCTCAGTCAGAGCATGTATGGGAGGCAACCGATTGGTGTCTCATGCATTAATGTTTCTCTCTCTCTCTCTCTCTCTCTCACTCTCTCTCTCCCTCTCTCTCTCTTTCTCTCTCTCCCTTCTCTCTCAAATCAATATTTTTTCAAAAACATATCCTTGAGTGAGAATAAAAATATATACATATTTAAAAAAAAAAAGAAAGAATGGCTAAAAACTTTCCTAATCTAGGAAAGGAAACAGATGTCCAGGTCTAAGAATCACAGAGAATTCCAAACACCAAAACATACTGTACTTAAGTTGACAAACGTTAAAGATGGAGAGACAATCTGGAAAGAAGCAAGAGAAAAATGAGTTACATACAAAGGAAACACTATAAAGTTATCAGCTGATTTCTTACCAGCACTTTACAGGCCAGAATGGAGTGGCAGTATAACTTTAAAGTGCTTAAAGAAAGGAACCTACAACCTAGAGTAATAATTTGCCCAGCAAGGTTGTCACTTAGAACTGAAGGAAAGATATAGAGTTTCTTGGACAAGCAAAAACTCATGGAATTTATTGCCATTAAATGCTGAAGTGGATGTGGAGAGAAGGGAACCCTTGTACACTGTCAGTGTGATTATAAATTAGTGCAGCCACTATGGAAAATAGTATGAAGATTCCTCAAATAAATTAAAAATAGAGTTGCTGTATGATCCAGCAATTCTACTTCTTGGTATTTACCCCCTGCCCCCAAAAACACATCATATATATATATGTGTGTGTGTGTATATATATATATACATATATATATATATTATTTAGCAATAAAAAAGAATGAAATCTTGCCATTTGCAACAACATAGATGGACCTAGAACTAAGTGAAATAAGTCATACAGAGAAAGACAAATAGCATATTATCTCACTTATATATGAAACCTAAAAAAAGCACAAAAAATAAATGAATAAACAAAAGAAAATAGAAATAGACCCATAGATATATAGAATAATATGGTGGTTGCCACAGGAGAAGGGAGAGAGAGAGAGAGAGAGAGAACCCAAGATAGAAGCCAGTGTGTTTCATAACCCAATCTCAGAAGTGACATACTATTGGACACACATACTAGCCTTGGTACAATGTTACAATGTGGGAGGGAACTACACAAGGGTGTGAAAAACAGGAGAACCATTGGGGGCTACGGGGAGAGAAGAGAGAGTTGGAGAAGATAGGGTTCGGAGGGAACCATGATGACAGAGGGCAGAAGTCTTCATTCAGTTCCTCACCATGTTGGTCTCGCCATCAGGCTGCTCACATCATGACTCTTGCCCATAGCCATATGAATGAGCTTGGAAGGGAAACCTTTGGAGTCCTTCCTTTCAGAATTGCCACCTAGAGACTCACATGTGGCCTCCATGAAATGTGCCAATCCCTAGAACATATAGTCCAGTCTTTTCCTCCCCATCCCTACCTACTGTCATGTCACCTTTGCTTCAAAATGAGGTTACACTGTACAGAGTTCTTAGTAATCTATTTTTCATTTACTATATCACATATATCTTTTTGTACCAATAAATATCCTTTTATAGCATGTTTTCATTAATTGCAAACTATCCTGTTGAGAACAAATATACCATAATTAACTTACCTAATCATTTTGTACTACATTTTAATGATTTCCTGTATTTATAAAAGTTAGTTCAGTGAACATCCTTGGAACTAAATCTCTCAACAGATCAAAGTAATTTCCTTAGGATAAACTATTGCACAAATAAAGGCTAGGAAATAAAGTAAGTGTTTTTAAGCTAGGAAATGAAGCTTTTGGTATTCATTGCCTCACTGAGCTCTAAAAATGAATACACCATTTTTGTTAAAATTGATAGCAATGTCTGAGTGGGCCTGCATCCCCACTAACATGTGGGTTATTCAAATATATTTCTGAAATGTTTGCCTTCTGTTAAATCCTGTTAAAGTACGGGTTCTAAATATTGTTACAGTTGTGAGCAAACTCGTTTTTTATTATCCTGTATAATAAAAGCCTAATATGCACATTGTCCCCTTGACCAGTTCAACTGGGAATTCTACTGGGAGTTCACCCGCTCGCTAGGATGTGTGCTGACCACCAGGGGGTGGCGCAGAACAAGGCGGGTGTAGGTAACATGAACTGGCAGCGTGCGGCACTGGAGGCGCTGTTGCCCTGGATGGGCCCCAACAAGAGCAGGGGCGGCAGTGGAGGCGCTATTGCCCTGGATGGGCCCCAACAAGAGCAGGACCGCGGCAGGATGGTGGAGCAGGTATGCAGCGGAACCAGGCCAAGGCGGGCCACTAGTATTTTATAACTATTTACTGGTATATAGGAGAATTACACATTTCCCCCCTATATTTGATTGTCAGGCATTTTTCTGAACTCTCTTACAGTAGTTTTCTGGTTGACTACTTTAAGGTTTCTAAATAGAAAATGATTTGTAAGTAATAATAATATCATCTGTAAGACTTCCTTTCCAAAAATCATTTCTCATTATTCGTTAATACACTGTACAATACTGAATTATAGGAGGCACTGTGACAATCTTTTCTTGTCTCTGACTTTAATGAGAATGTCTCTAATGTTTCTCTATTAAATGTGATGTTTCTTCTTAATTTAAAATCGATGTCTTAATAGGTTTGCAATCTTTCACCTGTTTTGGGTAACAGAAAACTAAACGCAAGCTGCACTATAAAGTACATTGGGAGTCCCACAACAAGTTCAGGCAAAGCTCGCTCCAGCCAATCACCCCGCAGTCTTTATTCTAAAGCCTTTTTCCCTCCTGCTCCCAAGATGGCTGTTCTTACTCACATTAACAGCAAAATAACTTCCCTCCAGGTAAGGGAGAGCTCCTGGCTGCTCTCCCAGGAGCCAGAAGAAATATCCCTATGTTACCTCAGCCCAATGGACAGTCACTTTCTCATTCCTAAACAAGCCCCTATGGCCAAGTAGACAGGTTATGCTAACTGGCTTAGGCCAATTAGAAAACAGACTTGGAATGATCCCAGACAGTAAGTGTCCCCTGTAATCATTTTCATCAAATTAAGGATCCATCCTCCTCATCTTAGTTTAAAGAGTTTTATCAGACACAGGTATTGACATTCATCACATGTATCTTCAGCATCTATTTTCTCTTTCCTTGCACCTCTCTTAAGATACTTATCATTGTCTCTATGCTTAAAATACTTCAAAGTGATTCCAGCATTTCTTGTACTGCCTTGTAGAGATTTTTAGCATAAGAGGTGTTCAACAAATATCTCAAAAGTTTCCAAAGACAATCCTGCTGGGATATGGCCACCTGGGAGCCTCCTGACCACCAGGGGCCTCCAACAGCTCAATATTTTTATGTGAGTCCATGTTAGCTTAAAAAGGTTAATGTTGTCCCAGCCTGTGATAAAAACAACACCAACAGGTTTGGACTCTAATCTACCCTTTCAACCTAGTGCGCAACCAAGCTGAGCTTGTAGTTTCCTGTGCAATTTCTTATGGAGTTCTGACAATTCCCATTGTGTCATGGCTCCTTCTCTTCAAATACCCCTACTCGTATCATTGCATATCCTGGTTATTTATGAACTAATCTTTCCTGTAAGCTCATCTAAGATAGGCTTTCTGTAGCAAATTTGCATTTGTACCATGCTTAGCATAGTACTTGTGTTTTGATTATAATATTTACTAAAAATTATTTTATTCAGAAGCATACTGAAATATCACTTTCTTAGCCATGAATTTCTAGGTCACTGGCTGGGCCTAAAAAAGAAAAAATCAATACATGAGGGTTAAAATAACTGAGTTTTATTTTCATCTAGATGTCTTTATTTTTCTGTACTCAGCCCTCCTTAGCCCTACTGAAAAATACATACTTCAAAATGGTGCCTTCTGTTGGATCACAGTTTTAATTGAGTCACTACAGATTTCATCTATCAAAAACATTTCTAGAACTCAAACCTGAATTTGCTACTAAACATTGCAGGTGGACACACTCAGCTATTGCCAAATCGCCACTTGGCCAAGGTTGCTTCCGGTTTTGGAAACAATAAACTACCAAGTGAGAACTGGAAGAAATATGCATATCTTTGGCAGGGCTGGGTGGAAGTTGTTTAAACTACTGACCAAGGTCTGCAAGTGAAGATCCCTCAGCATGTTCCTCCATAGAGCTACTTAGAAAGATAACATTTCCCTAGCTTAGGATCTTGTGCCTGTTGCTGAGGGTAGACCATGAATGCATCTGTTTCATCCTGGGAAATATAAGCCTAAAATTTAGTCCTTAGTTGTCCAATGTATAACTATTATTTCAGATCACTGCCATGAGTAAAGAAGAGAGTGCAGTGGGTCAAATGGATGATGGTGCAAACAAAAATGTGACCCTAATAAAAGGGCAAATACTTCTTTCTTGCTTCTGCAGATCAGCTCAAGTTTGCTTGCCTTGATGGAGTCAAATATAGTTGGGAATGCCTATATAATAAAAGCTTAATATGCTAAGTGTCCAGTCGTCTGGTGGTCCATTCAACCAATCCAAGCATAATATGCTAATGATATGCTAAGGCCGCTCAACCGCTCACTCTGATGTGCACTGACCACCAGGGGGCAGACACTCCATTTGGTAGGTTAGCTTGCTTCTGGGGTCCAGCCAATCAGGACTGAACCAGATGGGCTGGACATGCCCTAGAGCCCTCCCATAGTCCCTCCCTGGCTGGCCAACCTCTCATGTCCCTCCCCAGCCCCAATTGTGTACCGGAGGGTCTGTCGGCCTGGCCTGCACCCTCTAGCAATCTGGGATCCCTCAGGGGAGGTCGGAGAACCAGTTTCAGTCCAATCCTGCAGGCCAAGCCAAGGGACCCCACTGGTGCACGAATTCATGCACTGGGCCTCTACTTATACAATAATTGTAGAAATTTGGGAATGTGCACTTGAACTTCCCAGATAGAGAATTAAGATTGTCATTGTCCCAATTTTTTTAAATCAGCCACTGCCTGAAATTTGTTAGTACAGTTGTCCTCAGGGTGGGTCAATAGCTTGCTGAACTTCAGAAAAGTAGCAGAAGCAGGGAACCCAGAGTGAAGTAGGAGATGTGACAACCATTCTGTGGACCTCCCAGCAGGAAGGAATGAGAGATGATGAGACTAAGAATTGATTACCAGCAGAAAAGCCTCCAGATAAGTTCAAGGGAAGAGATCCTGAAAGGGCAGAGCTGGTTTCCAGGACTTGGAGGGTGCAGGGGTACAAGTCAGGTCACCAGAGCAGGACTCCATGACATGGACATGGCAGATCCTATATGAGAACTTATGTGCAGAAGCTCTGGGCTCTGAACAAGAAGGGCAGTGCTTTTACAAGAACTGGTCAAACAGACAGCAAGGAAAATTTAAGAATGAACCTTTGCTGTATACCTGAAACTAATACAGAATAATATTGGCTTTAAACTGTAATTGAAAAATAAATAATTTTTTTTCCAAAGAATGAGCCCAAGAAGGTAAAGGGAGCTGGTGAACCCCTCATGGGAGCAGAGGAGGAGAGATGCAAAAGTTAGAAACCAAGAACCACATCATGAGATGCAAAGAAATGAAAATTTTACCAGTGCAAGTGAAATGTGGTTGAATCTCAAAACTAGACTATCCCATGTATAATATCCTCCTTAACAAATACTCCTGGTCCCAGAAAAGTTTGAGGCTACATGATAGACTAGTTACCAGCCCTACTTGATATATGGACAGAAGTCTGACATTAGTCCCCAAAAATAAGAGAGCAACAACCTGAGATGCAGTGGTTCTCAACCTTCTGGCCCTTTAAATACAGTTCCTCATGTTGTGATCCAACCATAAAATTATTTTCATTGCTACTTCATAACTGTAATGTTGCTCTATTATGAATCGTAACATAAATATCTGATATTCAGATGGTCTTAGGCGACCCCTGTGAAAGGGTCATTCGACTGCCAAAGGGGTCGCGACCCACAGGTTGAGAACCGCTGCTTTATAGTATGGACGTCACTGAGATTCCTGGAATCAGCAAAAACCACTGCCTTCACTGAGTCTACTCTCCAAACAAAACCCAAGCTTTCTTTTGAGTTTTGAGGCAATTTCCAATAAGATAAATCTATGCTTGACTCATATTGCCACCAAGAAAAATGTAGGGTGAAATCTTAGGGTTCCAGTTGTCAAGGGCTCTGTGAAGCCTCATGAAATATTGACACTTAGATACTCTCCCTGCATGAAATTAGGTACACATGGGACTTCGTTGGTTTCTGCTCAATTCCAATAAGATAAATCTATGCTTGACTCATATTCCCCACCAAGAAAAATGTAGGGTAAAATCTTAGGGTTCCAGTTGTCAAGGGCTCTGCGAAGCCTCATGAAATATTGACACTCAGATACTCTCCCTGCATGAAATTAGGTACATGGGACTTCGTTGGTTTCTGCTCAGAAGTCACTCCACATGTGACTTAATCTTCTAGGGCTTTGGCTAAAGCAGGTGAAGTAGATGAGAAGACCCTGGAAACACTGTCCTATATGGGCACTCCTTTTCTGATGATGGGAAATCCTACCTATAAGTTGTTTTCATTGACTATCTTCAATGCAAACTCCTTAAAGGAACATTCATTCTTTCCTCACACAAAATCCCCCTGAGCCTTCACAGAAATTGTCAAATTTAAAGGAAACCCAATGTGTTTGCTTCCTCAGCAAAGTTTTCCTCTCTAAATTGACCTGATTCTTCATGGAGATTCATCTCCAACTAGCTGCAGCTATAATTGGATCCATGATAATAGTTCCTTTTCCTCTTAATCTTGTTTATACATGATACACTTGGCTTCATAGAAGACACCGGACTGTGATGAAGGTGGGAATTTAATATAAGAATCACTTCTCTTTCAGTCCTTTTGAAGCTTCACTTAGTAGAGAAGGCTTGGTAAGTGGGTTGCTTCAGCTTTTACATATTTTGAATTGAATTCCATCTAGCGCTGTGGCACCAAAAGCAATGTAAGCATTTATAAGAAAGAGCAAATGAAACTGTAAACAAATGATACCAAAAAAATCCATTTTAGAAGGGGATTTGTGAGATTTTGAACTTAATGTTCAGTATTTTAGTTTATTTTTCAAAATCTTGCTGCGTGCAGAAACTTTTTAAAATACTATTGAAAAGTGGGGATTGAGGAAGCACAGGAAAATAACATAATTCTACCATCCAGAAGCAATACAGTTCCTTTTTTATCTATTTCTTTTTTAAAATATATTTTTATTGATTTCAGAAAGGAAGGAAGAGGGAGAGAGATAGAAACATCAATGATGAGAGAGAATCATTGACCGGCTGCCTCCTGCATGCCCCCCACTGGGGATTGAGCCCACAACCTGGACATGTGCCCTTGACCAGAATTGAACCTGGGACCCTTCAGTCCACAAGTCAAAACTCTATCCACTGAGCCAAACCAGCTAGGGCTGGCCTATTTCTTTCTTGTGATTTTGCTATGCATTTTTAACACAGCTGAGATAAAACTCTACAGCACATTCACCATCCTGTGAATATTTATGTAATAATTTCCGGTATCATTAAAAGTATAACATAAACATTATTCTTAGGGATTACATAACATTCTACTGCATGAATGCTCCATGCTTTACTTAACCATTACTTTAATGACAGGTTTTTACACTTTCAACCTTTCACTTTTATAAATAACCCTGCAGTGACCATCTTTGGATCTTTGGCCATAAATCTGGGCTGTGCTGAGGATTATATCTTCAGGAAAGATTGCTAGGAAGAGATTTATGGGGCAAAAGGAAATGGAACTTTTTTTAAAGTTCCCTGACACGTGGTGAAACTGCTGAGCTGCTACTTTTGGAAATAGATAAAGCAGGACAGAAAAACTACCTCGACTCTAATAGGCTTGCTCAGCTGTCTGTGATGCTACTGCCCATCCCATGAGTATTAAATCAGTTGGTCATAAAAATTATTTAATAAACAGAAGCTATAATTACACTTTCCTATATTTTCCAAGTTTTATACAGAAAAATTATAACCAGAAAAGTGGCTGTGATTTTTTTTTTAGAGTTGTGCAGTAAGGCTGTTCCCATTGCTCTTCAAGCAATAGTTAGAGGAGCACCATTGTGCACCTCTTTACAGCACAGTTTGTAAAGTCCCCTCCAGGGCATTTCCTTAAACAATCCTCTCTACAACCAGGCAGCTCAGGTATTATTATCCCCACTAGAGGCCCAGTGCATGAAATTCGTGCACAGGTAGGATCCTTATGCCTGACCGGTGATCTGGGCTGATCAGGGCCTTTCAGCTGCCTGCCGGGGCCTTCCTTTGTTCCACGTCGCCCCCTGGTGGTCATCACACATCATAGCAAGCAATCAAACTCCCAGTTGAACTCCTGAGGGGGCACTTTGCAGATTATCCTTTTATATATATAGATTGTACAGATGAAAAGACTGAGCTCTCAGAATTGAAGTGCCTTACTGATGAAATGAATAAGAAAACCTTGTGGACAGTCAGGGTCTAAAAGAGTTGGCATTATTTGTTTTCATTTTCTTTAACTTAATCTTTTCTTGTTCTTGTTTATATGAAGTTTACACACTACTAGGAAAACATAGTCCAGGAAGCCACCAGCACAGTACAAAACTGAAGACAGAATAAGTGCATCTCCGCTTAATGTCCCACTTGAATGTTGCCTGGTGAGGGACCAACTGTGTTCCTGATTTTCCTTTCTTTGAACTTGAATAACATGTGCGTGGACTGCTTTTTGTAGCATGTTGTTTTCTCCCCTGAAGAAGTCATTGTTGGTATTAGGGCAGTGGTTGCCAGTGGTTAGATATAGGACAGTCCAAGGGAGGGACAATGACTGATCATTGTCCATTATTGATGGGGACTCCAGAATGATAATAAAAAGTATCCATCATCTCAGCTATCTTTCTCTGATGAGAAACAGTATATTCCTAAAATGTGTATGGTTCCTTCAATTTCTTCAGAGATGAGACAACTTCTTACATTTTGATCCTTACAGCTACCTGGGGAAGTTGGTAATTGTTATTATTCCCACTTATACAGAAGAAATTGAGGCAGTGTGTGGCAGAAGCTGGCTAAATGTTCTCCTGAATAATCAAAAGAAAATTACCTCTCCCAGACTCCTTTGCAGTAGGATGTGGTCATATATTTGATTCTTGGCCAATTGACTATGGGCAGAAGTAATAGAACTCACTTACAGTCAAGCCAAATGATTTCTATGTTTGTTCTCCATGCTCTCTGTCTTTACTGGTAGACCAGTTAAATGAAGAGGATTCAGTAAAGGATTCCAAGGAGACCCTGGAAGATAGAAGAGCCTCCACATGACAGGAAACTGGGTCCCTGCATCATGCTGTGGAGAGCCACCTGACCTTCATTGCACTGCAATGTGAGTGAGAACTGAACATAGATGATGCAAAGTTGTAAGATTCAAAAATTTATTTGCTCTTGCAGCATTGCCTAGCCTAGCATAACCTATACAAAGGGATTGGCTCAAGATCACCCATGAATGATATTTAGGTTATACGATCTTCCTGTAACTGCAGCTGTGTAGTTCTTAAATAAGATCAGGAAATCCTGTCTGATTTCTTTGCAGCTCATCTCTGCTTTCTGCTGGAGTGTCCTGAAGGCTGGGGGCTGGAATCACCTTCCCCCTTACCCCCGCCACACACACACACACACACACACACACACACACACACACACACATTTCTGGAGGTTGATGCTAGCTGTAGCCTGGAACTTCTGCTGGGGATGTTGGTCAGAAAACATACACGTGCCTCCTCCGTGTGGTCTGTATACTTCCCCACAACATGGTGACTGAGTTCCATGAGCAAGCATCCTAAGAGGACCAGGGGAAGCTGTGTCACTTTTTATGACCTAGCCTCGAAAGTCACACAGTGCCAGTCACAATATAGTCACAATGCCCACCAAGGTTCCAAGGAAGAAGGACCGTAAATCCCATATCTCAATAGAAGAGGTGTTGATGGCATTTTAGGGTTGCAGCCATCTTAGAAAATACAGTCTTCCATATATGGTTAACCAAGACACACCGTAATAAGAAAAAGCCTGAGCCCTAGCCAGTTTGGCTCAGTGGATAGAGTGTCAGCCTGTGGATAGAAGGGTCCCGGGTTTGATTCTGGTCAAGGGCATATACCTTGGTGGCAGGCTCCTCCCTGGCCCAGGTTCTGGTCAGGGCTTGTAGGAGGCAACCAATTGATGTGTTTCTCTCATATCAATATTCCCTCTCTCTACCACTCTCCCTAAATATCAGTGGAAAAATATCCTCAAGTGAGGATTTAAAAATAATAATAAAAGAAAAAGCCTAGGAATGACTTGGCCCAGGAAACTTGGGACATCTGCCTTCTGAGCTCTATCACTCGAGTCCCTGGTCCTGGCTCCTGCTCTCACAGCTCCAGGTGCTCTCCCTCTGCCAGAGCACAGGCAGCACAATTTACAATAACTACGATTTGGAAACAACCTAAGTGCCCTGTCAAACCTCAGAGGGAAGGCAGGGGAGGGAAGTAGTGGGGGTGGGGGAAGGGTAAGAGATCAACCAAAGGACTTGTATGCATATAAGCATAACTAATGGACACAGTCAATAGCGGGGGTGAAAGCTGGGGCTGGGAGACAGGGCAGTCTGGGAGAGGACAATGGGGGAGGGGGGGAACATATGTAACACTTTCAACAATAAAGAATTAAAAGAAAAAACATTAAAGGTTTTTAATAATTTTTTAAAATAAAAAATAAAGTGTGTGTGTGTGTGTGTATGTGTGTGTGTGTTGAAATGGTCTCCAAATATTTACCAAAAAATATGGTTGAAAATAATTTCCTCCAAGGAGTAAGACTGGAAATCCAGGAAGAAAGAAAAGCTCAGTTTTCATGGCATAATTTTTTCCTGTTTGAATTGTTTACAGTGTGCTTGCATTATTTTCATAATACTTAAATAGAATTTTAAAGCGACGAATGGGGATATTCTGAGTTGATTATACACATTTGTCTTTTTTTCTCTGTTGACGTTATTATTCTTTTGGAAGCCAACCAAATGATGCAAATGAGGAAAAAGAATTTTTTGATTTTCAATCGAGACGTCAATTTCCATTTTGTACTCACTAGATGACAATTTGGCACAGTCAGAATCACACTGGCACATGCAGGAAATTCTTACTTTCTCTGCCCCGGCAGTTACCCATCCTGGCTGCACACTCCAATCACCTGGAGCACTTTATAGAAGAAAAGACTCCTCGGCCTTGCTTCTGACCTGTCAATCACAGCTTCCAAGGCAGGCACCAGGAACCTGTTTGTGAAAGCTCTCCCTGATTCTAATACCGACAGCCCAGCCCTGGGTTTTTGAACTTGGCTTTGGGAATAAAACATCTGGTGGTCCTGCCTTTAGTTGAGGACCCACGGGGACTCCACCTGGCTATTCCCAGTGTGGGCCACCTAAGCTTGTTAGGGATGCAGATTCTCAGGTCCCATCTCAAAGCTACGGAATTAGAATCTACATTTTAGGAAGATCCCCAGGAGGTTCCTGGGCATGTTAAAATTTGAGAAGCATTGATCCAGAGGATATAATCCCAAGAATGGGGAACAAAACAGACAGAAAGCCCCATCTTCATGAGGCTGATTTCACTTGGGGGAGATAAACAGTAAATAATGATAGAAATAAGCATAATAGTTTATGTTTATTATTCATTTTTCTAAATATAGTATGCAAAATTGGTGATTTGGAAAACAACCTGTAACCAGTAAGCTGTTTGCCTTAAATTTAAAAATAGCATCGTAGATGCTGATAAGCGCCAGGGAAGGAGGAAGGGAGTGTGGGGGATAAATTTGCATCTTTAGAGCAGAAACAGCCTCACTGAAAAGATAGCATTGGAATGAAAGCCTAAAGGAGGTGAGGGAAGGAGTCGTGCAGAAAGTGAGTGAAGGGAATTCCCAGCAGAGGAAACAGCCCGTGGAGAGGCCCTTCTAGGCAGAGGGAGCCAGGAGAGGGGCAGAGAATCCGGGGCATTGTGAAGACTTTGTCTCTTATGCATCCTGAGATGGGAAACCTGGGTGGGCTTTGAGGAGCAGTAACAGGATCTAACTTATGTCGTCAAAGGATCCCACCGGCTGCTGACTCGAAAGTATACTGTGGGAGCAGTCGTAGAAACAGGGACCCCTAGTTACAAAGCTATTGCAATAATCCAGGGGCAAAACAATGGTAGCCCAGAGCAGGAGGACAGCAGGGGAGGCAGTGACCACTGGTCAGATGCCCCATCCTGATCTAAACCGACCATCTGTTGTGGCCCCTCTCCCTCCCTTCGAGAGTTAGGGACAGAGCTGGCATGATCTACATTGTTTCAACAGTGCCACGCGAGCCACAGGGGAAAAGCTATGCAAAGCAGCAAAAGAGCTAAACTTGTGTCTCATGCCCATGTTTGCATCAGAGCCCTCTGCTTAGGAAGGCACCGTCTGACTGTCATTTGCAAAGGTTAATGTGCCATGTGGTTTTACTGTTCTATATAAAGCACCATAATGCTCGCCAACAGGGGAAATGAGAGTCCTTGCAAAGCACAGAAGTCATAAAAAACACAGCTGAGTTTCCAGCAAGATTTAGAAAAGGACCCTAGGTGGCTCTCACATAATTTCTCTTTCTGCTCATTCATGAGCTGAAGGATCGCCATTAATCTCTATCAGCAAACATAATTAAGTAGAACAATCTGGAGAGGAGCAGGCCTGGTGGAGAAAGCAGAAGGAAGGGGAGGAAGAAGGAGGCATCTCCATTAAGTCCTCCCTACCATCACATGACTCATCTCACTGCCCACACAAAGGCACTAAAATGTTCTTTCCTTCAGGTTCACCTAGTCCAGACTCACAATCTTCCTACCACCGTGGCACATCCGGGCAATCACCAGCGTTCTCTTGCTTAGCGCCTTGAGGTTGGTGTAATGAATGAACAAGGGGAACTCTCCCAGGGAGACTACGGGCCCAGATGGATGCCAAAAAGCAGCCACGGTTTTGAAGGAATGGGAGGCGCATCTGTTTGCCAAAGTGAAATGGGACCAGACTGTTCGTGACTGTACTTTACAAATAGACAACTTCCACTCATTCGTTTTACCTGCTGGTAAGGAAACGAAAGCCTGGGAAAGCATTTGACTTGCTCGAGGCTACACAGTGGAGAGGTTCCAGGACAAGGACAAACACAGCCCATGCCTCACAACACCACGGTGACCATGTGTCTGAACAGTTCAGGACTAGCTTCTTCAGGCACTAACTAGGAACTTCCTACTCTATTATCTGTCAAAATTAGTGGTCCCTGGGGGAACCGTAATAACAATACTAACACCTGGTGTTATACCCTCACTTTTTATCAAGAGGTACTTTGAGAAAATTATATATAATGTCCAGGCTCCCACCCTTTTCCCTGGCACAACCTTGTCTCCTTTGCTCAGAGCTAGTAGTGTTTGTCCTCAGCACAGCTTCCATTACCTTCCTCAAGACCAATTGAGAACTTAGATTTTACTACCCCTGCTCTTCCATCTTTCTGCTTTCCCATTCTGCCGGGGAGGGCTACTAGAGTAAGACATGGGAGTAGAAGCAATGGTCCTACTATTTATCTTTCATAAATAGAAAAATATCCTATTTGTCCCCATCACATTGACAAAGACTCTCCTTGGCCAAACTTTAGTAAGGCTCCTCTGAGTCCTCTTCTCAACCAGGTTTCACGTTGGCCCCTGGGTTTGCCTGGCCCACATGGCATAGTCCTAGCAAGAATCCTGCTAAGTCAGTTTAGCAAGATTCCCCCAACCTGATACCTGATCACCCTGGCCTATCTTCATCAAAAATCCTAAGTGGGTTGAGCAATAATCCCCCTGCCCTGATGTCACCTCTTAGTAATTCTCCATCCACTGACCCCTCTCCTTCTGTTTGTCGCCTATAATTTCCCACCTGTCTTTGCTGTACTCGATGTTGAGTCCAATCTCTGTCCCCTACTGCATCTGGTCACCTATTGCAACAATCCTGAATGAAGTCTCCCTTACAATTCTAAGAAGTATCTGGTTAATTTTTCTTTAACAGCATATATATGAGGGAGAGGTTGGAAGTAAATACACCAAAATATTAATCCTGATGATCTCTGGGTGGTACTTGACTTTATACTTTTGGAACACTTAAAAGTTTTCTTGTATATCTCTACAGGAAATTGTTTTTTATAATTTAAAAAAAATGAAAGTGTTAGCATGTGGAGTTTCAGGAGTCAATAGTCATAGCTATAAAATATTTTATGTTTATCCTTAACTTTCTTAAAATATTTTTTTAATGAAGAAGAAATGCCCTGTCCACAGGGATTGGTTGTGGATCCAGCCATTTGGCAGGAATACATTAGCCTTTAGGATCATCTGTGAGTCATCTCACAGCCTTTGAGTCTGCCCAAATCATATTTTCAAATATCCATCTGGCCAGTGACAGTCACTACTAGGGATCAGTAACCTGATCAGAGAGCTAACTGTCAGGAGCAGCAGTAAGGGGACAGAAGATATAGTCAGGTAATGAGCAAGATGAATTCTTGGGTTGTTTGAATATAGATGAGGGTTGATCAACCATGTGAAGCAAAAAGAAACATTTCTTAATGTCCCCAACTGCCCAGTCATGAGACTACTCTCCAACTTGAGCTGACATTGATGAACACCACACATTTCACCAGTGTCTTCTAAGAGACCACTTAGTCAGGAAAAGACTTTCTAGGCAGCTATTTGCTTTAACCTTTATCTGAAATTGAATTGAAAACCAATATGCATTCAAATTTTAGTCACTCTTCAAAAGTGATCCCTCAACTTCATTCTTAGAGGAAAAATCAAATTCTGTCCTTCTCTGGTCACAACCGGGTCTGACTGCACCAGAAATGAGGCTGCTGTATAAAAAGAATATACACACTTCAGCTTCAAATTACGAAGGACCCAGGTTCACATGAAATTACGGAACACAGATCCCTAGAAGTAGAAGGACCTTCCAGGTCACTTTGTAGATGAGGAAACCTGGGGCCTAGGCAAGACAAGATTACTCATCATTCCTTTTGCTTTCTTTAGATTATTTTTGAAATTATATAACCAATACCTAAAAGTTGACTTTGTTTAGAAATCTTTGTAGGCAGAAAGGGTCTTGCTTCTGAGACTTGTCTACGCCTGTATGAGTATGCATAGACATCTACAATGCTTTTGTTGTTGTTTTTGTTGTCATTGGGGTTGCAGACAAATAATATCCTAATGTACACTGTTTTTTAATGGCTTATTTGAAAGATCTTGCTATGCTGAATTATGGTTCTGCTTCATTATGTACAACAGTTTACATAATCATTCCCCTGATGATGGCTATTTAAGCTGTTTTCAACTTTTTGCTGTTACCTCCCAAAATGCTTCATTATCTTATGTTCAAAATTCAATTCCTGATTACCTTTCCACACATACACACACTCACCCCAGAAAGGACCCCTACTCCACCCTCAGACTTCCTCATCTCAGGTGACAGCCAGGTTGCTCAGGTCAAAACCTCAGAGTCAGCCTTGACCCCCATATTCAATGTCAGGAAATTATGTGGGCTCTATCTTCAGAATACTAGCAGAACCTGACCACCTTTAACCCCTCTACTGCTCTCACCTAGTCCAGGCTCACAGCAAAGGCCTCCTCACGGGCACTCTTGCTTCTACCCTCTTGCCTCTACCAAATATTTTCTACGTAGCTGCCAGGGGGATTCTGGGAATATATAAATCAGATGGTGTACCTTCCCTTGCTCAGAATACTACAAATCTCCCCATTTTATGTACAGAGTCAACCAAAGTTCTTACAATGTCCAATAAGGCCCCTAAAGTTGAGCACCCTGTTATCAGCTCTGACTTCCTTTCCTAGTTCTCTCCCCCTGGCTCCAAGTCCTTGCTATTTCTCAAGCACGTCCAGCACACTCCCACCTCAGGGCATTTGCACTTGCTCTGCCCCAGATACCTGCATGACTCTTTACCTCACTTTGCTCAAATATCACCTTTCCTGTCCACCTTATTTAATATGGAAAACTTCTCCCCATGTCTAACCCCTACTCTAAGTACTTCTCATTCTCCAGATGGGGTTCAGGTCATGCTACCCCAAAATATGGCACCTTGGCTTCTTGAATATTTTAAGTTGAAGGAGTTTGGGGGGAAAAAAGCAGAAAGGTCTTCTAACTCCACCCACCCTTCCCACAGGTCATAAAACCCTCCCCACACCTGGATGAAAGAGCATTCTTATCTCCAAAGACAAGGGGACACAGAGAGGAATCTGAACACACAGACCTTGCTAGGTCTTCCTCAACTTATGCTTATCTCCTACTCCTTGACCTGTCATATTCCTCCACAACTGCCCACTCTACATCAAACCCAGCATACAACACTCAGATCTAACTGTTTCTTCAGGTCTTCATTTCCTTAGGGAGGCTCCGTGTCACATAAAACTTACATTAAATGAATATGTGTGCTCTTCTGCTAGTCTTTGTCAGTGTGATTTTCAGACCCAGTCAAGGACCCAAGAAGAGTTGAGGAAACTTTTTCCTCTCCTACATTCCCTTATACTCATTATCTTCTAATATTCTAGAGAATTTATATAGTCCTCGTATTGTTTCCTATCTATCCCCATGAGAAGACAAGTTCCATGAGGGCAGGTTTCTTTGCCTGGTTTGTTTACTGATTTACCCCATCTCTAAGCTTGGAGTACAGTAGATGCTTTGTGAATATTTGGTACATAAAGTAAAGCTTTCATTATTATTTTTTTATTATTATTCATTTGCATGTTTGTGAATATTTCTTAGGAAATATACCTATAAGTAAAATTATTGGATCAAAGATGCATGCATTTAAAATTATGCTCCCCAAACAAGGAACCAATTAACACTTCCAACATCAATGCATGAGAGTCTTTGCTTCCCTACCCTGGATGTTAACTGATAAAAACTCTTATGTGGGTTTAATATGGGTTTTCACCCATATGCTGGTGAAGTTGAACATTTAGTCTTGTGTTTATTGGCCATTTAGATCTCCTCTTCTTTGCACTTATCATCTTTTAGAATTTATAACAGCTTAAAATTTTTTGAAAATATTATACTTTTTCAGAAAAAAAAATTGTCCAAGAATGGACAAAAGAGATCCCTAGGTATCCGTTCAGTAGCAGATCTGGGTGTTGCCTAGGGAACCTTCCAGGGATTCTCTAATTCTATAGAGGTGTGTGCCTTTGATTGACTTGCCATTGTTGGGCTACTTTACATGCCTGTAGGGTAGCAGTTAAACTGAAGACCACGAGTAGCACTGTGAATAGTTCCAATCCATAGCAGTGGAAATACATTTATCCCAGAGGGAATATAACTCTCTGTAATTTAAATTCTGATTTGAGTCTATTTTAACAACTGACTGACTCCTTTAATAATTAATGAGCTAAATGAAATCTTTGACATGTGTTCATTTTATATTTGTATGAGTCGTGTTTCTAACTTCTTGAAAATTAGACCCTAGCAGACTTCCCTTAGTCAACCAGAGGAGTTCAGCTGCCCTTAGGGTTAAGAACCAGAGAGGAATTTTAAAATTTATCTATAGCAGTGATGCTAAGAATTAATATTCAGATTCTGACATTTAAAGTAGGGTTTGAGTTCACTGCAAGATAATGGGCTCTAAATCCAGGCTTTGTGCAGAGAGAATGAAATTTTCTAAATTCCTTTATCTTTATTCTTTACCATATCAAGAGCCTGAAGGACCTAAGGGAGGACAACCAAGCAGACTGGAAGGGAACAAAGGAGTCTCAGCAGCCTGCCAACAGAGAATAGCTCTAGTTCAATAGCTCTGGTTGGAGGAGTGGAAGCATGTATGTAAATGGAGGGGCAAGAAAAGACAGCAGAATCCAGACTGTGGAAGGGGATGGCCTCTCACCTGCCCCAGCCCCAGCAGGTGTGGACACAAACAGCACAACCTAGTGCAAGGTGGCAGAAGCAGCGCCAGGCAGGAGAAGGGAGGGCTGAGCCAAACTCTCCCAAGCAGAACCTGGACTCCCATGTGGCAGATTTAGCTATTGACAGATTTAGCAAATAAAAATGCAAGCTGTCCAGTTAAATCTGAATTTTGGGTAAACGATTATTTTTTTAGTGTAACTGCACCATTCAATATTTGAGACATGCAATATTTGGAACACACTTATACTAAAAAAATTATTTGTCATTTATCAGAAACTCAAATTTAACTGGGCATCTGATATTTTATCTGGGAACCCTACTTGTGGCACTAACGGAACAGGAGTTTCCTGCAGCCTCTTCAGGTATAGAGGAACCCGGGTGGCTTAGCTGCGGGGCACACAAAAGGGGGAGGAGGACACTGCGGTGAGAGAGGTAACTCACTAATAGGTAAGAACTATAGGATGGGCCACATGACAGGGGCATGAATAGACCATAGGGGACAATAGTGAGGGCAGCAGTGGGGCCTAACCAGCCAGAAAAAGCATAGGTGTTGACCAAGCTGGGGAAGAAATCAGAACCAAGACATTGACGCAGACCTCAACCTCAGATGCCAATGGAAACGGAGGATGTGGGCATGGGGCAGATGACACCTGGGTAATTACCAATCCATGGACTGAGGTGACATGCGGGACAATCCAGAAGTCAACAAATGAAACCACATAATGTATTAGTTTATATTAAGCTTACTAGAGTATACACCAGAGAAGAGAAGATCGAGCACAGAGAAGCAAATTAGAATATATTTCATCTGCACTTCTGAGTACATGGTAATTGTGTAATTCAGCCACACTCGTTTTGTATAGCATTGTTTTATCTTTTCTCTGATTGCTTTTTAAAGACTTTATGGATAATAATCATTTAACTGCCATATGCTACAAATATTCTCTGGTTATTCTATTGTAATTCAATAGCTATATGCTACCATTTATTATATAGAAGTTTAAATTTTCATGTAGTCTATCAAAATGTATCAATTATGCCTAGTGCATTTTGTGTGTTGCTTAAGAAAATTTCCCTATCCCAAAATTATTAAATCATCCTATATTTTCTTCTAATATTTTTATAGTTACAAATTATACATTTTGCTTTTAATTTATTGTATATAAATTAAAATATAAATTATTGTATATCTAAAATATATATTTATAGCCAATAAGGCAAGAACCCTGTAATGCACTTCTCTTACAGTCTTTCAAAATCCTGTTTGTATTTTATGGGTTAATTTAGTGAGAATTGACAAATAGACAGTATGGGCACATGGTACGGCTCTTCACTAACTTAGATCTCTACTGGGGACATCAATAAGGATTAGGAATGTTTTCATGTAGATTTTGCATATTTCTTGTTATATGTATTACTAGCTACTTTATAGTTTTGTGGCTTATAAAATCTTATTTTGCATCACATCTTCTAATGTATTATTGCTAAAGTTTAAGAAATCCTTTGACTTTTTATGTTGATCTTATACCATTTTGTAGAAGTCCAACCAATTTTAATAACTTGTCCTTGATTTTCTTTGATTTTCCAAGTAATCATATCATCTCCAAATATCTCATTTTCACCTCCCTAATTGCATTGGCCTTTAGTATAATGTTTAATTGTAATGATGATTGTCTTTGTCTTGTTTCCAATTTTGATAGAAATGTTGGAGGTGTTTGGTAGATGCTTCCTATCAACATGTTATGTTGGATGTGTCAGCAGCTTGCTAACCCCTAATATTAGCAGCTACCTGGTACACTGCCCTCTTTCCCAAGTACCCATGCTTACTGCTCACACCTGCCTGCTGCTACTTGATGAAAGTATGTAGCAACCCACCTGACTGCTCTAACAATACTCCATCAATCACCTGGTCAGGTGACTCTTCTCTGCCTCTACTATCTCAAGCTTAGAGCTCTGCTGGAGCCCTCACAAAGCACCCCTGGACTGCTCTCACCTTTTAAAGAATCCTCACTGCACATGTTTTGATCGCTGAACTCCACTTGCCACCTGATTTCTTCTCCCTTCTGGTTTTCATGCATTCCTCACAATTTCTGGTTCATAAAAGGTAATACATGCAACATTACAAAAGTGTAACGAATGTTTTATGTCTTTTCTGTAATTTCTAGAGATCTAGGGCAGAAGGGGGCATGGTTCACAGGTATGCTCAATCTGGTACCTTTATCCAATCCTCCTCCTCTCCTAGATAAGTCATCTTTACCCCTTCATCACAGATGCCACCTCCCCAAGGGGAATTCCTTCATCTTCTTAGCATGTTATCAAGAACTTCTGGCGCTGGACATATTCTCTGACTCTACTGGGGTCTCTGGGGCAGAAAAGGCTGTCTGAGCCCCATCATAAAAGCTACAGATGGCTGGTTATTTATGTTGCTGCACTAACTTTGTCCTTAAAGTCACCCCCTCAATCAGCATAGCTCCAGAGAGAGATAGAAAAGAAATAGATAAGATTTCTCGCTGATGGCTGCGATCACAAAGGTCCATTTTAGATACTCAAGCTGAGATTTGAGCTCAACTATGTATGACCTTACAGAAAAGTTTCAAAACGTTATTGGGACTAAAATTACCAAGAAAAATGCCCTGACAGGTCTTTTGAGAATCGACTGTGTTACCCAAAGGGCAATAGAACTGATACCTCTAGTTATTTAGAATCACTTTTTGATCTTCAAAATTCAGAACTACACCTTATAAGACTTTTTGATGCACATTTGATGTTTTGTAAGTCCTCTGGCTTGGTCTACTTTGCCTCCTCGGGGATCAGTTACCAGAATCCATTTCAGTTCCATGACTTTCTTCTCTAGGGAACCATAGAAGAGTCAGGCTCAGAAAAAGGAACTAAGAAAAGACAATGGGAATTAACAAATTACTTTTACTCACATGCACTGAAAGTTATTGGCCTCAGATGTGCAGACAAGTGGATTTATAAGACTGAAGGGTTCTTTCTTATTTGTTTTCATTAGAATTATTCCTTTGTTGGCTTTAAATTTTCCAACTTGATTGTGTAAACAGTTCAGAAACACTATGCCTATGGAAGGTGAAGGGCTCAATGAGGGGATGTCAGAAAACTGAGTCATGACTAGATTTTCAAACCCCTGGAGTAGTGAGCCTGAAATTCATCTCCAACATGTTAAGGAAAAAATGACGTTAACTTCCAATGGATATGACCAAGACTTTGCTGCCACCTACCCTCCATCCCTAGATCTGGCCTTGCCTCCAAATGCCACACAGCAACCATGCACACTCTTCCACCCACAGAGCTGCCAAATAGTGCAAAGCCAGTTCTCACAGACTGTCCCTGAAGGTCCTCCTGAGTGATAGAAACCTGAAGGTACTCCAACACTCTAAGTCAGTGGTTCTCAACCTGTGGGTCGCGACCCCTTTGGCGGTCGAACGACCCTTTCACAGGGGTCGCCTAAGACCATACTGCATATCAGATATTAACATTACGATTCATAACAGTAGCAACATTACAGTTATGAAGTAGCAACGAAAATAATTTTATGGTTGGGTCACAACATGAGGAACTGTATTTAAAGGGCCAGAAGGTTGAGAACCACTGCTCTAGGTGAAGGTGGTGGGCTGGGGCAGGCATGAGACTTGGGACCCTAAAATGAGAATTTGAGTGCAAGTAGTTTATTTGGAAGGTGGTCCCAAGGCATACCACTAGAGAAATGGAGATGTAAGACAGGGAAGGGAAGCCAGCCAATAAAGAATATATAATTGATTCGGGATGCCACTGTGGGTAGCTGAGGATCAATTAACCTGGGCACTTTGGGAGACATCACAGAACATGGCACAGAACTGTCCCACCCTTAAAACAGGGGTGAGGAAATGGGGTATATACCACAGTTAGCTGAGGAATATTCCCCAGAGGCATTACCTTCCACCTGCCCATCTTTGACCACACATGCTGAAGAACACCCTCAGGTGGAGAGCTGGAGGTATTTGCAGTAGGAAGCCCTCAGCATGCACTGAGTAGTGAACATGAGGGCAGATGGACAGGGTACTAAGCCCATCTGTTTCACTGAAAGATTTGTGAGCTCTGACAGTTGGGTTTTCTGAGCCCTCTGAGGATTATAACTATCCTTGTGTCCTCCCTTTGGTGTATGCAGCTCAACATCATTTCTTGAACATTATTGTGGCCTTGCTCAGGTATAATCACTATTCTGAAGCCTCCCAGTCATGCTCTCAGTCTTCAGGATTTCTATAAATGGCATCAGCATCTGTAGGGTAGGAAAAAGTTTTCCTCATCCCTTTTAGATCCCTAACTGGGTTCAAAAGTTGAACTGACAAAGACATTAAGAGGAGAAAAGCATACAATTTTTTGGGGGGTGGGGGGACTTTACATGCACAGAGGGCCTTCTCAAGAGAATGAAGAACCAAAGAAATGACCAACACAGAAAGTTTTTATACCTTGTAGTCAAAGAAACAATAAATTTGTGAAGAATTGACAAAACAGAGGTTTGAACTAGGAGTAGTTACCAAGAAGTAACTGGGCAGATAAAGGTGAGTTTCACAAGCTTTGTTTGTATGGATTTCTTGGCTCCCAATTTCTGTTTCCAGTGATAAGAATGTATTTCTTTCTCCTGGTATAGGAGGGAATCTTTCACATGGGAGTTTTATGACCTATTTCAGGGGGAAAGAGCAGTAGGCTGTCTTTTCATTTTGTTGACGGTTTCCTTTGCTGTGAAAAAAACTTTTTAGTTTGATATAGTCACATTTGTTTATTTTTTGTTTTCCTTGCCCTAGGTGATATAGCAGGAAAAAATATTGCTACCAGAAATGTCCAAGAGCCCTGGCCAGTGTTTCTCAGTGGTTAGACAGTTGGCCCACACACTCAAGTGTCGCGGGTTTGATTCCCTGGTCAAAGGTAAATACCTGGGCTGCAGGTTCGATCCCCAGCCCCAGTTGGGTTACATGTGGGAGGCAAGCAATCAATATGTCTCTCTTACATTACATTGATATTTCTGTGTGTGTGTGTGTGTGTGTGTGTGTGTCTCCCTCTCTCCGCTCCCTTCCTGCCTCCCTCTCTCCCTTCCACTCTGTATAAAAATCAATGGGGAAAAAATCCTCAGATGAAGATTAACAAAGCAAAAAAAGAAAAGAAAGAAATGTCTAAGATTTTACTGCATATGTTTTCTAGAATTTTTATGGTTTTTGAGTCCCACATTTGACTCTTTAATCCATTTTGAGTTTATTCTAGTGTATTGTGTAAGAAAGTAGGTTAGTTCCACTTTTCTGCTCATATTTGTCCAATATTCTCAACACCATTTATTGAATAGACTGTCTTTACTCCACTGTATGTTTTTGTCTCCTTTGTCAAATATCCATTGACTATAGAGGCAAGAGTTTATTTCTGAGCTCTCTATTCTGTTCCACTGACCTATACATCTGTTTCTTATGCCAGCACCATGCTGTTTTTATTACTATGGCTTTGTAGTATAGTTTGATATCAGGTAGCATGAATCCTCCAACTTTGTTCTTCTTTCTCAAGATCACTGTGCTAGTTGGAGTCTTTTGTGATGGCATTTACACTAATAAAAGAGAAACATGCAAATTGTTGTCATTCTGCTACACCTACCAGCCAATCAGGGTGGCTATGCAAATTAACCCAACAAAGATGGCGGCAGCCACAGAGCTGGAGGCTTGGGTTGCCCCCTGGCAATGGAGGAAGTCAAGCTTCCTGCCCGCCCTGGCCGCCACTCAAGGGAGAGAACAACACGTAGGCATGGCCAGGAGCCTGAGAGATCAACACAGAGGGGCGCCTGCTCCAAGCTCCATGGAGTGGCTGGGGCAGGCCTCCAATGGACACACACACATACACATGGGTTGCCTGCTCTGAGCCTCTGACACAGTGGGGGGAGAACACATGGGTTGCCTGCTCTGAGCCTCTGGCACAGCTGGGGGCAGGCCCCCAGCGGACACACACACACACACACACACACACACGGCGTCTGCTCCAAGCCTCTGCTGCCCGACTGTGGCTTAGGCCCACTCCTAAGCCGTCAGTAGGACATCCACTGAGGGCTCGGACTGTGAGAGGGGGCAGGCTGGGCTGAGGGAACCCCACCCCCAAGTGCATGAATTTCGTGCACCGGGCCTCTAGTCTTAAATAAAAGTGTTACTTCGTCCTCATCCAATACTCTCAGAGTATTATTCACTCACTCAAAAGGTCACTCTATGTCCCCAAATCTGTCTTACAAAAATAGAATTATGTGGCAGTTATTTTTCCCTCAACAAAAAATAACCTTGAAGGGAGAAAACAAATTTAGGTGGCTTTTTCTTTACTTTTTGGTACTAAAAGAATTGAAATTTGGAAGACTTGGAACCTGGCATCCATGGTTGCCATGGTTCTTATTCTATGAGGTGTGGGATTTTCCCACAATGCAGTTCTCTGCAGACTTGCAGGGATTGGGTAGATGGAGCACATACAGGACCCTGTGCTGCTCATCTCTGTCTCCCCTCAACCTAGCCAAGGGCTCAGCAAATATGGGAGAATGTGGTCCCAGATCATACCGCATGGCCGATTTCCATCTATAAATTAAGGAGAGTGACCCTGAAAAGCAGTTCTGTACGTGACAATCTGCTGAAAAATAGCAGAAATGGACTCAAGCCAGCATTAATAATGCTGGAGATTCGGCATTAGGATCCAGGGAGTCCTGAGCAAGAATGCTAGTCAGGCCAGAAATGGCTGAAACGAAGCCCTGGTGAGCCCTGGCAGATTTTCTCTTTATCCCACCCCCTGCTTCTCTCTGCATGTGGCTGCATCCTTCTCTTTGAGCCATCAGACATTCCCTACTTCCCCACAATCCTCAGAAACAAAGACAAGCACATTGGGGCTCAAAGCCCAGCTGCCCCCACATTCACACACACATCCCAATCCAATTGGCTGTGCCCTGAGAGATGGGGTCATATTGGACGAAAAAGGCTGTTATAGGTCACCCCTGTGGGTAAAGGAGGGTAGTTTAAAATATTCACTATGAACTCTAAACATACCTGCAAATGCATCTACAATGGAACTCCTGCAAAACCCTACTACACAAGTCCATTTATAAGAGAAAAACAGTCCGTACTAAATTATTTGTTACTAGTTGGGACACTGGTAGATGAAATCTACCTAATCGTTTCTAGGTAGGTGTTTGTTTGGTGGGGTTGTTGTGGGTTTTTTGTTTTGTTTTGGTTTGGGGGTTTTTTTGGTCTCTTTTTATGACAAATGTATCTTCCATTTGCCTTTGAGTGCTGCTACTGGCAGGGGGAAAATTACAAAACATATGTGAGTAATCTCAAAGTGATCCCTCCCATCCAGCTGCTGCAGGACGGGTTTGTGTTCTCTCTGTCACCCTAAGTTTCCTGGGCCCTGACACATCCCAGGCCTAGAAGAGCATTTAGGAACCTTATCATGTGATCCCAGCTCCAGAAAGAAATGATCTTTCAGGGTTAATCTCCAGTTACCAATTGTTACTTAGCAAAACATCTCAGAACTTAGTAACTTAAAACAACCACAATTAACTGTTTTGCTTGCAAATCTTGCAAATCTGCATTTTGGGCAAGGTGTGTGGTGTGGTGGGTCAGCTCATGTCTGGCCCATGTCTGTGGTAGAGGGTTCACTGTCACAGCTTATTACTCCCATTGTTTCCGGTGGGGCTGCCTGTTGACTGGATGCTAAGGCAGGTGTGGCCAGCCACTGTGATCCTCTCCACGTGGCTTCTCCCAGGCCACTTGGGCTTCCACACAGCATGGCAGCTTGATTCTAACAGGGAGCCTCCAAAAGACAGGAAAAAGAAACTGCCTGGGTCTGAAAACAGGCACCATGTCACTTCAGCTGTATTCTTTGATTAAGATGTCACAGAACCCAGATTCAAGGGAAGGGAGCACAGACGCTACCTCTCAATGGGAGGAGTATAAAAGAATTGTGGGGGCCTTGTTTTGAAACAAACACAGCTACATATAAGAGTTATAAGTGTAGGAAATTAACCTTGGCACAATGAAAATTCAGCTTTATCATTCTGACACTACTCCCAATGTGAGATGGGCCTCTTCCTCCTGCCTCCTCTGCACTGGAGATCACAGCAGTCCCACCCCACCCCCCTTCCCCCAACCCAGCCCCTTTCTTGCACTGGGCTGGGGAAGCTTAATGGTTGGACACTCCCACTGAAGGCTGAGCACTTGAGGGAGGACTGTCAGGGGGAGGGACCAAAGGGGTGAAACTTCAAAGGTAATCAAAGGGATCAGAGGAAGGGTTCTCTCAGCTATCTAAGTGGGTAGTTCCCTCAGGATCCAAGACTAGGGCCATACCCATCATTGGAGCTGGGACAAACCAAAGAGCAGAAAAGCCATGCCTCCATCCGTTCAGCACAACTCTGTGTGGTTTGGATCATCAGGAGTCAGCAAATGTCTTCTGTAAAGAGCCAGATAGTAAATATGTTGAGGTTTGCAGGCCACTGATGGTCTCTGTCATATACTCTCCATTATTCTTTTAAAACCCTTTAAAAATATAAAAACCACTTTTAGCCTACAGCTTATACAAAACATGCTGCTGGCAGGATTTGGCCCACAGCCCTGGTTTAGCCCCATCCTATTCAAAGTGTGGTCCAGTGGCCCAGCATGATTAACATCACCTGGCAACTCATTAAAATGCAGAATTTCAGGTCCACTTCAGACTGTAATAAGTCCTTGTTTAGAACATGCCCCCAACCATCTCTTCTGTGTCCCCTGAGGGTGTCTGACTGGCTAAGGGGACACCCTGCACTGTGGCCTGCACCTGGCTTCCCTTTCACTATGAGGAGCACACACCAGGATCCTACAAACAACCAGCAGGGGGATGATCCTTCCCCTAAACATTATGATAAAACTGGCTTCTCCTCTGGTTAAAAACAGCATTTGGTTGGCTTCTACAAATTTCCACCAAACTATCTATGAAGGCACAGAATATGGAAAATTCATACCACTGCTATCATGGCTTGTGAACGGGTCAACAAACTTTTCAGGACTCCTCCCACAGAAGTAGGTCTGTGGCACCTGCCCTTGAACCTGGTCAGATGCAGCAAAAGAGGTTCTGAGTCATTTCCAGACAAGATCAGAAAGGTACTGCAGATCCAAAGGGTCTTCTTGGGGCACTCACTCTGGGGAGTTGAAGTGGGTAGCCACCACCTAAAAAGTCAACCATGTTGAGACCAGTGAGCTGAAGAGGCTACCTGTTGACACTTTAGCCAGCAACCCAGCTCAGCTTCCAGCTGATAGCCTATGAGAAGCCATCTTGGACTCCACCCAGAGAAGCCTCCACACTTCTGCAGCCCCAGATGACATCCAGAGAGTAGGAAAGACAGCGATGGTCAGAGGGGAGGAGTTTCCTTTATGCTACAAGCAATTCTATGAAGGAAATGGCTGTAGATAGATAGAAGTGGTCACTCTGTGAAAGCCTTGACCTCCAGCTAAAGTACAATCAAGAGGACACTGAGATGTAATGGGCCTTCATTCCAGTGAAAAGAGCTTTCTCTTCTTGGCCCAAAGATAGAGTGGCCAATCAGGGCCGAGATGTAGAACTTTCAGTTGTAAAACTGGTAAAGTCCCTGGCACCCCT